>NC_090446.1:54997208-55319460 GCF_031143425.1 Pleurodeles waltl | reverse complement strand
CTACCAGCTGTTCCCTACCCTAATTCCCTTCCCCCCGCCTGGCTTCATCATAACTCTGTGCTATTAAAGCTTTCTCATTTGGTGATGCCGGGAGGTGGGCCTTCTTGTTCAGCAGCGTGCAGATCCCGAGGTAAAAACACCGTGACAAAAGCCTGTGATTGGAAAGCAACTCGACCACTGGAGCTGGAGCACTGGAAGTTGGATCTAGATTGGTGCAAGTTGGCAGAGAATGTGATCTATGAGAGGAGGAGGGGGCTAAGAAAATGGACTAAAATTTTAGGGAAATGGAACAAACACAGGGGTGGACTATGTGCCTCGCTGGACATTAGAGGACCAGAAGATCAGCACGAGACATGAGGGGTTGATTTTGAGAGGCTCTAGTTCTCAGGTGGGAAAGATAGGGAGGGGGGATGGTGTCACGATTAAGAGAAATGGTGGCTAACTATGCTTTGACAAATATGACTTCTGGGGCTGCAATGTGTATTTGTTTTTGTTGTTGTTTTGCAATAAAAGGAATTTAAAAAAGAGGGGATTCCTTATTACATTTAATAGCTGTAATTCCTTATTAAGAGAAGGTAGAGCTGTCATGCTTAGTGCCTATGGACTATTAATGACAGATTCCCTTTAGTGGCGAAATTGGATTTTTAGTTACTATTCTGAAAATGCCACTTTTAGATAGTTGAACATTTTCCTGCTCTTAGCCATTTGGTGTCTGCTGCCTGTAGCTGATCACTGGCTGGGCTGAGTGACAGTCCACATTGTGTATTCTCTCTAGCCAGCCACACACAAAGGCAAGCTGAGTGTGACTTAATGCATCTTGCTGGGAGGAAGGGACAGCCTCACATTTACACCTGAATAGGCTGTGCTATGTCCACACACAAAGGGCTGCATACTCCCCTGTTGTCGGTCTGGAGCCAGGACAGGAAGAAAGGACCTGTGTGCACCTCAAAGAATCTTCTTTGAAGTCACCACAACTTCGAACGCACAACTGGGTACGTGTACTGAACCTCTAATGCTACCAACGCAGTACACTTCCGGACCTGAAATCAACTTGCAAAGAAGAACTGCTGTGCTAAGGACTACTACTTGCTGCTGGAAGACTGCTGCCTTGCTGTGCTCTCTCTGAATGGATCTTCATCACTTGACCCAACGTGCTTCCAGGGGGTAGCTGACTAGCCTCCTATTCTTTAAAGAGTAAAGGACATCAAAGTCTTTTACCGTGCTCCTGTGCCTGGTTCTTTGGAAGTGAACCCAGGTGCTTGCTCCAGTGAAACTGACAATCGTCTGCTGTGGGAAGCAGAATCAACACATTGTTGCGGAAACAGAACTGATGCATCGCACTTGTAATCAGAGCATCATCTTGAAACCGCTGCTTTGCATCATCAGTTTCAAAACCAATTCATCTCAGAACCAGCGCTTAGTCTATAAAAGCTAGGGATTGCCATCCTTGCATGAGGAAAATCAACGCTTCTAGTGTTGAAACCAGGATTAGGATGCTTTCCTCAGCATGCCCTGCATAGGTGGTGTGGACAGCCTGTGATCCGTCCTGAACTCTTGAATTTCTCCCGGTCCACTGCAACCATTTAACTTTTTAAGTGCTTACTGCTTCTAAGCGCTATTTTTTCATTTAATCTTTGAAATCTCATATCTCAAATTCTATTTATTGTATTTTTGTATTTTTGGTCTTGTTTTATTTATAAAATCATACTTTATTTTTCTAAAACTGGTGTGGAGTATATTTGTGGAGTTTTCACTGTTTTACTGTTTGCTGTATTGCACATAGCCTCTTAAGTTAAGCCTACCTGCTATTTGCCAAGCTACCAGAGGTTGAGCACAGCTTAATTTATGTTGTGTATTTGATTTATCCTGACTAGGATTGTGGTTCCTGCTTGGATAGGGAGCATACCCCTGCCAACTTCTAGCAGTATTGAAGCAGAAATTCTAGCTAAGTTCCTCAGCAACAGGTTGGTCAAAGTAATTCAGTTGTTGATTAACAGGGATTAGAATGGCTTCACATCCAGCAGAGGCATCACCATTTATATCCCTTGACTGCCTGTGGCATTGGCTGATCTCTTTAATCTTGAAGCTTGAATCTTACTTAACTTCCTCACCAACAGGTTGGGCAAAGTAATCCAGTTGTTGTTTAACCGTGATTAGAATGACTTCATTCCTGGTGGAGGCGCCTGCCATTGTATCTGTCTAGTCTGTGTGGCAGTGGGTAACGTAGAATAGATTCACAATACTGCTGCATTGGTCCTGGTGGATGCTGAGAAAGCCTTTGCCTCAATAAATGGACAAGTCCTCCACCAGGTCCTGATGAAAATTAATTTTAGCCTGCTCTTCTATGGCTATGTCCGGCTATTGTCCTGTAAATGTCTTTCTGCTCCCTTCCCCATTGAGCATTGAATGTGACAGGGAAGTCCTCCATCCTCTCTCCTGTTTACCTTGATTATGGAGGCACTAGAGGAGTGTATTCGGCGAGATGCACAGTTTTGTGGTATTAAAAGGGAAGCAGGATGTAGGAACAGTATTTCACTTTATGCAAATGATGTGCTGCTTTAAGTACATACATCCAAACTTTCTGTACTTAGAGAAATGCAGATCCTCTGGAATTATGGTGAGGCTATTGAGCTTTTTTGAGTTTTAGTGGTAAATACATCATCCTCCCCCCCTAAAAAATTTAAAGAAAAATGTGAGCAACATTTGAGTGAGATGGATGAAGAATAGTGTACGGAAGCTAAGATGGCAGCCAGGAAATCAGTAATATTATTCAATGTAAATATATCCATGGGTATCTTACATGCCTGAGTGGCCAATCGGTGAATCAGTCCGACGAGTTAGAGTAGGAGCGGCAATGCTGTATGGCATCCAACCGCTCGCCATAATTGGCTACTTCTACGCTTGTGAAGCATACGGATTGAATTGCCTGGCGGTCTTCAGTGTCGTTTTGATTACCACTGTAGGATAACTCCTTTCATGAAGTTGTTACTCTTCTAGAGTGGGGTGTTTCATGTATCTCCATTAAATATTGTGGTCCTGAAGATGGTCTTGTGGATTTACACAGTGTGAGACTGAAACGTCGGAGAACAGCCCATCTCTCCCTTGCACTAGTCTTTCTTACCTTCACAAGTATTGTCTTAATACAAGGTGGACATTCATGTGTCCTCACTAGAGAGTGGGCCTTTGGTACATTGCCAAATGAAAGGCGCAGCGGTGTGGAGCTTTATAGGACAACACATTGTCAATGTACTATAAGTTACCAGTATTATTGAGCCACATTATGTTTTTTTGTTTTAGTCTAAAATAATTTGCTGCATTTAATATGCAAACGCCTGTCTTTGTGATTTATTCGCCATTTTATTGTTTCAGAATAATAACAATTCGTGTACAATGTCACCCAGGGATATCCTCAACTGACTTCAGTGTTAAAAAAAAGTATTTGAATGATTCCCTTGTTGGTAGTTTACCTTACCATAAGCTTTAGTCCCAGCAGACAAAGCACATCAATTTCCTAATCACCTTTCGTTACAATTCTGTTTATGTTTTAATAACACAACTTTGTAAGTTTGTAAACATACACTTTACATAAAAGCACACCTTGACCTCTGTATAGCTCTTTGTATTTCTGTTTCTGTGTGCTTTCTGCCTCTCTATCAGTGTGTCTCTGACTGTCTTTCTGTGTTTTTCCATCTGTCACTCGGTCTGTCTCCAACTACTTCTTTCTATCGCTGTGTCTCTATCTATTCATCTCTAGCACTCTTTCTTGCTTCTAGCTCTATCTGTGACCACTTACCTGTTTCTCTCCTTCTCTCTCTATTTCTATTTCCCTGATTCTATCTGGATTTATCTGCCACTACCTATTTCTGTCTCTAAAGGCCTCTGTATGTCTGCACCCATATCTATCTATCTATCTATCTATCTATCTATCTATCTATCTATCTATCTATCTATCTATCTATCTATCTATCTATCTATCTCTATTAGTATATATTTATGTCTCTATATGTATTTATCTGTCATCATCTGTCACTTATTATCTATGTGTGCTAACTGTGACTTTCTATTTGTCCCTGCCTGTCTGTGTCTTTACCCATCTCTTTGTCCAGCTATATGCCCCTGTCTGTCTCTATCTGTCATTATCTGCCTGTCGCTGTCTTTCGCCATCTACCCCTATTAATATGTCTTTGTCTACCTTTTTGTGTCACTCTTTATGTGTATCTGTTGCGGTCTCTGTCTGCTCGTACGTATTTTTCCTTCCTTTTGTCTTTATATGCCTTGCTCTGTCTGTCTGGATCTAAGGTCCAGATAAAGAGTTTGACAGATGGTAATTTTCCCATCAGTTATGTGGAGGGCATTACGCCCGCCACCGTGACAACCTAATTTAGAGAACATCACTAGGCCAGCAGTGATCGCTGAGCCATGATGTGACCCACTGTTATGGTGGCTCTTGTCAAGGTGCAAAAGATTTTGTGGTAGGTGGCTAATGGTCAGTGGGGCCTCCATCAGTAGAAAGCCAAATGTCCTCTCAACTCTAAAGAGCAGGCAGATTATCAGTTTGACAGACAGGGTACTCTGTTGCATTTGCGAAGAAGTATCCTGTCTGCCAAACTGTAAATCACACCCAACTATGGATGAAGATTCACACTTTTACCTGAAAGTACGTTTCTGTTCATTGTCAGTTCACCAACATCACTATCATAGGTTAACACGGGGGCTGCCTTTAAATATAATTAAGTGAAGATTCCCTTTGGGAGCAGATAGAAATTTGGAGTTTAGGGTCTCTAAACTCACAATTTAAAAATACATATTTTAGTAAAGTTTGTTCTTAGATTGTCTGTTTGAAAATGCCACTTTTAGAAAGCAGGCATTTTTTCGCTTAAACCATTCTGTGGCTCTGCTGGTTTGTGTATTGCTTGTCTGGGTCAGCCTGACAGTTGGGCTGTTTGTGAATCTCCTCTATACAGTGACACAAAGGGAGCTGGGGTGTAGCCTGCATATCCTGATGAGCGATCTGGGATGGAGGGAAATGGAGGAGTGGTCACTTACACCTGAATAGGGTGTGCCTGCCCTCACAAAATACAGTCTCCAAACCCCTGGTGTGTGTCTGGGGTCTGGCCTGGGCAAGGCGGGATCTTGCAAACAAGAGGCACTTCCCTTTGAAGTTTGCAAACCTCAAAGGCAGAAAGGGGTATAAATATTGCACCCAAAATCCAAGAAACTCAGATTACTTCTGGAACCAAGAGGAACCTCTGCCAAGGAGAAGAGCTGAAGAGCTGGAGGAGGAGTACTGCCCCTTTGCCAATGACTGTGCTTTGCTGGGTTGGCCTGCCGAAGCTGCTTCTGCCTGAGAGGGGACAAAGACTGACTTTTGTATGACTTCCCACTGCTGAAAAATCTCCAAGGGCTTGAACTGAGATTTTCCGTCCTGTTGTTGAGGTCTCAGGACCATCAAAGACTTCTCTCTGCCAGTATCTGGACTGTCTGCTGAGACTCCTGTCCTGCCACGTGGTGCCCTAATCTGTCTCTGGGCACTTGAAAGGTGATGCTGGTGGAAAAGGACAGAAATCCACGCACAGGACGCCTTGCAGGAAAACTTACAACGCACCAACTGCAAAGCGGCTGATAAATGACGCACCACCCGCTGCCTGGCTGAAACCGATGCTCCTCCTGCATCTCGGCTGGGAGATTGACTCAACGCAGATGGAGAAAAGGCTCAACACCCACTTGCAGTTGCTGAAAATTACCTGACACCGTGCGACTGGATCTCGAACGTGAGATCGCTGGGCGTGAAAAATCAACTCTAAGCCTGCCTGGACCCGAGGTGCTCGTCTGGAAATTGACACACCGTTCTCTTGCTGGAGAGAAAAACGACGCACACGGACCCGACCGGAAAAGGAACAACACTAGGTCTCGCTTGTGATTGAGAAATTGACACATCCCTGGCCTTTTTCAGCACAAGCTTGCCTGTGCTGCTTTATTTTTTACGCTAACCAGGTACTTCAAGTGACAACAAAGTTTCCATTATTTTCAATGGAGTAAAAGTCTCACTATTTTAAAAATTCATATCTTAAATTGTGTATATCAGATTCTTGTCGTTTTGGTCTTGTTTGATTTAGATAACACCTGTGTAGTGTCTCTTTTGTGGTGTTTTTTCTGTCTTACTGTGTGTGTTGGTACAAATACTTTACACATTGCTTCTGAGTTAAACCTTTCTGCTTGTGCCAAGCTACCAAGGGGGTGAGCTGGAGTTAACCAGGTGTGTTTCTCCTTTACCCTGACTAGAATGAGGTTCCTTGCTTGGACAGAGGGCAGCCTGTCTGCCAACCAAAGACCCCATTTCTAACAGAGATGAATCTGTGATTGCCCAAATACATACATGTTTGTGGACATTCCCAAACTTCCAAAGCAAACTATGGCCTGGAACGTCCTCTTCCCTTCCCCTTAAGTGGGATTTACAAATACAGATTTCTCAACATTAGTGACAGAGAAATCCACACTCATAAATGCAGTTACAGCTGACAGGAATCCCTTTGAGGATTCCTTGCAGGCATGATAAAGGTAAATTTGGATGTAAACGCAAATTCCCTTTGTGAATTGTTCCCTATATTTCTCTATCAGCATTAATTTCTTTCCGTCTCTATTCAGCTCTATTCCTTTGTGAAAGTACCGGAACTAGGGCTGTCTATAATCTCCCCAGCGATGTCTCTTTCAATAAGCCTGAACCAGTGTGAGACGAGAGCAGCCAGACGTAAGGTGTAATTGTTCTCTTTCATCCATAGGTGCTTGGAGGATGAAAGTATTTGGGTTAGATGCCCCCTGTAATGTTCCTGCTGATCAACAGAAGGTGCAATGCTTCTTGAAAACAACTGCCACCACACATTGCACTAGTGTATGGCTCTAGAAGAGCTTTTGTTTCTTTCCTAAATGCACTCGTCATAAAGTTTCACATCTGACACTGACTGATCACAAATAATAGTGCTTCGCTGAGGGTCATCACTAACTGCACCATGATGGGAAAAGTGATCCTCACAAGAGTATAGATCAATGCATCTTCTTCCAGCCTTTCGGGCCCTTTTAAAGGGACACAGATTTGAATGTGGAAAAGCTGTGAGATACCAACAATGCGGCCCTCTAAGAGACAGATTTATGGAAAGTGCAGCGCCACTTTCCCTGCGTCCCTAAGAGCCCTCCTACCCCCATCATGTGTGCACCGTTTTTTAAAATACAGCGCACCTAAGACACAGGGTAGGGGGCAATAGCGTTATTCTATGTGATGCTTCTGATGTACTCTGCAGGAGTAGAGACAAAATGTTGGCGCTACTCCTGCAGAGTACATAGGGGCCCATTTTAAATAATGGAAGCGCCCTTTTAACAGCTGCTCTGATCAGGCGTTAAAAGTGCTGAAAAAAAATGGCGCAAGGAAGTCTCATAGATTTCCTTGCACCATTTTTTCAGCCCCCCTAATGGGGAAATGCCACTCATGCATACATATGCATGGTGTAGGCATAATGTGGCACAAGGGTTTACACAGTGGCGCAATGCAAGCAGTGCACCACTTTGTAAATATGTTGCGTGGGAAATGGCACCTTAACGCCACATTCGCAGGGAAATAAATGCCGCAAATGTGACCCAAGGTGGAACTAGGGGCTCATAAATATGCCCCTAGGTGTCCATTCACAGTAGCTTTCAGCAAAGCTTTTTTCGAAACAATTCTTAACCTCTTCAGTGTGGGCGTCGGCCACTGCCCGACACCCGCACTACCTCCCTGGTGCGGGTCACAACTAATGGCCGACACCAAGGAGGGGGGTTTTTGTTTTTTATTTTTTTAAAACGGGAGACACAGAAGATCTTCCATGACTTCCCCCGAGCCCCCACCGGCCCCTTTGTGATGTCAGCACGCTGCGTCACTTTTGACAATGCGTGTGTGGTTTCTCAACCACACCCACATACAAAAGTGATCTCTTTACACACATACATATATATATATATATATATATATATATATATATATATATATATATATATATATATATATATATTCACCACCAGTTCTCTTGCAGTTGCAGCTTGCGTCTTCAAAGCAATGCATATACTTCAACTGACGTGTTTCAACTGAAGCTTTTAGGCAGCAATAAAAAAGTCAAGTAACTCTTGTGATTATGGTTCTGCTAGAAAAGGATCTGACTTTTGTCTAGTGGCAGTTTTGATGCCATAAAGTAGCGCAGAAGGTTTATATGTCTACTGCAAGGATCAAAACTGTATTATATGTGAATAGCTGAGTGGATTAGTAAAGCAAGCTTTTACAAGCACCTTAAAACAAATAAATGTATGTGAAAGGGGGGCTATGGAGAGATGAGGGGCACATTTGCTGGGTGGTAGTGAGGAAATCGGAGGAGGAGGTAATGGGAGTGGGAGAACCAATAATGATTGTTGGACTGGGCGCTAGAGGCGGTAAAGACTGTGACGATTGGTATGTGACAAGGTGAAGTAATAGTGTGTCTTTTTTGTTTTCTTTGAGTGTCTTGAGAGAACATGCTGATTGAGGGAAGAAGCGAAGGTAAGCTGACCTCTACTGTTGCAGGTATCACATACACACCCACCAGCAATTTTGTGACTGTCAAAGTAGGCTATTGTTTTAGAGCAACAGTTTAGCCAGTAGCAGAGATGGCATCTCATTGGATGACTACTTCTCAAGCCTTAACTCAGGTTATAGAGGACCGCTCTGACGTAGGATCAGAGACTGAGACAGCAGATACTGTGACAGCATCTGAGGGACAGGACAATAGCGCAGACTCTGAGAGTGATTTTTCAGTTGGATGAGTCACATTCGATAACTCCTCTTCCAGTGATTATGAGGGAGGTGATGAGGACAGTCCTGCTGACCCTTCACAAGCACAGTCTGTGCAGCGGGACAATAGCGGGTTAGCCCATGCCGGAGAGCAGGTGCATGCGGCAGCAAGCACAGATAGAGTGTTCTTTTAGGAGCTCCGCAATTTAGTTCACCCCCAAATTCCACAGTCTAAATCATATTGTGGAGACATCAAAATTATCTATCACAAAACGACCTGGTTTTGTAAGGCAGGCACCTGCATTGTTGGTCCTGGGCTCGGTAGCCATATACGGAAACCTACCAAACCCAGACATTTCTGGAAACTAGACATCCAGGGGAGTCCACAGAGGTGTGACTTTTGTGGATTCCCCAAAGTTTTCTTACCCTGAATACCCTGCAAAACTGAAATTTTGAAAACCTCTATTCTTTCTTCCATTTCTGTCACACAAACTACAGGAATATGCTGGGATCCACAAATTCCTACCACCCAGTGTTTCCCCACCTATCCTGATAAAAATGCTACCCCACTTGAGTGCCTCTACCTAGTGCCTGCGTCAGGAATGGATCACCCCAGGGTCAACAGTTGCCCTCATGTAAGGACCAACATTGACCTTTGTGTGATCTATTCCTGACCCTGGCACTAGGCCTACCCACACAAGGGAGGTACCATTTTTATTGGGAGACTTGGAGGAATGCTGGGTGGCAGGAAATTTGTGGCTTCTCTCAGATTCCAGAACTTCCTATCACTGAAATGTGAGGAAAAGTGTTTTTTTGCCAAATATTGAGGTTTGCAAAGGATTCTGGGTATCAGAACCTGGTGAGAGCGCCATAAGTAACGCCATCCTGGGTTCCCCTAGGTGTCTAGTTTTAAAAAATGCACAGGTTTGGTAGGTTTTCCTAGGTACTGGCTGAGCTAGAGACCAAAATCCACAGCTAGACACTTTCCAAAAAACACATCAGTTTTCAGGGTAAACATTTGATGTGTCCATGTTGCGTTTTGGGGCGTATCCTGTCGCGGGCACTAGGCCTACCCACAGAAGTCAGGTATCATTTTTATCTGTAGACATGGGGGAATGCTGGGTGGCAGGAAGTTTGTGGCTCCTCTTAGATTCCAGAACTTTGCACCACCGAAATGTGAGGGGAAAGTGTTTCATTGGCCAAATTTTTAGGTTTGCAAAGGATTCTGGGCAACAGAACCTGGTAAGAGCCCCACAAGTCACCTCATCCTGGATTTCCCTAGGTATCTAGTTTTAAAAAATGCACAGGTTTTGTAGGTTTCTCTAGCTGCCGGCTGAGCAGGATGCCAAAGACCACAGCTAGGCACTTTCCAAAAAACACGTGAGATTTTAATGTAAAAATGTGATGTGTCCATGCTGCCTTTCCTGCCGCACACAAGTGAGGTACCATTTTTATCGGGAGACTTGGGGGAACACAGAATAGCAGAACAAGTGTTATTGCCTCTTGTCTTTCTCTACATTTTTTCATTCCAAATGTAAGACAGTGTGTAAAAAAGAAGTCTATTTGAGAAATGTCCTGTAATTCACATGATAGTATGGGGATCCCAGAATTCAGAGATGTGCAAATAACCACTGCTTGTCAACACCTTATCTTGTGCCCATTTTGGAAATACAAAGGTTTCCTTGATACCTATTTTTCAGTCTTTATATTTCACCAAATGAATTATTGTATACCCAATATACAATGAAAACCCATTGCAAGGTGCAGCTGATTTATTGGCTCTGTGTACCTAGGGTTCCTGATGAACCTACAAGCCCTATATATTCCCACAACCAGAAGAGACCAGCAGACATAATGGTATATTGCCTTAAAAAATGTGCCATAGCAGGAAAAAGTTCTAGAATTAAATGTGGCCAGAAATGGCTCTTTTTTCCCCCTCAATTTCAATATATTTTTATTTTAGCTGTTACTTTCTGAAGGAAAATCTTGAAGGATATACACAAATGACCCCTTGCTGAATTCAGAATTATGTCTACTTTTCAGAAATGTTTAACTGTCCAGGATCCAGCATTGGTTTCACACCCATTTCTGTCTCTAACTGGAGGGAGGCCGAAAGCACAAAAAATAGTAAAAATGGGGTATGTCCCAGTAAAATGCCAAAATTGTGTTGAAAAATGTGGTTTTCTGATTCAAGTCTGCCTGTTCCTGACAGATGGGAAGATGGTGATTTTTAGCACCACAAACCCTTTGTTGATGCCATTTTCAGGGAAAAAAACACATGCTTTCTTCAGTGGCCCCTTTTTCCCATTTTTCTGACCAAAACTACATTTTAGCTGTATTTTGGCTAATTTCTTGTCCTCACACTCTCGGTACCTATAGAATATCTAGGATGTTGGAGAAAAAGTATGCAAATTTGACGTGGATAGCTTATGTGGACAAAAAGTTATGAAGGCCTAAGTGGGAACTACCCCAAATAACCAAAAAAGGGCTCAGCACTGGGGGGGGAAGGTCCAGCAGCTAAGGGGTTAACAAACATGTATGCATATGTTGAATGAGAGAACCGGATGAGACGTGAGTGACCACGACTTCTCTGAGAAGCCAAATATGTCATGCGCTCAGCTGCCCAGTCATCCCTATCCTTGGGTAGAGATAAGGCACTGCTAGTTAGCCAGAGCAAAATCCGGATTGGAGCGACAGGTGGCACCAGCAGTGGGTTAGACTTAGTCCTTCATTATGAACATGGCGGTCCGTTGTGCACCACCGGCGGTGGCTGTAGAAACCGCCAACAGAGGAGCGGTCCAGACTGCCAAATAATGAACCAAACGAAACTCACGCATCCCGCGCACCACCCACCGCCAGGAAAGGAGTCCTGCTGATGACGGCAGAGACTGCCCAAAGGCCATCGGAAAGGCCCAACCCACTCATCAAATAATGAACCACCATTCCGCCGCCAGTTCCGGGGCAGGACCACCGCCACACAAAGCCAGGTGGAAAAAAAAAAAAAAAAAGGAAACCCTCACCGGAGGTCGACAAAACGTGCAGCGGCAGCCATGGACAGAGAGCTGCAGATCATGCCATCCTTGCTCCTTACCATATATCTACACGACCGAGACTGCCGACGAAGACGACGATGGTAAGTACCGCAACCTACGACACAAGGGAGGAAAGGGCAAAGTTACATACCCACCCACACCGCAAAGCCCCCCCAACCCTTCCCAGCAGCAATAGTCAGACACCCCACACCAAGAGGGACGTACCCGACCGCAGGCCACTGCAACTTGGCCATAAGACATACAATAGCACCGCAACCATAAATTATTTAAACAAACACCAGGGTGGAACTGCGTGCAGCCCAAACACAGGCCACACAGAAACTTTATTCAGTAGCTCACTAAGCTAAATGATGATAACAGGGCCAATGGCCAGTCCATAAAAAGGCAATGTTCCTTGGCCACAACTGGCCACACCTGACTCCCACAAGTACTGGGTACTCCACTCAACAGGGCACCATAGGGGGATCCAGGCACCTCACGGATTAGGGGTATGGAGGTGGATGTGGGGATTTACGATAGGGGTGGGACTTTGACTTGCGTGAGGAGGTTGGAGGGGGGTGAACTTCTCCTTTGAAGGGGATGGGGGCTGTTTGGCTCAGGTGGAGCAAGATGCCTTAGGCTCTGAGCGGGCCTTCTTCTTAACTGGAGAAGGGGCACGGGAATGGGAAGGCTGGACCGGGGTGGGCTGCGATGTGGAAGGAGTGGAAAGGGCAAGGAGGTGGGCAAGTTTTGGGACAATACGGGGTGGGCCAGTGGGTTTGAACAGGTCTACACGGGAGAGGAAACGTTTCTTGGGAGCAATTGGGTGGGCGTGAATGAGGGCGTGGGAGTGGAGGCAGAGGGAGTTGATGTATGGGGTGTAGGTGTGCGTGTAGTGGGTGCCAGGGACTGCTCAGTATGCTGTGTTGAGGTGGATGTCTGATGGGTGGGTGTCTTGGTGCGTTTGAGTGTTTTGGGAGGTGGATGGGGTGGACACAGTGGGAGAAGACAGACAGCTAGTGTGGATGTATGTTGGGTGGGTGTCTGCAAGTCGGGTGAGTGTGCTGCATGTGTCAACTACAGTGGAGGTGGTGAGTGCAGGTGTGGTGTATGGGGTTCATGTATGGCTGTCTGCTATTGTGGTGAGTGCAGGAAGAGGAGCAGTAACGGTGAGTGAAGGTGCAGTGCATGAGTGTGTGCATGTAGAAGGGACAGACAGGGATTTGGAAGAGGTGGGCACACTGGGGGAAGTGGACGTTGTTGTGTGTGCAGGTGTCTGTTGGCTGTGTAAATGCTTGTGGTGGGAGGTGTGGTGCTTGTGTTTGGAAGTGTGTTTTTTGTGTGTTGATGTGCTTGACTGCATGTCTGAATGTGTGCCCTGGACGGGTGAAGGGAGTGGGGTGCTGGAAGGAGTAGAGGAGGTTGGAGGGGGAACGGAATGGCCAGGGAAACTGGCTCCTGTCCAAGAGGAGGCCAGAGCCTGAAAAGATCTCTGTAGGGCAGACACAGCACCATGAATGCCATCCAGATAGGCATTAGTCTGCTGCACCTCTGATACTAGCCCCTGGATGGCATTGACGATGGTTGTCTGCCCTACAGAGATGGTTCTCAGGAGGTCAATAGCCTCCTCTGTGAGGGCAGAAGGGCTGACTGGGGCAGGGGAGGAGGTGCCTGGGGCGAAGGAGACACCCACCTTCCTGGGTGGGCGGGCACGGCCAACTTGGTGGGGAGCAGAAGGGAGGGTGCTGATGGTATGGGTGGTGGTGGAAGATCTCACGGTCGTGATTTGTCCACTAGTGTCCGCCACTGCCGTGGGACCCCCATCAGAGTCACTACCCCCTCGCCCTCCCACCCACTGGTCCCCTTGGCGTCCGTTGTCTCCCCACTAGCCGGTGCCTCAGCTCCCTCGCCTGATGTTGATGCTGTACCAGACACACAAAAGAGAACAGGGATGGGGAGACAAAACAGGAGAGACAATTGTAAGTAGCTGAATGCTGATACAAAATGGCCAGACATACACCTATCCAGCTGACACACCCAACAGGTAGCACCGTGCACTAGGCCCATGACCATGGCCCTGACTACTGAGCAGTATAGTGACCTACACCCATATCCTGTCATTGCATTGAAGCTGAGGTAGGTGAAACCTGACAGGGACACGCCTACACCTTTTGGGGAGCAGACAGTAGCTGGACACCAGTCAAAAACTCTGCTCTAAGCAGCATGAGCCCTATCGCACACACACTCATCCTTCCAGGCTGAAGTATGGGCTGTAAGTAATCACCCCCTTGTGACTGATGTGCAGCCTTGAAGCGCCCATCCAGGTCTGGGTACGTCACCGCCAGGATCCTTCGCATGAGGGGGGTCACTACCCGACGGGCACCCCTACCATGTTGGGAGGACTTCCCCAGCTGGGCTTCACTGATCTTCCGCCCAGCGCCGCAGGTCCTCGCACCTCTTATGACAGTGGGTGCTCTGCCGGTTGTAGACCCCCAGGGTCCATAACTCCTTGGTGATGGCATGCCAAGTTGCCCTCTTCTGGTGGCGCTGACCTAGTAGGGAGACACAGAGAAGAAACACAGAGGTCAGGCACCTGCACGATGGCAATAGCTGGCTGATTGTTAGATATAGGACAGACAGTACTTCCAGACATGCAGGACAGTGGCACGCAGCATTTCATGCACCAAGCCCCATCCTGGCTCACAGGAACGCGCATCAGAGCAATCCACTCCATCTGTTACACACACAGTGCCCCCCAAACCTAGACTCACCTTTACCTCTGGCCGGACGTAGAGTCTGCAGTACAGGGGCAGGACCCCTTCCACCAGTTTCTCCAGTTCTTCCTGGGTGAAGGCCGGGGCCCTTTCCCCTGCACCACGTGGAACATCCATAGCCAGAGGCAGGCCACAGCAGTACACGGAGTGGAGTACTTGTCCGCACAGGATCAGGGAGTCAAGTGATCACACGATGACGAGCGCACATACGTTCCGCGGCGGAATGCACCGTCACCGCCGGCGGCGATCATGATACGCCAGGATTCCACATTGGCATCCATGTTATCCAATGAGGTTGCGAACAGCGGTCAACACCGCCGTACACTGTGACGTCAACCACTAGCGGTCTTAGGTCACTTCAACAACAGGGTGGCAGAACTACATTGGGCAGACATTTTGCCATCACCTACGCATCTTGAAATTTACTTTAGTCACAATGCTGGGCCTACTAGCCATATGAAGCACATATGTCTCTATCCATAGATTATATAAGCACACATAATTTACTCCATTCCCACTTAGTGATGTCAATGTACATCTGTCAGGTTGCAGTTATTGTACAGACACTACTGTGAAGAATGCAGTGAATGTGTTTAGCAAATGTGCCAGTGTATGTGTGTACATGGCTCCTTGTTCTTAACCATCACAGGTACTGACCCGTGTGGCGAGGAAGGGCACCATCTGTGTACAGATCACTTGTGGATATGGGGACCATGGTGGAGCGTCAGATCATTATCACTTACAGACTCACACGTGCAACTATTCAGGACCTATGTGCATTACTGGATCCTGCACTGCCTCCTGGCAATCGTGATCAGCATGCCATTCCAACTGAGGTGCAGGTGCTCTCCGCACTCCATTTCCTGGCCACAGGCTCATTTCAAGTGACAGTGGGCAGGGGTGCCGGTTGCTCACAGCCAATGTTAAGCCAGGTATTTACAAGATTTCTGAATGCATTTGTACAACATCTGCAATCCTATGTGCGATTCCCCCAAAGCACTGAGCTCCCTGCCATCAAGTCAGACGTCTATGCCTTTGCAAACAGTCCCCATGTTATTGGTGCCATCGATGGAACCCACATACCCATCAACCCCCCAAGAGTTAGTTTACAGGTGAACAGAAACAGGAAGAACTTTCACTCCATGAACATCCAATTGGTATGTACAGCAGACCAGTACATATCTCATATGAATGCCATGTTTCTGGGTTCAGTCCATGATTCATTTGTTTTGAGGAACAGTAGTGTGCCACAAAAGATGGAACAACTCCAAGAGGACAGAGGGTGGATCATAGGTAAGTGTGCCTGTCACTAACTGACACATTGCAGAAAAACAGCCTGTCAGACTAAGGACATTCCAATGACGACTCTGTATTGACCACTTCTCTAGTTGACTCTGGCTATCCCAACTTGTGTTGGCTCCTGACACCAGTGAGGAATCCCAGGACGGATGCAGAGAGGAAATACAATGAGGCCCATGGACGTACTAGGAGGGTGATAGAACATACTATAGGTCTCCTCAAGGCTAGATTCCGGTGCCTACATATCTCTGCAGGTTCCCTGGCCTATGGGCCTGATAAGGTGTTTAGGATAGTCATGGTGTGCTGCATGCTTCACAATGTGGCAGTGAGACATTCAATCCCCCGTTTGGAGGTGGAGGGTGCTATAGGTCCTGATCTTTTACCTCAGAGAGGTGAGGAGAGTGATGGTGAGGATGAGGAAGGGGAAGATGTCAAGTCCAGAAACCAACTGATACAACTTTACTTCCAATAACTGTCTGTGACTTCAGCCTGTATATGTGGTTAGACTCTGATACTGTAAGTGTACCATGTCAACTAGGGGGAATTGGTCATGATATGCGAGTCATGGACCTCTTCAGCATGGTACAGACAGACAATATAAGCATTCCCTTCTTGACTATTTTGAAACACACTGTACCGCCAGCATGCACAATTTGGCAATAAAGTTTATCTCTGCCTGTTGTATCATTACTCCACTTTGTTTAACATTGAAGACAGGGGACAGTGTTACAGATGAGATATGTTGTTTATTGGTGGAATACAGTGAAATGTGCTATGTACAGTGATGGAAGTCGTTATGGTTGGGTGTCCTCAAAACCGACTTGGTGGCAGGCCTGTTTGATATCATAGGTGGGTCCTATTTGTAGTTTAGTACATTATTTAGCCCTCAGCTAAGTGCAGTTGGTGAAGGGTGGGAAGGATGCTTGGCAGCAGTAGCAGTGTCAATTGTTGGAAGGGGGCTTGTTCTTAGCTGGGTTTCCAGTGCCATATCTTGGCCTGAGACTACGTTTGGGTGCCTGCTGTGGAGCTACTTGGGGTGAAATGGTTGGCCCTTGTGATTCCTGGGAGGGTATTTCCTGTGCTGTTCCAGCTGCTTGGGACAACTGTTGCTGGTTGTCCAGGGCTGTTGTGGGGGCCTCTTGTCCAGTGTGGGTGTTGGAGGGTTTGTTGATCAACTGCAGCAGAGCTCCAGCAATGGTGGCCATTGTGGCATTGTGTTCTTTCCACTGCTCCATGGCCTGTTGGTGGTGTTCCAGCTGCATCCTCTGACTTTGCTCCAGGGTGGTTACAATCTGTGCCAACCTGTCTTGGGTATTTTGGTATGCCCTCAATACCTCTGCAATGACGTCCTGGGCTGCTGCATCTATCCGGTGCCCTACCCCCTGACCCACTGGGGCACTTGACCTTGCCCTGGCCCCCTGTGCCTGTGTCCCCTGCGCAGGTCTTGACGTGCCTCTAGTACTGGGGACCTTGTCTTCCTGCATGTTGGGGGTGGGAGACTGTGGCCTCCGTTGCTGTGTTCCACCTGTTTGTTCCCTGGGTCCACTCGTGTGGGCACGCCTCCCCTGGCCTGCTGATCTTGACTGGGTGTTAGGGGTGACAGTGTTTTCCTGGGTGGGGCTGCTGCATGGTGAGCATCCAGGGCTGTGTGAGGGGCCTGCCTGCTCATCAGTGTCCAGGGATCCTTCACCAGTGTCCTGTGATGTGCCTCTGTCTCCCTGGAATGCTGTGGCACTCCTTGTCCCCTCCATTAGGGTTGCATGGGTGGTGGTGCCTGTTGGGGGACATATAAATGTTTGTTACATATGCATGAGGGTTTGAGGTGGGCTGTACTGTGCGATTTAGTGCTGGTGTGCCTTTCAGTGGCCTTCAGGGGTGCCTTTGTGAGGTGGACATTGCATTTAGTGGCAGTAGTGGGGCTACATTGTGGTGGGGGGTTATTATTCCATTGTGGGTACGTGCAGGGGTGGGTGGCTGTGCACAGCAGGAGTGATGTGGGCCTGGTAGTGAGTTGTGGGTGATGCAGGGTAGTGGATGTGGTGGGTAATGGCTGGGAGGGGTGTGGGTCTAGTTGGGTGTGGGTGGGGTTGGGTGGCGCATGCATTACTGGTATGGTGTATATAGGGTAAATGTAGACGACTTACCCGAGTCCATTCCTCCAGTGAGTCCCTCTGGGTGTAGGATGGCGAGTACCTTCTCCTTCCAGTTGGTGTAGTCGGGTGGTGTTGGTGGCGGTCCTCCCCAGTCTTCTGCACTGCAATGTGGTGCCTGGATGCCAAGGCCCGGACCTTCCCCCGCAGGTCGTTCCATCTCTTGCGGATGTCGTTCCTGGTGCGTGGATGGTGTCCCACTGCATTCGCCCTGTTGACAATGGTCTGCCACAGCTCTATTTTCCGGGCGATGGGTGTGTGCTGCACCTCGGAACTGAATATTTGTGGCTCCACTTTTAGGATCTCGTCCTCCATGATCCTTAGCTCCCTTTCGGTGAAGCGTGGATTTTTTGGGGGGACATGGTGAGGGTGGTGGATGGCGTCGGGACTGAGGACGGTGTTTGGGTGCTCCTGTGTGGGTCACTATGTGTGTCCTGTCTGCTGGCGTTCTCTGTCTGCCTCTGGTGCTCTCCGTCTTCTGGTCCTGGTTTCCTTGCAAGGGATTGTGGGGTGTGTCTGGGGGTGTTTTATGGTGTTCTGCATGTGTGTCAGGTGTGTGGGTGTCAGTCCTATCCAATGTGTGCACTGGTTGCTGTTGGTCCCACTTGACTCCCGTGTCGGTCGCAGCCGCTAATGTTCGTCCGGCCTCCACTGTCCGCTGAGGTGATTTGTGCATCATTATTTGGAGGGCGGGATGTGGGTGTGCTTGGCGGTGGCGGGTTGGGGTGCGCCGGGATTCCCACCGACAGGGTCCTGGTGGGGAGTGGTGGTGTGGGAATGTTTGGCGGGGTTGGGTTTTTTGTTTATTATATGGGGGGTTTCCATTCGCCGCCGCCGGCGGGATTTTCTTCACCACCGCCACGGGGGTCTTTCCCGCCATGTTCATAATGATCACCTTAGTCTCCCTCATCGCGGGTGATTCTACAGCTCAAAATCCAGTAGTCTCATTAGAATAATGAGAGCCTACGTGAAAGTAGTGTCACTTAAATTTAGCTTCTGTCTGCCACAGCTTAGAACATATGGCAGTTGGTCAGCCCACTGCAGTGATTTGCTCCTGGCACTGTGAGTGACAGCATTTTACCTGAGAACAATGTGCACATCTGCCACAAAGGTAGTCCTTTTCAGTGTCTAGAACTGGTGCATCAATGTGCCCTTTTTAGGAAAATTTAAATAAAACATTATTTTTCCTTTTGCAAACATTTATTCAACTTTATCTTTCTTTTGTAAGGGTCAGAGAACTCCTCTTACAGTACTGCTGGGCCCTCTCTACCACTTGCAGTCGATATTGTGTTTATCTCTAAGTGGGCTTTTAAAAACAATCCAAAATGCCAACTGTGCACGCATGGATGGACATTTTTAAATGTTGTCATACTTCAAAAAAATAATTCCAAGGTGGCCAAATGTCTATGCATAAGAATAGTTTCCAACAAAGTAGAAAAAAGAATCTAAGAAGACCACGCACCTATCCACATGCATGTCACACGATGTGTCAACAATTATGATTATACTTTGGCATTTGTTTACGTCTATAAGATGCCTAACATGTTGCTTTCTTAAAAGGGTGAACTAATAATACCCATAGCAAGGTAAAAAGCACTCACACCCCTATAGCTCTGCCACCCAAGCCAAATCTACATGCTTTACCAATGCTTGTTAACCTTGCCATCCAAAACTCTTTTCATTCTCCTGCCCAATTCCCTCCTGATTGCACTTTAAAACACACAAGTAAGGTGTACAAGAACTATTTCAAAACTATTTTGTCTAAAAATTGATGATATAGTTCCTCCTTTTTGACCTAATCCTTATTCTTCTTAATTTCCGCAAACTTGTCAATCAATGAAGAAGTGTTTCACTTACAAAATAGTAAGACCTATTTATTTTGCCAATGCATGTTGTATGTTCAGCCTCTCCTGACGATTAATATTTTCTTCGTTATTAGTAGATTTATGGTGCTAGAAATTAGGATATAGAATTGCTTAGAATAATTTATCCTAATTGACACCCTGCTGGCCAGTGTAAGGCTTAAGTCCCACTCCTTTAAATGGTTATCACTTGCCTAATGCTATGATAATCGCTATATGATGTTTGAATGTAATATTATTATTATGATATCTTGTATGTAGGTAATCTAATATTTAAATACAGTTGTATGTCATTTTTTCATTTGTAGGGGTTCTAGGGAATGTTTTTAAAAAAAATTAAGTTTTGTTATGAAACATTTGGTGGCCCAAATTGGTTCTCTTCTTGCTAGTCTATGAAGTCTTATAATCATCACATGGTTTTATTCAAGAACTGCTTTTCCCCCATTTTTTGGCTGTGAATGTTTTCTTTTTACCTTTAATCCCACTGACCTAGCTGGGAGAAAGACATACCACATCTGGATTTCTTAGCCCACAAGAATGAAGGCTAGACTTAATGGTACATGGCAACCACTCAAGTGATGAGCAAATCATTCCAATGGGTTTATCTTGATATATTATCAACCACACTGAGCTGGTCAGTGAACTGATCTGCCTCCACACAGCTCCACCAGTAAGTGGAAGCCTGTCTTGAACTCTGACCTCAGTCAGAAGTTCGAGGCCCTCCTCCACCCGCAGGCTTCTTCTGCCTGCACCTCATCCCTGGTGCCTATTGGGAGAGCTCTGCTCTTCTGCTGGGCAGCCCTCTGCCCCTTTTCTCTTTCTCCTCCATTTTCTTTGTGTGCTGTTTTATGTGCCTTTCGCCCCTGCGATTTCCTCTTTCTTTGTCTCTTTCTCCTTTTTTCTTTTAGTGTGCTGTCTCTGTGCCCTTTTCGCTTTCTGCAATTCTGTTCCTCGTTTTTTCTCCTCACTCCTCTCATTCTCTCTCTCTCCTCTCTCGCATTCTCCCCTCTGCTGCTGCCCCCGCAGCACACTCCCCTTTTTTGCGCCGTTCCCGCCTCCCAGCTGTCCTCTCCCCCCTCCCTGCTTAATGGTGCCAGCTGTGCGGCCACACATCTGGCGTGCCGAAGGCACACCTAAGGCAAGCCCGTCTGCGACCCGACGGTGACAGTGCCAGGACCCCTGGACCTCTCACTCTCCACCACTACACACCAGCAGCACTCACCGCTCTCAACCTGGGACACGACAACAACTTTAAGCAGGCATCATCAAGCAACACCAAGGGACCCTTCACCTGTCGCCACTGCAAATTCACCAGCCTCTGCCACTCAAGCCCACCCCCGGATGACCCACAAAGCAGAACAGAGCCTCAGATGTATCCTGATCAACACTCGCTCCATCCACAGGTACGCCATTGAACTCTGTAACCTCATCGACACCACATCCCCGGACGTTGCCTTGCTCACAGAAAGATGGCTTAGCCCCTCCTCGGCTCCAGACATCGCCATCGCCATCCCAGAAGGCTACAAGATCATCCACAAAGACCGCATGAACCGCCCCGGGAGAGGCATCACAATCGTCCACAAAGAGTCCCTACACCTCTCCACCAGCACCGAAGACTCTACAATCAACATGTAACTCCTCCACTTCCAGACTGGAACCAACCCTAACACCACTCTGTGGGGCCCCCTCATCTACAGGCTGCCGGGCCCCTGCCCTCCCTTCTGCGACACTATCGCTGACCTAGCCACCACTCACGGTCTTACATTCAAGGACTACATCCTGCTGTGGGACCTCAACTTCCACTAGGAAAACTCAAATGACAACAACTCCACCACCCTGATCGAAAACCTCGCCAACCTCAGACTCAAGCAACTTATGTCCACAACCACTCACTCGGCCAGTCACACTCTGGACCACATTTTCTCCGCCAACAACTATGTCTAGGTCAGCCACACCACCGAACTCCAATGTACAGACCACCGCTGCATTCACTTCACCTTCAAAAAACCCATCGGTCACCACCACGCTCCCCAACTTCCCAGCAGAAAGTGGAACAAGGTCACTGAAGCCCAGCTCACCACCAGCCTCAACACAACAACCCCCCAAGCCGACGTCGACGTCAACACTGTGTAGGAGGCTGGCCTGGCTTATAGTGGGTACCTTGTGGTACTTACACCTTATGCCAGGTCCAGTTATCCCTTTTTAGTAGAATAGAGGTGTTCTAGCAGCTTAGGTTGTTAGAGGTAGCTATGGCAAAGCAGCTTAGGCTGAACTAGGAGACATGCAAAGCTCCTACTATACCACTTATATCATATTGTATTGTATTGTATTGTAATCGTATTTATATAGCGCTTACTACCTTGATGAGGTGTCAAAGCGCTTTTCGGTGAGTAGCACGCTACTCTGGAACCCAACAAGGATTAGTGATGGATAAGTGTCGGGAAATAATGAGTGCAGTTTTAGTATTATTATGAGTTAATTTGAGCCGCGGATATGAGAGTTTGTTAGTTAGATTGACTGGAGTAATGGAGGGGTGGAGGAGGAAAGAAATCCAGAAGTGTTAAATGGGAGTATATCCTTCATTCAAATGCTTGGGATGAGTAAAGGGGGATGGAGGAGGGAAGAGTATGTGGAAGGGTTAGGGAAAGCATAGTAGCAGGGTGAGATAAATGCAGGAGAATTTAGTAGGATTGTGTGGAAGGTCACGGTAGTAGAGTGAGGTTTGGTGAGTTAGATGTTGAAGCGGAGGGAAGAGCTTAGGCAGAGTTATTTAGGAGATGAAAGTAGTAGAAAGGATTTGGTATGAGTCAGAGTGAGAATGGAGGATAGTTTGATAGAGACATGACATATGATGATGGGTAGATAAGTGTGATAAGATGAGAGCAGGAATTCATAAATATCTAGTATAACAACCCACCCAGGAGCCATGAAATGACCCACGAACATGCCAAGCACAGAAACACAAACACACACACATACAAACACACATGAATACACACACATATGCACATACAATACATAATTAGTAAAATATACTTAGTCAAACAGGTTTAAACAGTGTGTGTGTATTTTATTGTTATGACATAGTAGCGATACGTATTTTCTAAAGAACTATACATAACTAGAAATATACACATAGTCAGAAAAAAATATCTATCAACATAGGCATATGCAGTCCAATATGGTAGTTATGAAGGAAAGAGCCAACTCTTGAGTAGTTTTCTGAAGACAAGAAAGTTATCTGTGGCTCTTACAGTTGGGGGTAATGAATTTCATAGTTTGGCTGCTTGAACGGAGAAGGATGTACCACCTATAGTCTTTTAATTGGATGGTGGTGTTCTAAGGCGGGGTGCCAATCTTGAGCGGAGGTTTCTTTACTGGATGTATTTGTTTATTTTGTTTCTGATAAAAAGCGGTCCTGTTCCATGTATAGCTTTGTGGGTGATACAAAGCAGTTTGAAAGTGCATCTTCTGGCAACGGGTAACCAGTGTAGTGCTCTCAAGGCAGGGGAGATGTGGGCTTTCGGCTTTACATGTAATAGTAGCCTGGCTGCGGAATTCTGGATACGTTGTAGTTTTTTCATAATAGATAGAGATGATCCATGGTAGAGGCCATTGACATAATCCAGTTTGGATAGTACAAGCGAGATAGTAGCTTGCACCTTGTGCGGAAATCAGAGGTGGGGGAAAATGCGTTGTAAAGTCTTCAAGTTCATGAAGCTTGTTTTTGCTAATTTGTCCACTTGGGCATTCATAGTTAACTTGGAATCCATGGTGATTCCTAGGTTTTTAACTTCCTTTGATAATTGAGGAGGTGGTCCAAGATCGTCAGGCCAGACGCACAGAGGGTCATAATTTTTCCAGTCACCACATATGAGTATTTCTGTTTTGGAGGTATTTAGTTTGAGATGGCTCAAGGTCATCCACTGATCAACAGCTCTGAGGCAAGTGAAGATTTGTGAGTTTTCAATGTTTTTGGGGCATTCTAATTTAAGTAGTATTTGTGTGTCATCTGCCTAGTTGTAGCATGTGAGATGGAAATCATTGATCAATTCTGGTAAAGATATCATGTAGATGTTGAAAAGCAAAGGCGAGATGATTGATCCTTGGGGGACCCCTGTTTTTGTGAGGTAGGGTTTGGACAAGAAGGGGGGCGAGTGGATGATATTAGATCTTTTTTTTAATATAGGAAGTAAACCAGTAGAGAGCAATCCCTTGTATGCCGGCTTCGTGGAGTCTTTGAATTAGGGTGTCATGGTAAACCGCATCAAAGGCAGCCGAGAGGTCCAAGAGAAGTAGTGCAGCAACTCCATTGCGGTCAACTGTGTTTTTAAGATCATCCCAGATTGCTATGAGTGCCGATTCAGTGCTTCTTCCTGGGCGGAATCCAGTTTGGAAGTCTGAAAGTATAGAATTGTCTTCAATGAATTGTGACATCTGGGTGAATGCTGCTCTTTCTATCAATTTGCCCAGGAAAGGTCCATTTGTTATTGGTCTGTAGTTGTTGGGGTCTTGTGGGTCTAGGTTTGTTTTCTTTAATAATGGTCGTATGTATGCCTTTTTCAGGTCAACAGGAAAAGTTCCTGAAGTTAAAGAGTTGTTGATGATTCTTCTTACAGGTGTGGCAGCAGAAGTAGATAGAAGAAAGTTCTTGAAGATTTGTGGTGGGCAAGGGTCAGAAGGGCAACCGGAAGGTCTGCTTGCTTTGACCAAATCCATAAATTCACCTTAGGATATTTGTTTGAAGGACTGTAGAGGTTGGGTTGGTTTATTCTTAGAGGGTACTTTAGGAAAGGGGTTGGTGCTGATGTTTTTATTCTGTTTTAAATAGGAGTCCAATGTGTCTGCCTTGGTTGTGTAGTGAATTGCCAATTTGTTTGTGAAATCTTGAGTAGTGGGATGACTTCCTTCCATACATGTAGGTTTTAGAAATTCATTGAGAATTTTATAAAATTCCTTTGTTGTAGATTGAGCATTTTGAATTATGTTTATAGTAGTACCTTTTTTTAGCTTTTTTGATTGATGATTTGAATATTCTGTTAAGTTTGTGTAGCTGCAGTTTGTCTTGACTGTTGTTTGTTTTGAGCCAGGTCTGCTGCAACTTTCTGATTTGTTGCTTTATCTTTTTAAGTTCTGTGTTTCTCCAAGGTGTTGTTTTTCTTTTGTCATGTTTAGTTTTTCTGAGTGGTATTAGGATATCAAAAGCTTCCTGTAGCCACTCAAAGTTTTGGCACAGAATTAATTGTATCTAGATCTGTGTTGGCTGTTAGTTGTGTTTCGAAGTCATCCAAATTGAGTTTGCTCCATGGTCGATAGGTGCATGTATGTAAGTAGTTGTGGGGTGTGTTGATTTGTGGAGTTGTATGTCGGAAAGTTACCAAATGGTGGTCCGACCAAGTGATTGGCGTGATGCTATGAATAGTAACTAGTTCAGGCTTAGCACAAATGACATCTAGGATGTGTCCAGTGATGTGTGTGGGATTGTGTACAATCTGATGTAGGTTCAAAGCGACTAGGCCAGTGGTGATAGCTTTTGGATCGGGCATATTGGGTTTGTCAAACCAAATGTTTAGATCCCCAAGAATGCATAGGTTGGAGTATAGTGTAATAAGGTTTGAGACTGTGTCTAGAAAAGCATCTGGGAATGTGGAGTGGTTAGGTGGAGGTCTGTAAAGGAGGAGAAAGTTACACCAGGACGTTGCAGTAGGGTGGCATCTGGTAAGGAGGGCTTTACAACCTTGTATGGAGATGATGTCTGTTTTACTGAGGTTCAATGCCTGTTTGAATATAATAGCTAGTCCACCTCCTCTCTTGCCTATACAGTTTTGTGTGATGGTTTGATAGCCTGGACGAAGGGCTTCGTGCAACACTGGGGCCATGTCATCTCCCAACCAGTTATGAATAGTAAGTTAGGTTGTGTGTCTGTGAGCAGGTCGTAGATGTGGTGCTTGTTTTGTGAGAGTGATCGAGCATTTATGAGCTGGCAGTTTAGAAAAGGTGTGTTAGTGGTAGTGTTGTTTTGTTTTGGAGAAGGGTAAGTAGTATAATATGAGCTTGAAGCAGGAGTGTTGCTAGTTGAGATAACTGTTTGAGGCTCACAATAGTCTTGCTTTTCAATATAGTGTTCCTCTTCCAGCAGGTTAAGGAGGCATTTTGTTGGGTCTGTGTGTGTGGGTGGTGTACTTGGTGGCTGAGAGAGCCATGAAGAGTGTACTGTTTTTTGTAGCGTAGTCTTATTATGTAATAGACAAGGGGATGCGAGGTTGCTATGAGTGGCATGTTTTTTTATTTTGTTTGCGTTTGTTTAGTGTGGATGGAGTATGGGTTAGGGGTCGTGGAGGAGCATGTGGATCATGATGTAAGGCTCTAAATTGTGCAATGGAGGAGAGGCGAGTGAATGAAAGTTGCTGGGTTGGGGTGCTTGTGGTAGGTGTTTGTGAAGAGTAAGAAAGTAGGGGTGGAGATAGGATGGTATTTGTATTCTTTGTGTAGTCCTGAGGGTTGGAGTGGGTATGATGATAAGTGTAATGTAAGTTTGTGTTGATTTGATGTGCTGATGTCTGTATTGTTTTTGTGGAATAGTGAGAGGGGATATTGGTGTAGTTGTTTTTGGAAGAGGTAATATGTGTGGTGGAGTGAGATGTGGGGATTACATGGTTGTGTGTAATTGGCGAAGAGAGGGGAAGAGTGTTTGTAGATGGTGTGTTTGAAGGCAGGGTTTGGGCATTGTAATGATGACAGGTGGTCTGTGTGGAGCAAACACCGGATAGTGTTGTTGGTTAGTAAGAGCAGAGAGTGTGTATCTGGAAGGCTGAGATTGAGAGAAATGTATACTGTAGTTTTGTGTTTTGTGGGTGATGGCAGGTTGTGTTAGTGGGAGTGGACAGAGTAGTGTTTGCTGTGAGAATGAAGGTGTTTGACTGTTGTAATTGTGGAGGATATGTGTATATGTGTTGTATAAAGGGTATTGTGTTGGGAGATGGGACAATGCAATCTGTGGTCAGTTTGTGATGCATGAGTTGGATATCTTTGTAGAATATGTGTTTGCATGTTGAGGGATGTGTAGGGGCTGGAACCATTCCTGGTCAATTGAGAATTGGGCAGCATTTCTGGCCCTAGTCCCTAGTCCCTGCCTGTCCCGAACAGGCCCAAACAGGCAGCTGCCCTTGTCCTCTCCGCCCTTACAGGCCCAAACAGGTAACCGCCCTTGTCCTCTCCGCCCTTACAGGTCCAAACAGGCAACTGCCCTTGTCCTCTCCGCCCTTTGCCTCGACGCCCGGGCTGAGACACCCTGAGTCCTAGGCTTAAATAGCCCTACTGACCAATAAGAAGCTGGTCCTAACCCTAGCCAATCCAATTTCAAGCCCTGATTCAAACAACTAATGGAAGACCCAGCCCTAATCACCAATCATAGCCCTATTCCTGACCACCAATCACAGCTCCAGCCCTAAAACCAGCAACCAATCAGAATCCCAGCCCTATCCACCAATCACAGCCCTAGAACCAACAGCCAATCAGAATCCCAGCCCTATCCGCCAATCACAGCCCTAGAACCAACAGCCAATCAGAATCCCAGCCCTATCCGCCAATCACAGCCCTAGAACCAACAGCCAATCAGAATCCCAGCCCTATCCACCAATCACAGCCCTAGAACCAACAGCCAATCAGAATCTCAGCCCTATCCACAAATCATAACCCCAGCTCTGGAGCCAGCAACCAATGGAAAGACCATCTCCCAACAACCTATCACAACAGCATATGCAACAACCAATAGGAACTTAAATAAGGAGCAAGTTAACTGAAGTCCAGTCCCTGTGGGCAGGGGTAAAGACTGCTGCTGCTCTATTCAGAATCTCCTTGGATACAGACAGGCTGAATCCACACTTCCAAGCTAGCAGAGTCTACTTTCCAGGTAAGGGAGAGATTGTTTAAAAAACAAACACTGGAATACTGCTGGGCGCGCACTCTGAAATTGGGCTTTTTTAAAGGCAAAAATACAGTGGGGCAAACAGTTTTTAAACACAATTTAAATCACAGAAACAGATTAAAACAGTCTCCTAAAAACACACTCTGCAAGATGTATGTAGCCTTTTTACTTAGAATAAAAAAAAGGGGGGGGCTTATGTGCCACAAACTAGCAAGGTAATTCACACAGTCACAGCAAAAACGATTAAAAAAAAACACCACTTTAAAAGAGGCCAGGCTGCCTGAAACACAGAGAGTCCACAGTAAAACAGACACAGGTAGCTGAAATAAACACTTTTGAACAAATAATACTATTTACCCAGAAACATCTCAGGCCTCCTTACCTAGGTCTTTTGCAATCCTTTAACACTGGGCTGTATCAGGACACAGAGGAGATGCAGAGGCTCACAAAATGGAGGTGGTTGTCTTGGGCTTCCCTCCACAAACTTAAGGGGCCAGATCAGGTGCGGGGGGGGCGGGCCTCAGGTGCAACAGGGACTCAGAGAGCCAATCAGCTCCGTCCAGTCCCTGTGGGCAGGGGGAAAGGCTGCTGCTGCTCTATTCAGAATCTCCTTGGATACAGACAGGCTGAATCCACACTTCCAAACTAGCAGAGTCTACTTTCCGGGTAAGGGAGAGATTGTTTAAAAAACAGACACTAGAATACTGCTGGGCGCGCACTCTGAAATCGTGCTTTTTTAAAGGCAAAAATAGAGGAGGGCAGACAGTTTTTAAACACAATTTAAATCACAGAAACAGATTAAAACAATCTCTTTACTTCGAAGAAAAAAGGGGGGGCTTATGTGCCACAAACTAGCAAGGCAATTCACACAGTCACGACAAAAACGATTTTTAAAAAACACCACTTTAAAAGAGGCCAGGCTGCCTGAAACACAGAGAGTCCAGAGTAAAACAGACACAGGTAGCTGAAATAAACACTTTGAACAAATAATACTATGAGAGGAGGAGATCGTGAATTGACACTTAGGAGGATGGAATCCAAATGGATTTTCTTGATTGGAAGTAAAATGCCTTGGGGTTTGAACATGGATGCGGAACTGCATAGATATATGAAGATTAATTTAAACATAGATAATTTGGTTAAATCTTAATGAGGAAATAGGTTGATATTCTGCTATCAATAATAGGATAAAAGAAAATGTGACTGTAGACTGATGTAGAAATGCACTATCATAATAAAGGGTGATTTTGGAAGCCTGCTGTATAGACATATGTTATAGAACGTGAAATAGAGATGAGATTACCACATTCGGACAATACATTACATGGGTGATGTGTGGATATATGTAGATTATGGATTAGGTACTTCACCTACTAAGAAACAAACTTGGGTTGAGCCTGTTGCAATTTAAATACAGGGCATAGTAAAATAAAAAATGTTTAAATGTAACATATTTTAAGGATTGATAGGCTGACGCAAGTTTGTATTTGAAGAATTGATTAAACTATCCACCCGCCCACATTCCGTAGAACATAAGAATATAGTAAAGGGGACTTTACCCGCATGTACATAACATATAAAAAATGCAAATGAGTAAGTTTATAAACGGGGAAAGACATTAGAAAAACCAGGACCTCAGACTTTAAACAATTCATATTTTTGTCATAATGAGAAAGAGGTAAGGACATAAGAAAAGATTTGTACTAATTAGCAATCAAAAGTAGGTAATGATTTTTAATTAATGTTTGGGAGTGGTCAAGTGGTTTGAATACACTCACTCTGCACTTAACTCTATGGCTAGTCGTAGGCTCAGGCCGAAGCGCGTTGCCATTTGTGTTCTGGATTTTTGCACTCAGCACTTTTATACTTTATGAGATGACATAAAAGAAAATTGGAACCTGGATTTGTGGTGCTGGCGTCATTCGTGCGGCGAAACCGGGCTTTTGTTGTTAATGGAGTGATCTCTTTGTGAAAAAAAAATATATATATATATAAAGCATTGTTATTATGAACACATTTTCATTACATCAGAAGCTGTGTGGTACTTTTAATTTAGAGGTACAAATCCATGAAGGAAAATACATATAATGTAGTATGTGACTGGCATGTAAAACAGAGTGTGCAAAGTTTAAGGTCTACTTTTTTAGTAATAACAAATATAGGGCCTGATTCTAACTTTGGAGGACGGTGTTAAACCGTCCCAAAAGTGGCGGATATACCACCTACCGTATTACGAGTTCCATAGGATATAATGGACTCGTAATACGGTAGGTGGTATATCCGCCACTTTTGGGACGGTTTAACACCGTCCTCCAAAGTTAGAATCAGGCCCATAGTGTTCAACAAAGTTATTAAAGAAAAAGAGAACAGGGTGTGGTTTCCAGATCCAGAAAGCAGCGAACCCATGGTGTTCGATTTTAAACAAGGAAGTGACTGAATTGAATTAGCACATATATGACACATGGAAGTAGAAAAGGTAGGACTCAAACTATTACTCCAAGAACATGGTTCCGTTTAAGCCCCAGATCATAAGAAAACACAATACTCAGAGTTACAAAAAATAAAGGTACTTTATTTTAGTGACAATATGCCAAAAGTATCTCAGAGGATACCCTCACTTAGGAGGTAAGTAATATACACAAATTATATGTACACAAACCCAAAACTGGCAAGTAACAGTAAGAAAAGTAGTGCAAACAATGTAGAATCACAAAAGAATGCAATAGGTAGACATAGGCCTAGGGGCAACACAAACCATATACTCCAAAAGTGGAATGCGAATCACGAATGGACCCCAGGCCTATGGGAGGTTGTAGAGGGTTGCTGGGACTGTGAGACAACAGTAAGGATGTCCAAAATACCCCACCCCAAGACCCAGAAAAGTAGGAGTAAAGATGCCATACTACCCCAGAAAGACAGTATAGACGTGATAGGGGATTCAGCAAGTACCACAACTGCTACCAAAGCACTGAAGATGGATTCCTGGACCTGAGGACCTGTAAAAGAAGGGGACCAAGTCCAAGAGTCACGCAAGTGTCCAGGGTGGGCAGGAGCCCACTAAACCCCGGATGAAGGTGCAAAAGGGCTGCCTCTGGCTGGAAGAAGCTAAAGATTCTGCAAAAAAGTAAGGTGCAAGGAACGTCCCCTTTGGTGAGAAGATGTCCACGGTGTGCTGGAGGTTTCAGAAGTGTTTCCTTGCAGAAATACTGCAAACAAGCTTTGCCAGCTGCAGGAGTCACGGTAGAGGATTTTGGGTGCTGCTGGGAACCAGGAAGGACCAGGATGTCGCCCCTTGGAGGAAGAGACAGAGGGGGCGCTCAGCAACTCAGAGAGCCCCCAAAGAAACAGACAGCACCCGCAGAAGTACCGGAACAGGCACTTAGAACATCTGAGGACAGTGGTTGACTCAGAGTCACAAAGGAGGGTCCCACAAAGAGGGAGTCCAAATCAGCGAGTTGGGCAATGCAGGACGGTGTGCGGGGGACCCAGGCTAGGCTGTGCACAAAGGAATCCTTGGAAAAGTGCACAGAAGCCAGAGCAGCTGAAAATCACGCAGTACACAAGTTTGCTGCCTGGCGTGGGAGGCAAGGACTTACCTCCACCAAATTTGGACAGAAGGGCCACTGAACTGTGGGAGACACTAGGACCCAGCTCCTGTGTTCCAGGGATGACGCTCGTCAGGATGAGAGGGGACCCAGAGGACTGGTGATGCAGAAGTTTGGCGCCTGCGTTGGCCGGGGGAAGATTCCGTCGACCCACAGGAGATTTCTTCTTGGCTTCCAGTGCAGGGTGAAGGCAGACAGCCTTCAGAGCACGCACCACTAAGAAACAGTTGTGAAAGCCAGCAGGATGAGGCATTACAATGTTGCTGTAGTAGTCTTGCTACTTTGTTGCGGTTTTGCAGGCGTCCTGGAGCAGTCAGCAGTCAATCCTTGGCAGAAGTCGCAGAGGGAAGTGCAGAGGAACTCTGGTGAGCTCTTGCATTCGTTATCTGACGAATAACGCAGAAGAGAGACCCTAAATAGCCAAAAAAGGAGGTTTGGCTACTAAGAAAGGAGGCTTGACTACTGATAGAGGTAAGCACCTATCAGGAGGGGTCTCTGACATCACCTGCTGGCACTGGCCACTCAGAGCTGTCCATTGTGCCCCAACACCTCTGAATCCAAGATGGCAGAGGTCTGGGACACACTGGAGGAGCTCTGGGCACCTCCCTGGGAGGTGCTGGTCAGGGGAGTGGTCACTCCCCTTTCCTTTGTCCAGTTTCGCGCCAGAGCAGGGCTGGGGGATCCCTGAACCGGTGTAGACTGGCTTATGCAGAGATCGGGACCATCTGTGCCCATCAAAGCATTTCCAGAGGCTGGGGGAGGCTACTCCTCCCCAGCCCTTCACACTTATTTCGAAAGGGAGAGGGTGTAACACCCTCTCTCAGAGGAAATCCTTTGTTCTGCCTTCCTGGGACCAGGCTGCCCAGACCCAGGAGGGCATAATCCTGTCTGAGGGGTTGGCAGCAGCAGCAGCTGCAGTGGAGACCCCGGAAAGGCAGTTTGGCAGTACCCGGGTTCTGCATGGAATTGTCCCCTCAATACCAGAATGGTTTTGGGGGGACAATTCCATGATCCTAGGCATGTTACAGGGCGATGTTCGGAGTTACCATTGTGACGCTACATATAGGTAGTGACCTATATGTAGTGCACACGTGTAATGGTGTCCCCGCACTCACAAAGTCTGTGGAATTTGCCCTGAACCATGTGGGGGGAACCTTGGCTAATGCCAGGGTGCCCACACACTAAGTAACTTGGTACCTTACCCTCACCAGGGTGAGGGTTAGACATACAGTATAGGTGACTTATAAGTTACTTATGTGAAGTGAAAAATGGCTGTGAAATAACGTGGACGTTATTTCACTCAGGCTGCAGTAGCAGTCCTGTGTAAGAATTGTCTGGGCTCCCTCGGGGTGGCAAAAGAAATGCTGCAGCCCTTAGGGATCTCCTGGAACCCCAATACCCTGGGTACCTAGGTACCATATACAAGGGAATTATAAGGGTGTTTCAGTGTGCCAATGAGAATTGGTGAAGATAGTCACTAGCCTGCAGTGACAATTGTGAAAAGCAGAGAGAGCATAAAGACTGAGGTTCTGGTTAGCAGAGCCTCAGTGATACAGTTAGGCACCACACAGGGAACACATACAGGGCATACATTATGAGCCCTGGGTCCTGCCTGTCAGGATCCCAGTGACACATAGGCAAAAATAAACATACATACAGTGAAAATGGGGGTAACATGCCAGGCAAGATGGTACTTTCCTACACACTGCCGCACACAACCTCCACAAATGGATCACCGACTGTGCCAACACCCTCGCCCCGCTGAAGACACCCCACTAGAGAGCCACAGCCAAGAAAGCAAACTGGTTCACCCCGCACTCAAAGAATCGAAGCAGGTCTGCAGATGTCTAGAGAAGAAATGGTGCACCGACAAGACCCCCGCAAATCAAGAAACCTTAAAAAACGCTGTCAAACATCACCACCAGCTCATTAGGACCACCAAAAAACTCTCCCTGCAACAACACATCAATAAAAACACCCACAACAGCAAGGAACTTCTCACCATCATCAAAGAGTTCACCAACACCAACTCTACCGGCATCCCCAGTCGCAAGAACTCTGCAAAAACTTTGCCAACTACTCCCACTGGAAGATCGCAGACACGTACGACAGCTTCACCACCCAGGGCCTACCCACGACTCTCACCACCAGCCCGCCGACCGATGCGTCACCACGCCCCGCCCTCCTCCGCTGGAACAACATCACTGACAATGAGACCCGCAACATCATGACAACCATCCACTCAGGAGCACCCACCAACCCCTGCCCTCACCACATCTTCAACAAAGCCAGCGACATCATCACACCAAAACTCTGGCATACCATCAACTGCTCCTTCTAAACTGCCACCTTCCCAGAGTGTTGGAAGCACGCCGAGATCAAACCTCTTCTGAAGAAACCCACCACTGACCCAACAGACCTCAAGAACTACTGGCCCATCTCACTGCTCCCCTTTCCGGGCAAAGTCATCAAGAAAGCGGTCAACAAACAACTCACAGCCTGTCTGGAAGCCAACAACATCCTGGACCCTCTCAGTCAGGATTCAGAAGCAACCATAGCACCGAGACCGCCATCCTCGCTGCTACAGATGACCTCCGCACCCTCAGCGACCGAGGCAAGACAATCACCATCATCCTCCTGGACCTCTCTGCCGCCTTTGACACAGTCTCACATGACACGCTACACACCCGTCTCCACGACACCGCCATCCGAGACTCAGCTCTGCAATGGCTCTACTCGTTCCTCACTGGCAGAACACAGAGGGTCCAACTCCCCACCTTTCTCTTGGAAGCCACCCAGATCAGCTGTGGCGTTCCCCAAGGATCCTCGCTGAGTCCCACCCTCTTCAACCTCTACATGACCCCACTGGCGGCCATCGTCAGAAGCCACGTACTCAACATCGTCTCCTATGCCAACGACACCCAACTGATAGTCTCCCTCACCAACAACCCGACCACTGCCAAGAACAATCTCCATGAAGGAATTAAAGCAGTCGCCGCCTTGATGAAAGACAGTTGCCTCAAACTGAACTTAGACAAAACAGAAGTCCTCATCCTCGGCTCCACACCCTCAGCCTGGAACGAATCCTGGTGGCCCATCACCCTCAGAAACGCCCCCACTGTCCACGCCCACAACCTGGGCATCTTCTTAAACTCATCGCTCTCAAGGGACCGACAGGTGAGCACAGTCTCATCGGTTTGCTTCCTCAACAGTCACCCACGCCCTTGTCAGAAGCCACTTCGGCTACAGCAATGCACTCTAGCTGCCTATCGACAAAAGAATCGCCTTCAAGCTCTTAACCCACCCCTACAAGGCCTTATACGACACCAGACCAGCCTACCTCAACCACAGACTCTCCTTCTACACTCTGGCCAGACAACTCCACTCCACCGACCAGGCCCTCGCCAACGTCCCCCGCATCCAGAAAACCACAGCTGGAGGAAGATCCTTCTCCCACATCGCCGCCAAGACCTGGAACATTCTCCCCATCCACCTCCGGCAATCCCCAACCCTGTCACAGTTCAGGATGGACCTCAAGACCTGGCTCTTCGACTGATCCTCAGCATGCCACTTTACCCACCTCCTGCCCCTTGAGACCCTCATGGGTGAGTAGCCGCGCTTTACAAATCCCTGATTGATTGATTGATTGATATTATCCCCTTACATGGAAATATATACATTTTACCAACAACATTTTATACGTGCCAGAGACTCATAGGGTATTATGTGTGGAATTTCAGCCACAATGACTCTAGAAGAAGGTGCACAAGGCAACAATGGAAGAGCAAATGTTTAAAATTAGTCCATTTGGAACTTTAGGCACTATTTGTAACAATAATTGGCAAATCAAAATTATAACAAAAATTCACAAGGAATCAATCACCTGCGCTATCACTGATGACGAAACCATGGCGATCATGGAACACATGAACTTCCAGCTCTACACTGATGACAAAAGCACCACCAAAGGCATCCTCGCATACAGACCGCCAGGACCACAAACCGGCCTTAGCGACGCCATCACTGAATTCCTCACCCCGCTCACCATGGAATCCGAACACTATGGGGGTCATTACAACATTGGCGGTAAAAGCCGCTTACCGCCATGCAGAAGACCGCCAACACACCGCCGCAGCCCTGGAATTCCCCCACGGTCATTATGACCCAAAGCCCGGAATCTGCCAAAATCTAGACACCCCCACAAGTCCGCCACACCAAAAGTCAGTGATAAACTGGCGATAACAAAACCTCCACCGTCATGCCAACAGGAATATGGCCACACTATCACGACCCACGAATGCACGTGGCGGTCTTTCAACCGCGGTATTCCATTGGCGGTACACACTGCTGCGCGCAAAATACACACCCATTACAAAACACTACCACATTGGACAAATCGAAATACACACACCTGATACACACACCACTCCCATACACCAAATACAATATAAAGCACACACCCACATCACCCACAAACCCCTACGACCACAATTGCGACTGAAGGCCAGAGAGAGACACCACCATCTACAAGCTAGCATCCACAGGCACTCAACACCATCACTCACATAACATCCACGCACATCTCACAACACACCTATAAATATCACCCCACACATCACAACACCCACCACCCCACACATCACCCACACCACCCCGTGGCACAGCAAAGACACCCCTGGTTCTCTGAGGGGGAGCTCAGGGTCACGGTGGAGGAAATCATCTGGGTAGAGCCACTGTTATTCGGATCACAGTTGCAGCACACCTCCATAGCTAGGAAGATGAGCTATGGCGAAGAATCGTGGACAGGGTCAACGAAGTGGGACAGCACCCAAGAACTAGGGATGACGTCAGGAAGAGGTTGTGCGATCTATGGGGGAAGGTGCGTTCTGTGGTCTCAAGACACCACATCGCGGTTCAGAGGACTGGCGGCGTACCCCCACCTCCTCCCCCACAACTAACAACATAGGAGGAGCAAGTCTTGGCTATACTGCATCCTGAAGGCCTCGCAGGAGTAGCTGGAGGAATGTACTCTGGTAAGTCAAATCTTTACTGCTTCATCCCCCACCCAACCTGCATGCCATCACATACCCCCACCCTCGCCCTCACCCCATCACTCCAACTCCTCACACACGTCCCAATATCACAAACCACACATCCCAAACCCAAGCCTTGCATGCAACACCAAAGCATGGACACCCATCACCAAAGCATGGCCACTGCACATACCCATACACCCCCCTAACCCATCATCACACAAGGTCCTACACAGGAATGCAAGCACTGGGGTACATGGTCACCCACCCATTGCACACCATGGCACACACAGATGCAATAATCATGCTTTTACACCCCTGCAGGACCCCTACCCAATGTCACCAGACAGGAGGGTCCAGATATGTCCACTCCACCCACAGAAGAGGCCCACAGTGATAACAGCAGCTCTGTCCAACTGGATCTAGATGACCAGCCCGGCCCATCTGGGACCTCGGGACTGTCAGTCCCCCTCACACTGGCACAAGCCACTACAGAGCTTTCCCCCTCTGGAAACACCAGCACAGCACCCACCCAGCGGGCCCATACCTCTGTCCCCAGGACACGTCAAGCAGCAGTGTGTCCACCACTACAGGGAACCCAGGCTAACCCACCACCCCAACAACAACAGGGACCTGGGGGCAGTGGCAGTTGGCACACGGTTCAGGGGACAGAGGCCCAGAAACACAGGGGAACTGGGAGGGCTGCTGTGCGACAGGGGGAGGACAGGCCCAGGGAATCCACTCTCCACAAGGCCCTCTCCAACATCATGGGAGCCTACCACCATTCCCAGGAGATGATGGCAACGGTACTGGCCAAGTTTCAGGAGACCCAGCGGCTGCAGGAGGAACAGTATTTGGGCTTCAGGGGGGAACTCAAATCCATCAATTCCACCCTGGGCACCATTGTAGGGGTGCTGAAGGAACACGTGAACACCAGGAGGGACACTGTGGCACAAGGGGCCCCTGACACTAGCCTAGACGATGAACTGCCCACCACCTCCGCCGGCGCTAGTGGACAGGAGGCACTGCCACAGGACCACCACACCAGCACCCCACCTCCTGCAGAGGGAGAACCATCCCGCAAACGGTCCCTGAGATCCAGGAACAAGACAGAGAACATTGCCAAGACCCCCAACAGGAAATGAGACCCCCCTAAATGTCACCCTTCTGTCTCACTTTGTAACCCTGTCTATCCTTCAACTGCCCTAGCTCCACTTCCTATGCCCATTTGGACAATGCACCTGTGAGACTAATAGACTGGACTCTGCCATGGACATTCCTCCACCATTACCCCTCACCATTTTACAACCCCATCCAATATTGAGCACTTAAATAAACACCCTTAAAGCACAAAACAATCAGGAGTCTGTCTGTGATTTCAAACTTGTGTATTAGCAATTACAGTGGCAAAATACTCTTTCAAATGTAATATCAACATACTTATGTCACACAGCTCTAGTCCATGAGGAAACAAAGCAGATGTCACGCAGTGGGACCCACATCTGTGAAATTGTAAGGGAAAGTGACAACTCAGTGACCATACACTGGGTGAAAATGACAGACAGTAGAGAGGTAGTAGATTAAAATCAGATGTAGCAGGCAGTGTTGTCTTCTTACCTGTGTCTCACTGGAAATATTGCAGGATTACTGTGTTCCTGTTGTCGATGTCCTCTTCTTCTGCTTCCTCGTCTTCACTGTCCACAGGGTCCACAGCTGCCACAACACCTCCATCTGGACCATCCTCCTGCAGAACCAAGGCCACATGTGTCCCATCAATGGCACCTATGATATTGGGGATATGTCCCAATGCATAGAAATCACCTTTCACTGTAGGCAAATCCTCCACGATGTAGCTCCACATGTGTTTCAGCAGGGCAGACAACACTCTGGACAACACGTTGGAAAACATAGGCTGGGACATCCCTGACGCTATGGCCACTGTTGTTTGAAAAGACCCACTTGCTAGGAAATGGAGTACTGACAGCACCTGCACTTGAGGGGGGATTCCTGTGGGATGGCGGATAGCTGACATCAGGTCTGGCTCCAACTGGGCACACAGTTCCTGGATTGTGGCACGATCAAGCCTGTAGGTGATGATCACATGCTGCTCCTCCATTGTCGACAGGTCCACCAGCGGTCTGCACATTGGAGGATGCCGCCATCTCCTCACATACCCCAGCGGACAGTGCCTATGGAGGAGAACAGCGAGCAGAGAGTCAACCAACTCTGAGGTACGTAAACACAGCTTACTCTGAAAATATTAGCAAATCGAAATTTGCCTGTATGAGTGTTTAGATATGTGTGACACAGTCCAAAATAATGCGATGTGGGCCCATTAAATGGCAGCTGCCTGACCTGTAAAGTGGGACAGGGGGATTTGAGGTAACTGCGCTGGCGTTGTACACCGTCTCATTGGTTAACATTGGACCCTATGGGTCCCAGGAGCCAATGACAATGTACGCCAGTGGTGATGGTACGCACCTCTGCGGACGTGACTGCCATTTTCGGTCTGTTCAATCACTTGATACCGGATCTTCAACAGGAGAGGACCTACACTGCAAGTGCTGCTGTGACCTCAGTCTGGAAGAGACAATGGCTCGTGTGTCTGGGGAAAGGGCCCCTGCCTTCAGCACGGAGGAGTTGGAGAAACTTGTGGATGGGGTCCTCCCCCAGTACACGCTACTCTACGGTCCTCCAGACAAACAGGTAAGTACACTGTGAGCATGCTGTATGGGCAATGCCTGTGTGGAGTGGGGTGAATGAAAGATGGGGAGGTGAGAATGAGGCGTGCATGAAACGACGGTGAGTGCATGTGTGTCATGGCAAGTGTAGGGATGCGGGGCAATGACTGTGACGGTGCAGATGGTAATAACTTCTCTTTTTCCCTTGTACAATTCCTGTAGGTCAGCGCCCACCAGAAGAAGGACATTTGGCGTGCCATTACCAAGGATGTCCGGACCCTGGTGGTCTACCACAGATGGAGCACCCACTGCTGAAAAAGATGGGAGGACATTCACCGCTGGAGCAAGAAGACGGCGGAGGCCCAGCTGGGGATGACCTCCCAACGTGGGAGGGGTGCCCATCGCACCATGACCCCCCTGATGTTCTGGATCCTGGTGGTGGCATACCCGGAGTTGGATGGGCGCTTGAGGGCATCACAGCAGACACAAGGGGGTGAGTACACTCTCATTTTGCTGATTCAGCGCGCATTGTAGGTGTCTGGGTGGGGGAGGTGGGCTGTGGGTTCCCCTAGGCCAGGGCGAGTTTAGTAGGCAAGGACCCTTCTTGAGGCAGGCCCTGTGGCACCCCACCCCACCTGTGTACAGTGCCAACTACACCTAGTCAGGCTCCTGTGACATCCATGTGTGCAGAAATCGGGCATAGCCTTGTAACCCATGTTCCTGGGATTGAATAGTGGACTCCAAGTGCGCGGCGTAGTGCAGGGGGCTTCTGGTTCTGTTGTGTCTGCCAACGGTAGTGGTATTGCATGCATCCAACATGTCTTTCTTCTGTCTTTCCCCCCTTTTTGTGGTCTCCCTGTTCTTGTGTGCATTAGCATCATCAGGCGGAGGAGCAGTGGCACCGGAGCAGGAGGGAGCTGCATCCCGCATGGCCCTGGAGGGCGACACTACAGAGTCTGAAATCACCAGTGGGACGGAGGGTGAGGGGAGCTCCCCGGCGGGCACAGGAGCTGACACCAGCGATACGGACTCCTCCTCTGATGGGAGCTCCCTTGCGGTGGTGGGCACATCTGTGCCCGCATCTACAGGTACAGCCGCCACACCCCCTACCAGCACCGCCCTCCCAGCAGCCCCTCAGCGTTTGCCCCGTGCCCGCTCATCCAGGAGGGTGGGCATCACCTTTGCCCCAGGCACCTCAGCCCCTGCCCCAGTCACCCCTGCTGCCCTCAGTGAGGAGGCCATTGACCTCCTCAGGTCCCTCACTGTTGGGCAGTCTACCATTTTGAATGCCATCCAGGGTGTAGAGAGGCAGTTGCAACAAACCAATGCTTACCTAGAGGGCATTCACTCTGGTCAGGCAGCACTTCAGCGAGCTTTTCAGACTCTGGCCTCAGCACTGATGGCAGCCATTGTCCCTGTCTCTAGCCTCCCCCGTCCAACTTCCTCCACCCAGACCCACACCCCTGTACCTCAGCCTATCCCAAGCACACCATCACACCAGCATGCACACACCTCAACACACAAGGGAAGCTCTGGCAAACATAAGCACCACAAATCCCACAGGCACTCACGCAAGCATCAGACACATGCAGACACACCAACATCCACTGCCTCCACTGGGTCCCCCTCCTCCTCGTCTCCCTCCTCCCTCCCTGTCTCGTCTCCACTCACACCTGCAAGCACTACATCCTCAGCCACTACGTCCATCACCAGCACATCCACCACCACACCCCGCTCACGTGCAGTCACCACCCCCACTACCATTCACACGTCCCCTGTGTCCTCTCCCAGTGTGTCTGTGAGGCCACCTCCCAAGGTACACAAACGCAGCCACACACCCACCCAACAGCCATCCACCTCACGACAGCCTTCAGCCCATGCACCTTCACCCAAAGTCACCAAACGTACACCTCCTACAACCCCTACCTCTTCCTCCACTCCCAAAGCCCCTCCGGCTACCCATCCCAGTGTTCCTAAGAAACTTTCCCTGGCCAACCTTGACCTCTTTCCCTCACCTCCCCCACCCCTTCAGTCTCCTAGGGCCCGACTCTCCAGGTCCCAACCTAGCACCTCAGCCACCACATCTCTGGGACCAGCGGTGCCAGTAGTCACCGGATTCTGGAGTGCACCAGACAGCAGGGCAGCCAGTGTGGGAAGGAGTCAGAGCACGGACAGTCCCCCACCTGTCAAGCATAAAAAGTTGGCCTGTGCCCGGCAGGAGAGGGGAAAGAAATCAGCCACCAAAGCCGCTCCCAGGGGTACAGTTGGGAGTGTGGAGACAGCTGCAACACCATCCAAGGTGGGGAAGGGGCACAGTAAAACCAGCAAGTCTGGGAAGATCAGTACGGCGGACAAGATCGCCACCAGCCCCGCTGGCCAGGACCCCGCTGCCAGCAGCACCGCTGCCCAGGACAAGACCGCCACCAGCCCCGCTGCCCAGGACCCCGCCGCCAGCAGAACCGCTGCCCAGGACAAGGACAAGACCGCCACCAGCCCCGCTGCCCAGGATCCCGCCGCCAGCAGCACCGCTGCCCAAGACAAGACCGCCACCAGCAGCACCGCTGCCCAGGACAAGACTGCCACCAGCCCCGCTGCCCAGGACCCCGCCGCCAGCAGCACCGCTGCCCAGGACAAGACCACCAGCACCACCACAGGACAGTGAGCACCAATGATTACAACGCTACTGAGGCTGCCACGGGCAGGATGAAGCACTCTGGGCACCAAGCCCCCTACAGAACCAGTGGGTAAAGGCATCCACTACCTTTGTCCCCCTCCAGAACCAGTGTAGAGTTACATCCACTACCTCTGCCCTTGGCAAGATGAAGCACTCTGGGCACCAAGCCCCCTCCAGAACCAGTGGAGAGTTACATCCACTACCTCTGCCCTTGGCAGGATGAAGCACTCTGGGCACCAAGCCCCCTCCAAAACCAGTGGAGAATGGCATCCACTACCTCTGTCCTTGACAGGATGAAGCACTCTGGGCACCAAGCCCCCTCCAGAACCAGTGGAGACTGTTATCCACTTGAGAGACTGTGGCTTTGCACTCCCCAGGATTGAACAGTGGGCAACCCACCCACTGTAGAGACTTGAGAGACTGTGGCTTTGCACTCCACAGGATTGAACAGTGGGCATGGATCCCCCTCGTGGATCTGGCGTTGTGCACTCATCCGGCTGAGGTGCCCCCCCCCTTCCCTTCCCCCTGAGGTGCCTGTTTTATTTCTATCCGATGCCCCAGCAGTGTTCTCTCCGTCTTGTTCAGGTATTTAGTGTGGGCCTTGCCCATGCCTTTTGGGCCCAGTGGTCCACGGACTATGATGGTGGAATCCCTTGGACTTATGTTCTTGGTGTATATAATTGTTTATAGTGTAAATGTATATATATACTAAAATATTTTTGATTTATGTAATTGAATATATTACAATTATTCAACTCATTTCCTTTTGTCCTTGCATTCTTCCAGTGGGGATGCGGGGGTGTAACTGTAATGTATCATGCTGTATTTGTGTGTGCGTTGTAGTGGGTGAGGGTGGGGGTGGGGGTGTTGCGTATTGGGTGTGTGTGTCACTGTTTTTCCCTCCCCTGTGTCGTAGGTGCAGTACTCACTGTGGTCTTCGCCACCAGCGTTCGTGCTCCTGGTAGAGGAGAAGGAAGATAAAGGCTGGGAGTATCTGAAGTTCCGGTTCCATGGCGTCCTGGTTCCTCTTGGGGTGTGTAGAGGTGAGCGTTTTCCCTTCCAAGTCCTGTTTCCGCCATGTTTTTGTTTGCGGTGAATCCGCCCCGGAAAAGGTGGCAGATTGGCCTGTTGTAATTCTGTGGGCAGTACATTGTCCTCCGCCTGTCTGTTGGCGGTTACCGCTGCGGTGTTTGTTTGTACCGCCTTGGCGGTCAGAGTGTTAAAGTGGCTGTCTATGTTGGCGGTTTCCGCCACGGTCGTAATTAAAAAAAAAAATACCGCCGCTTTAACACTGACCGCCAGGGTTGTAATGACCACCTCTGTCTTCCTGGGAGACTTCAACTTCCACATGGACAACTCCACTGACTCTAACTCCACTGACCTTCTGCAAAGATTGGACGTTGACCTCAATCAGCTGGTCACTGACCCAAAACACAAAACAGGACACACACTGGACCCCATTTTTATGACAAGATGCAGAATCAGATACAGCCTTACCACAGAACTCACCTGGTAGGACCATTCCATCATAAACTTCACCCTCAATAGACCTCCCCACCCTGCCCCCAAGCACTACAGCGCCCCGTACTGCAGCTGCACAAAGGTCACCCAGCAACAATGGACTGAAACCCTCAGCATCACACAGCCCAATGCCACCACCAAACTAGACAAAACACACAAAACTACAAAACGAGACAGCTGGTACACTCCGGAACTCATCACATCGAAGTGCTGATGCAAACAACTAGAAAGAAGATGGCACACCAGCAGGAACCACACCGACCAAGCCACCTTCAAAACAGCCCTCAACCATTACCACCACCTGCTCAAAGCTGCAAAAAAGGAGGCCCTGACCCACTGGATCGAGGCCAGAGCCAACCAGACCAAGGAACCCTTCATTAAAGAATTCACCTGCCCGTCAGCCACTGAAAATTCGAATCCCCCCCATAGGAACTCTGTGACACCCTTGTGGACCACTTCCACAACAAGATAGCAACAATCTACAGAAACTTCAATCCCCAACCCTCCGACCTCCAAAACAACCACTCGATCACCATTCCTGACCACCCGCTCACTGCATAAGAGCAAATCAGCACACCGAAAACAACCACTCTTATGAACTCCATTCACTTGGGAGCCCCCGCCATGCCCCCATTGACTTTTCAACCTTGGAAGAGACAAGATCAGCCAGAAGCTCACCGCCATCCTCAACGCTTCCATAACCACAGCCATTTTTTCCAATGCCTGGAAACATGCAGAGGTGAGACCCCTCCTCAGAAACCTTCAGCATGCCTCATCGAGCTCCAGAACTACCTCCCCATCTCACTGCTCCCTTTCCCCACCAAAGTCCTAGAGAAGGCCATCAACCTCCAACTCACCGATCACCTGGAGAAAAATAATCTACTGGACTCCTCCCAATCAGGTTTCAGAGCCAACCACAGCTCCGAGACAACACTGATTGCTGCAAGAGACGACATCCACATTCTGCTCGACAGAGGAGAATCAGCCGCTCTAATCTTGCTTGACCTATCCAAAACCTTCAACAAAGTCTTCTACCATACACTCATTGATCGGCTGCACCATACTGGAATCACAGATGATGCACTAAAATGGGTGGCATCCTTTCTCACAGCGCGTACCCAGAAAGCCTGCCTTCCTCCCTACACATTGAAACCCAAGCACACCATATGCAGTGTATCCCAAGGCTCATCCCTCAGTCTAACCCACTTCAACATCTACATGTCACCTCTTGCAGACATCGCCAAAAGGATTAACATGAACATCATCACCTACCCAGCTCGTCTTACTCTCAGCAGACCACACCTCGACGAAGACCAATTTCCAAAACTGTATAAAGTATGTTTACCCTGGATGAAGTCAACTGTCTGAAGCTCAACACAGACAAAACTGAAGTTTGGATCTTCAGCAGACACAACAGCCTCTGGAATGACTCCTGGTGGCCGGTGGAGCTCGGACCCATCTGTATGCCGAAAGACCACGTCTGCAACCTTAGCATGTTTCTGGACAGCAAACTCTCCATGAAACATCAGGTCAACACCATTTCCTCAGCCTGCTTCCACATGCTCTGCATGCTCCATAAAGTCTCCAGGTGGCTCCCCATCAACACCAGGAAAATGGTGATGCAGGCCCTCATCACCAGCCAACTGGACTATGACAATGCACTTTATGCAGGCACCACCTCTAAACTCATGCAGAGAGTACTGATGATGCAAAACAGAACTGCCAGACTTATCCTCAACCTGCCCAAGAGGACCCACATCACCCAGCGCCTAAAGGACCTCCACTGGCTCCCCACCAGAAGAGATGTGGATTCAAGCTTCTGACCCATGCCTACAAAGTCCTCCATGTCCAAGGAACCACCTAAATGAACCGTTGCCTCAATTTCCATCCACCCACCAGGAAACTTTGCTCTGCACACCTCACCAAGCACAGATTCCACGCATCTGCGCTGCCGCTCCAGAGGACGCTCCTTCTCCCACCTCGCCGGCAAAGCCTGGAACGCCCTCCCCCTTCACCTCCGCACCCTTGCTGACTCAATTCAGGAAGGGACTCAAGACCTGGCTGTTCAACCGATACCTTCAGCACAGCGCCTGATCACTCTCTCGGGTGGTAAGTCGCGCTATACAAGTGCAAATTGTTTTGAGTTGAATTGAATTAGATTCAAAACCTTTACATGGTCGGTGTTATCCCAAAATTCTGAATTCTAATCTAATTATACCTTTCTCTATTCATGTATTAGTAATAAGACTAAGCAAGACAGGAATAGTAAAAGACACATACACACATATAGGCATACCTTTAGTTAATGACCAGAAATGGAAACAGTTATATCCTGTAGATGTCCATCATTTCAAATCTTTTTTTTCTAGTGAAAGAGCCATCATCTCTAACCTGAGACGTGCAGCTGAATTTTCTTGGGCTACATTTGGGCATCCAGATAAAGACTATAAAATGCAGGCACAGCGTGCAGACTTCTTCTAGCCCTAGTCCAGTGGTACTTCATTCAGTTCTCAGACAGTGTAGACCCAAGCTGTTAAAAGCATGTGTTTATAGAAGACTCTATCCAATCTAATTGTGGATGGTAAACCCCAATCTCAATGTTTTTTATACAATTTAATGATCTCTCCTTAGATCTGAGCAAATTGATGTCTTGAAATGAATCAATTTCTCTTTGACTGACAGAGACCTCTGTATGACCTAATCTAGCTTAAACTAAGACGTAACCTGATGATACCGCTTTCTGTTTGACTTGAGCTGATAGTTATACTTTTGTTAAATATTTACTTGGAATATATCCCAGGATCATAGGATACTTTTTGTACCGAATGATGCTGTCACCACATGGCCTAAAAATACCCTAGGACCATGCTCTGCTTCAAAAACATTGACACAAGTCCCAGGACTCCCTGGCTCCAATGAACTGGGTGGGCGGTCAAAACATTAGGCAATCTCTAGAAGCCGAGAGAAGGATCATGATTATTCAAAGGGTTGTACTAAACTTCAATTGGAGCATACAATGAACACTGGCTTCAGGAGAACCTTTTGTTCTAATAGTGCTTATTTTTAATCACACACTATAGTTGGTTAGTAAAAATACATGTTACGTAAATGCACACCTAACTTTAGCTAGAGGTTAATGCACAAGCATAAGGTATTATGTGTTAATACGCTAACAGATTTTCAATAATATTTTGACCATGTATAATGGCTATAATTTCATCATCACACCTCCCTCTAGAATGGAGGTAATTCAGTAAGTGAGTATAGCTTTACCACCATCCTTAAAAATTAGGTTGTCTTTGATATGCTTACGTACCCTGGAAGCACTAATGAGTGATCATGAATTGATGTGTGCAATCAAATGTACAAGGAACAATAGAAAACATACAAATCGTCTTACTCTGATAGTGATGGAGCAGATTTAGCCACAGTGCCTCAGGTTATATTGCAATGATTTGCTCCAGAAATTAGCAATAGCTTCTTCAAGAAGTCATGAGAAGGCATCAGACATCAGTGGATCTACATTCAGCTCTGGTATATTTCCACGTTCTTCTGTAGCAACCTCCAGATAAGTGTCAGTCAAAATTAATGCTAATGTGGCAACCCCAGTGTTGGAGTCCCACATGGTTTCTCATTTGGAGTATGATGTCCCACCTGTTTGTATTCTAGAATTTCTCCTCCGTGAGTGATGGAGCCGCACAATTAGGTTCTCCACATAGTTACCCCTGTCATAATAATGCGTGGTTTAAGTGTATTAATTAGCGTGCTTTGGTGAAGCAAATGCACAAAGTGACCAGAGCTTGTGGTTATATGTAGCACTTTCAAATAACTAAACGTGTATGACTTATTGACTTACGCTAATGTAATGGACCTAGATGCCATATTTAACTTGATAACGGTTCATTTTGTTTGGGCCCAATTTGTGAATTACATTTCTTCTTGTTTTACACGTTTCATGTGTTTTTCCCACTTCAGGTGCCTTGTTGAGTCTCACTCCAGCTAGAATAGGTTTGTTGTCTGACTGTGTAACCTTTAAACAGCTAGACCACTAATTGGAAACTTGGCAGTGGATGAGGAGAATGTTGGATGGGAGTGATCCTGCTATACCAACCAGAGCGGACAGTTTCAGACTTCAGGATAAGATGGTGTGTGCCTCATTATGGGGGGTCAACAATAAGGGAGTTTACTTGCTCCCAAAGAACTCTTTTGTTTGATTGGTCAGCAAGGTTAGGAATGTGATAGCGGATGCTACCAGAGGGCTGTGTTATATGTTAATTTGTGTGTCCATTAATTAAGAAAAGCAGACTTTACCTGACTTTGAGGGTTATCTTGACTTTTTTGCATTCTCCTGTCCAAGTGTAAAGCTTCAAGCTTCATCACTCATATCTTATTGAAAACGTAATTTGGTTTCAGATGCTAACACCTTCCCTTTTTATACTTCTGCTTTCTTAACCCCTTCTGGCTCCTATAATCCTAGTTTAGTATCGGAAATTTCCCCTTATGGACATTTTTCTTGGGATTTTTGACCTTTTGTGTTTTGTAATGACTTGCATCATAGTTTGGATTATTTACAAATTTCACTTATTGATTCATTTTAGTAATCATGAGTTTTTGTTGTCTGACGTTTCAAGCGATTTGACTATGATATGACCATCATTTGACTCATTGGATTCTTAAATCTTTTGAGCTCCATCAAAAACTCTGTTGTCATTACTGTGGCACCACAATGGTTTCACTGTAATTGGACATGTCCTTAAACGTTAGCTCCTAATAATTTCTTCCAGTCAACATACAAAGGTCCATACAACCAGTGGCAGGTATCTTTTTCGACTATATGCAAAGAATGTGATTCAGATGCTCTATCAGGGATAATATTCAAACTGGATTTCAGGAGATGCCTGTGTTTATCTCCTTTGCACTCATTAAATGTGAGCCCTCCAGTTTGATAAGCTAGCCTTAGTGTCTGCCTTTAGTGTGAGGACTGGAGTCACTACAATGATTTTCTTTCCTTGAGCTAGAGGCCTTTCTTTAATACTAGCCATCTGAACTTCAGTAAGGATTGTCTTAGCAGAACCTTTCAACAGTGCAATACTAGTGTGACAAATGCAGATCAGATTTTCTGACCATCCTTATAGACTATGCAAGTATATCTTGTTTTTCTTGGAAACACACTTATTACCAGGTCATGAGAATTATCTTACACTTGCAAGAAGGTTGAAGCTATCAGCTCCTTCTGTAGTCCTTTTAGGACCTTAGTGTGTGTGTTGCAGTCCTACCCTTCCTTGTGAAGGTATGAATAGTCAATTCATATATGTGTGTAGCCCTTTCAGCAAAGTCTGTTAGATATATTTCTGCAACATTTAAAACAACTCTTTAATGCTTGAATACTTTGAGAGTATTCTGAGGTCTTAGTGTAGCACAACAATCAACAACATTGGGAAAAGTACTAAGCCTTTCCATTTACTTGACAGCTTCTTACTTCACAATTAAATGTCCAATCTTAGTTTTTCGAAAATTAATCATGCAACCTGCTATCACAAGACTGGTACTGACCATACCAACATTGTGTAAGTGTTCATATAGATCATCTCTAATGTAGATATCATCCACATATGATATGTCCTCTAAATCATCCTATAAGTGTTCAATTATTCTTGCAAAATATCCTTAGAATATTTTTATACCCTGTGTTGTATCTTGTCTGTGATCCTTTTCAATTTATATTAGCTTCTGGCCTCGCAGAACTTGTGATTCACTATTTAAAGGAATAATTAATAAAACTGCCACCTTATAACAGCCAGGCTGGTTCTTATAAAGAGAAGGAGCCAGCTGTAATGCCTATTTTCTAGCATATGAATCTCTAAGAGATTCTGAGACCAGAATAGAGAAGTCGTTCATTAATTACTCATTCCCTCAATGAAACTCTCTATTTTCCAGAAAAGGCCACTACCCTTCAGCAAGTATGATACCATAAGCAGTAGGACAGTGAGCCCAGACTATTTCCCTAATGGTGCTTTCCTTATTGCCTAGCCTTGAGCTTGTTCACTGAAATGCCCATCATGTGGTTCAACCGGGACATATTCTGTAGTCTTGGTTGTCCTCAGCAAACGCTTGAGGTCTCATTAGATAATTGCTAGGTGCACTGATAAGTAGTAGTGAAAAAAGGTATTTTATATAAAGCAAAACCCTGAAATTGCACCTGTTTTTTCCTTCTGATAGTTGATGTAGCTCTTTATTACTTGATTGTCGCTCCTGACTAAAACCACTTGATCTCGACAAAGAAGATTGAATTCCAAGATAGCTCGATGGACGGCGGAGAGTTTTCAATTCAATGAGTAAGGACTTTCCTAGTAGGACCAACTCCCATCAACTCTTAATCCCACAAAGCTACTCCCTGCCCCCAGTGGCTCGCAGTCCATGGGGAGGAAAACCGGGGACAGGAAAGCAAACATGACACCCATCTGTAGTTGTTCTTGGATTAAGTACAATGCTAAGAACTAAGAGAATGCTAGAGCAAGGAAATGTGAATCTTGTTGTTTAAGGAATTTGGCTTCCAGCAGAAAAGACAGTAAATCGCCTGGGGACTCAAGTGCAATTGACCCCACTGAACTACAACGTGGTTGCATCCATAAAACCGCAAACAGTTGTTGGCCACGGCTGAAGGAATAGTCAACAATCTGGAGTCTGGAAGCTGTAAATTCTGTGCTCTGGAAGAGAGTTAAACAGGGCTCAACACCTTATGCTTCTGATCGGGCACAAAGTGGGAATTCTCTGTTATGAGAAGAAAGTCTCATGTAGGCACTTTTAGCGTGTTTGATTCTTCCTTAAAAATTAGAGGAACACATTAGCCAATCATCCATATCATCAAATATCTGAAACCCATCAAGCTGTAACGGTGACACTACAGGTGCCAATACCTTTATGAAGAGTCAAGGAGCAGGGGCCAGACCGAAGGGAAGTACCATGAACTGATAATACTGGGAACAAGTAGCAAATCTTAGGACTCACTTATAGTTTTGATGAATAGCAATATGAAAATATGCATCTTTCAAGGGCAGAGTTACCCGAAAATCCCCTGGATCTAGTAAAGGAATTACAGATGCAGGGACACCATTTTGAAACTAAAGAGAGAAATGTAACAGCTGACCCCTTTTAAATCCAGAATAGATCTGAAAGTTCCCTCTGGCTTTCGAATTAAGAGGGATAGAAACCTTGTTTTGTCTGCTTTTTGAAAGTGTTTAACAGGAAAATTAGTCCTTTCACCTAAAGTATTAAGCAGCATGCTGGAGGTAACTGGTAAGAGAATCTATGATCCCAAAATGTGTATCAGCAAGGGGGAGGCAACTGCCAGGGGCTTGCACTCCTTTGGAGTCTGACTGCAAAAATCCAATGTGACCGGGCCCCCGAGAGACTTTGAGATTTTGAGAGAGCAGCAGCCATCTTGGGTACGATTTACTACTTGAACTGCATCAAGAATTGGCTCATTTCTCGTAGTAAATACTCAACACATAAGACACTGCCTCAGTTGATCCTCGTCTTTGATGGGGTCTTCTTAACACCCAGCGTTGTTTTATGGATCCTCAATCCGATTATTTGAGTCTTCTGCACTTTGTCTCATCGTTAGAGACCAGCAAGGTAAGAAGAAAGAGATTACATTGACAAAGCAGAAAGCTGCTCACCATTAAAACACAGTAGAACCTAGTAGGTAACAGGGGAGAGTACACATCATAGGGTGGGACCGCATACTGCAATGCATGCATGAAGAGGGAAGAATTCAATATATTCTAGATTTCTGAACATTGTTGTGCTTGACCTAGTGCTTAGAATCAGTGTAGAGAACATTTGTGTTTCTTTATTACTTAAGATTGCTGTGAAAAAAATATATTGACTAAAAGGGGTGCAGAGAACATATTTAGGATTCTTTTTGTGAACCGTGGAAGCAAAGACTTCCAGTTGATGGGCAAAAATGTAAGGTTAAGATGTTGGGGTTGCATGTCAGTTTGAGAGTGTATATTATATAAAATAAAGAGCTAGAAAATTATATTTCTAACATCTTGGGCAATCTCTCAGTGGTATATTAACTCAGCACTGAATCAAGCCACACCATGTCCACTCCACAGCAAGAAAAAAGGAATGTCAAGATAAGCAACAGGGGAAAAAAAGGGGAATAGGTTTCCAGTCATAGCTTAAAATTCCTTCTTTACTTCTCAGCAGTACCAAGTAGGCCCTGAGGCTGATGTACAAGCACCGAATACCAGCGACCATACAGACGAAGCAAGGCTGACAAGCTTGAATTTGATCCACAACTGGAGTTCCACTCTACTCATCCCACTCCCCTTCCCCTTTGTTGGATTGGAGCAACTCCAGTTACTTTTAAGTTCTGGAGCAGCGTGCGTTCAGTGAGAGACATGGGAGCTATCCTCCGGGAAGCTATCCTGCTCCCAAGGAACAAGCACACAAGGTTAGTTGCCTTGCGCCTGACAGAAACGCCCTTATCAGTGCTTGGCAAAGTACAGGGTTTCGTGTAAGTGGAGTTTCTTTGAAGTACATCTCTTCTGGTGGATGAGGATCCTCAACCAAACAGCCACAAGATACAATACCCACAGCCCTGATTGTGAACCACTTGCTGGTACTCTACAGCTCATAGAGGGAATGGACCTCCCACTGGAGTTGAAGATGCATAGTCATGCTTGTTGGGAATGTTCTTGTGGAGACAGGAGATTTGTCAGATGGTGCAGCCCCTGAGGGCTCAAAAAGTCCAGCTCCTGGGGTAAATTTTGTGGACCACCGATAGCATTTAAGGAATGGGCACGGGTTGGCATTACCCAAAAACGGGGACATAACTGCTGCAGCTTTTTGTAGCAGTCATTCTGTTAAGAATTTAAATTTTTTGACCTAAAAATGCAGATGCAAAAACAGGGCCCTTCCGCCTTCTTACAGTCTCTAATGTTTCATCCGAAGGAACCTGCGAGCACCGATTTTAACTCCAGACAGATGCCGATGTCGGACATAAAGAGGGAAGAAGTTGCATTTTACCCACAAAGAAAGTGGGATTCTCAGCCTGATGAATATGATCATAGATATATTCTGAATGTGTTTAAGCATCGTCAGACCAGAATACTCTGCATAGGTCCCAGCTAACAAGGCAAAGATTGAGGCCGCAAAGGACCACTTATATCCCACTTCAGCCTTCTTTTCCACAGGGTCCGGAAGAGAGGCTTCTTTAGAAGCGAGAGATGAGGAAGATACTTGCAGGACGGAACTGTCTTGAAGAATTTGTGGAGAGTCCTTATCAGAGTCCTCCTGAAAACAGGGAAACCTTTTTTTGTCCACATCCTTCCATTCCTTCCAAATAATTCCCTTTCAAGTACAATGGACAAGTAGCAAATGAGGGGATGGAAGCTCCTGCTGAGAATTGAAGTGACTGAAAAAATAATGTAATTGTTTCAATCTTACCTGGGGGGGGAGCTGAGGGGTACTACCACTTGGGTACATTGGTAAGCTTCTGCCACAAAGACTATTGCTTTCATGTACATAATTTGGTCTGTTCTTCCTGTGTATACTGTACAATCGCTCCATCAACTGTTGTATGCTGAGCAAGTGTTTAATAAAGAGAAAAAAAATAAAGAAAAAAAGAAATTGTTAAAGTGTCACTGCTGCTTCAAACAAAGCGACCTGGTGCTAAAAATAAAACAAGTAATGTGAGAGAGGTACTAAGGATCACTGAACATGAATGTCTTCAGCTGGGCTTTAAACAGACTTTCACCAGGAGTGTTAGGTTGGTCCACAGGGTAGGTGCGAGGAAAGAGAAAGATCTGCCGCCAGTCTTCACTATGCGCACTGTAGGGACATGGAAAGTGAGGAAATACTCTAAGAAAAGTTGAGTCTTCCTTCCTAGCCATAAAGTATATGGTAATTGTATCTTGAGAGGCCTGCCTCCTCAAGTATGTAAGGACTGCGTTATGGATGTAATGTGGAATACTGCAGAGCATGTGTTACTGACTATGAGTTGGGTTGTTTGCTGGTAGTTTGTTGTAGGTTGTAGTTAATGGGGTGTCTATGAGATGGGGTATGTGTGTTGTGATGATGCAGTGTGTTTGTGTGGTCTCAGTCTGTGTGAGAACGTGGACAAGGGTAGTGAGGAGTGCTGGTCTAGGTACGTGATGAAGTCTAACCCTGTGCATGCTGGGAATAAGGAGATCTGGTCCAAGGCCCTTTCTAGCGCTAACAGGCCAAACAGGAGTTATCTGTCTAACCAGTAGGGGGCATTGTTACCACTCTTTCACACAATGTGGGGTAGCAAACAAAGTTGCTGCGCTGCATTGCAAGAAAGAGAGACCAGAAATGTGCCAAATTTACAAAGATAGGGAGCATTAGTGCTTTCTCCTTGCTCTAGTGCACTGTGTGCTGCTTAGTGCCAATGCAGGTACCCTTGTACAGGAGTGCAAAGATGACTGCGTAACAGGAAGGATTGTTTTTGTGCAGGAAGAGTACCATAGAGGCATTTTCCTCTTTCTATGTGTGATGTAGAATACATCACGCGTAGAAAGAGGAAGTAATAAGGAGAAATAAACTCATTTCTCCTCGTTACAACTGAGAAAGGCATAGCTTTTTGACACATTCTCAAATTTACTATCTTTAGCATATCTGGGAATGCACCAAGATCCATGTGTGGACGCTTGGGAACGGCCTTGCTCCCTTTTGCTTTACATTTCTTTACAAAGCCACCCAAGCCTGTCACGTAGCATTGCAAATATTGCTGAAGATTTTGGGTTCTCCTTGCATCGCATGCATGTCAGTACTGCTGTCTGCTGTCTCATCTTCGTTCCTTGCACCGCACCTTTTATTACTACCGTGCTCAAATCAGGATGATTTACACTTCCTATTCCACCACGACCTCTACCATTACCTTGATTTTGAAATAGCGCTTTTCTCAGTTGTTGCTGTTGTGGAAAACTTCCCTCTATCCCTATTTGTGCCGCTTTAATCTGCTTCACCATTGCCTTCGCTTTTAACTTTCTCTGCTTCAACTCAATCTCAACACTACAGTACTTTGCATATTGCAACACCTCATCAATCGGCTTTGCTTGCTAGCAAATCAAGTGACTAATTTCAGGTCTCAGTCCTTCAACAAATCTAAACACAAAATGAATCATGTCTTTTAGCTCGATTGTTTCTGTACCACTGTAATGTTTGAACGCCTATAACAATCTCTCATAGTAGGCATGTATGGATTGTTTTGCCTTCTGAGCTGTCCTATCTATGCGGTGCCAGTCAATGTTTTGGGGTGAAATTCTCATTTTCAAAAATTCGATCACCTTATAGTAATATTTCATTGCTTCAGGTGATGGTGCACCAGTTGCTGGATCTCTCTCTGGCTCTTTTGACAGCCAATCTACACTTCACTTGCATCACATCCATAATTCTGCTGGGACTAATATCTCTAACAGGGTGTTTAAGTCTTCCCAAAAACATTTTGTAAGCTTTACAAACCTCTCTGTCTGCTGGTACCATTCTACAGGTTTCTCTCTCAGTCTGGGGTAGTCATTTGTAAATGACAGGATGTCACTTCTACTCTAAGAGACATGGACAAAGTTCCCTCTGGGAATTTCTCTCATTGATAGTATTTTCACTGGGTACTCAGCCTGCTGCATATTTGCAGGTAGATTTTCAGAATCCCTTTTCCTTTTATCTCTTTTCTTCACCCAACAGCCTTCCCACTTTTCTAATGCTCCCCATGTTTGAGTGCTGTGAAGTCAGCGCTTAATTTGTGCTTGTTGTTTCCGGTGCTGAGCACCGGCACTTGTTTTTGAGGGCTGGGGCTTAGTCTTCTGCCTCAAGCATTTGCTGAGAGCAAAAGACACATATGAGAAAGATGGATAAAGGGAAAAATGAAAAAGCGTCACAAAGGGAGAAAGCAGAAAGCTGCAAGAGTGAGCTGAAGCGCTGGGAGTGGCTTTAAATGGATTAAAGAGGCCCGAGATGGATTCAGGATTGGCTGCCTCTGTATTCCGTGCTCACACATTTAACTGCAGCAGCCGCGTGTTTCAAAAGAGAGCTCTGAGCACCGGCACTTTTCTATTTACAAATTATGCCCCTTGTGAAGCAATTCTCAGAGGTGCACTTTCAGTCCTGGAACTCTCATGTGTTCAAATTCTAACCTGTAATTCCTTTTCAAATGTTTAGTTTTCTCAATATCTATATTATATTTGTCTGCTGTATCTGCCATTTTTTGATGTACCATTCCCGCTCTTTTTGTATTTAATAGTCACAAATACCGCAGCTCTTCTGAGTACGACTCAAGTCTGTTTACCCCATTGTTCCTTTGATTAGTTCTGCTTCCAAGTCTAGTATAATTTATGTTGTTCCCTCCGCTAGAGTTGCATCAAGAGCTACTCAGCATTTCCAACCATTTGGTTAATTGTTGGGCTGTCAAACCTTGTAATGAAATATTGTTGAGCTTCACACTAGACAACTGATGTTAGGTTATGTTAGGGGTCTCTGGAGTCACTAAGCTCAGGTTATGACCTATGTATGACCTTACCTCATTATTTGGAGGCATCCTGTATGGACTTAAATTTAGTAAAGGTTCTGCTCTGTCAAGTGTCGGTCACATTGGGGTTAATAATCTTGCATTCTCTCAAAGCCTCTCTCCCGATAGGCTCTGGTATATGGTTCTCTGTCCGCTAGTCTCACTGTTTCCCTGTGCAAACAACGGTATGACTGGACCAATGGTAACTGGTACTTAGTTTGACACTTGGGTCTCGTGGGTGCACTTTTCCTGTACTCTGATTAATCAGTGCAGACATCTCAGTCTGTGACCCCATTATAGAGATATACCTTGGAATGGTCTGTGACTGTAATGAAGGCATTAAATCCAGAGTTGACTCTAACTGAACCAATGTTGGTTTCAGGTAAACTTATCCTGTCGGCACTATTAGGTTTGTTGTAGTATCTATAATAGGTACATCTGGGTAAATTCTGGGAATGTTCAACTGTGGCATATGTATTTTGAATTGCTGAAGTAGCTGGTCCACTAGGACTGCCCTGTATCTGTCCTTGGTCAGTCCGACTGGTGTTCAGGCTGTAGGGTCTACATTAGTGTTTGAGCCTTTCTCGTGTGCTGCATATGGTGGAGATCGATTTCTCAAGTAACTGTAAAATTAACTCATCATCATCTGAGTCTTCATTGAGAGTCAAAGACTTTCTAGACTGTCGAACTCTGCTCTTTGTCTTCAGAAGGACATGTATCCCTCTTTCTGGTACCTTTTTTAGCTTTGTTCTCATTTTCTTGTGTAATTGCAGGAAACAACTTAATTCCCTGTAAAATCTCTGTTCTCCAAAATTTCTGATCACTGTCCCATCTAATCTCCACTAGTGTCTTTTCAGCCTTTCTCATCCTTCTCTCAAATTGTAGCTGTTGTTGTCTAGCTACTTGTTCCCAAATTGCTAAAGCTTCGAACTGTGCTGGTCTTGGAGGGGGTTTCAAATCGTACAATACCCTCCTAAAATTCTCTAAAATCCTTAGATTAAATGTTCCATGGATAGGTAATGCTAGGCTCCCATCTTTTTCTGTCGCTTTGCACCACTGTTTTAACCAAAGGCATGGCGCAGCACCCTGCTCTTCAAAAACAACATAGGCGGGTGTACCTTCTGGTGGAGTAACTCCCCCTATTCTCGCTGGAATATACTCATCTCCCCTTAGGGCTCTCTTTTGAAAAATGTAATCTCTGTAGATTTTACGCTACTTTCAATCAAATCAGGAAGTGACTTTCATTCCCCAAATCCTTATCGCCAACCTTCTCAGTTAATGACGCTTCACGGTTGTCCACTAATCCGTGTGCGACCCTTCTCACTAACCAACCTATCCCAGCACAGCTCCAGTGACGTCACACTCACATGTATATCGCCTGACAAAGTCTTTTGGCTTGTCCTCCTCAACTCGGATTCACACCAAACTACTGCAACTTTACTGCGAGAACTAAACAAAATCAAACCCCAATTTGTCTGTTTGCTACAGGTAGGGTAAAACAATCGCTTCAGAAACCTTACAGATTTCTCACCGATGGCCTTTCTCTCTACCAGCTACTTTTTCTCAGTTTCCCTGATTCGCAAGTAAAATTTGACCCGCAAATTTTACTCTCAACTGATCAGTGGGTCTGTTCTGGTGCACATAGAACTTGCCAGATCTCAGTTAAAAAACCCTTTCACTCACTTTGACAAACACTTTCAAGTTTGTCAGCCATGTCCGATTGACCTACTAAACAGACAAATTACAAAAAAAACAAGTGTCTTGTACACTTATTCAATGCTCTGGAGTCTTAGACCTTGCAGGGTCCATATACCAACAAACAAGTGGACAAGTTATGAGCACAAAGCGCCACACACATATGCAGTTTTATACCTTCCCTACTCTCACAATTTGTGGTAAGCAAACTCCTTCAAAAACTTCATTTGGAGTACGCAAACTCCCTAAACCCTCTCAACCTTCACAATTCACCTGCAAATTGCTTAATAAGCGTGAAAAACCTATTCCATTCACACCGTCACTAGAACGCCGAGAACATTCTCAAACAAGCATTGGCAAGCTCTAAGGTTCTGGAAAAGTATTTCTAGGTTCTTAGGGCTACATCTTCTCTCTACTTTGTATCATTGAATCTGAAAATCTTTACTGAAATCTGCAAATCAATTTGACCTCTTATCTTTCCCAAAGGGACTTTATGGTAGTCTCTTAAGGAGACATACCATGTAATTAACTTAAGGATGTGCTCTTAAAGAGACAAACCATCCTACTCTGCTCCCATTTCTGATGTGCGTGTTTGACCTTATTTGGTTTCTTATCTTCAGTTTATGAGGGGATGCATTAGAGGTTTGATGGACCTTTTGCCTACATTTAAGATGTTAACACTGCTAGAGCAAATGTATTTAATTTGAAATATTAATGAGTGGTTATGTAATGAAATGAGTAGAAAAATGAATAACGTCGAAAATAATGTGCACGTTTGAAATTGTGACCATGGGGAGTGGCAGCCAATGTTGACGAAAATATTATTAAGAAGACTAATATATACGTAAATGATGAAAATGTAATAAAAATATGTAGTAATGTGACATAATGAAAGACATAAGCTATGTTTTATTAATTATGTGCCTTAACTTAGCAATTTTCTGGGCCTGGTCTTACCAGGCCTCATAGCAGAAGCTGTGTTTCTAACGGTAAAATGTAAAATGTTGGCGAAAGCTGAACTAACCGTGAACTGCCTATTGTTTAACAAAATCTGCTTAGCAAGGAGCCTTCTTGTGAACCGACAGACAGGAGCTGGTAGAGTTAAAATTGTACCAAATGTCGTGTAAGTCGCACGAGATGTACTTTTTGTCAGGAATACCCCAAGGTGCCTCCTGCGTTATCTGTCAGCATCCCCAAGGGTTAGGGTTAAATCATATCTCTTTTCTTGGTTAAACCTTCATGTTTCGAAGTAAACATAATGTGCTGTGTTACAGAATTGGTTTTTATCAGTGCTTGTTTTACCAATGCTTGTTTGCTAATGTGAGCAGGTGTAGACATTTGCTTCTAATTGGGTGTGGTGTAGACATATGCTTCAGATTGGGTGTGGTGACTCATCCACATGTGGAAACTCAACTGATTTCCTGATTGGCTATAAATAGCAGAGTGAAGCATGCCTCCCTGCTTGGCTTTGTTTTGCTTCCTGATCTCAGCATCTGATTTGGCAGTCCAGCGCCTGCTGTCATCCTTGTATTCAGGACCTTTGAGGCAATTCTTTTCTTCGTTCCTGTGCCAGCTTACACTAGGCATTCCTCCAGCACTCCGGAAAAGACTGCAGCTAAGTGGCTAGTATTCTCCAGGGAGTTTGTTCTTTGAGTGCCACGCTTTCCTAGAACAGCTGGTGTATTTCAGACCTCGTATTTTGGCTGAGTCCTTATCTTGAAGAGACAAATACATTTCTGAACATTCTACATTATTATTGTAGTTACTTGCCTAAATGTGCTTCAGGAAATCTGCTTGAGCGCAAGTACTACAAAAATCTCTAATAGCATAACACTTGGATTTAAATTGTGTCATTCATGCCTGTGTTTCAGGTTTGATGAATTTGCTTTTGAAGGGGTTTTTCACACACACAGTGAAACCAAACCAAAATGTGCCACCCTGACTGTTTAAACCCAGAGTGTAAATTTCTATTTCTTGGATAGTTTTTGTTGCTTTAGTTTAACCCTATGCATGCAGGAAAGTTATACGTGATATAATTAATGACCTTGTTTGTCTTTCTTATGAATGATAAGTGCAACCACAGTTCTAATTGTAGTGTGCAACATTTAATTTCTGTGAAGCCAGCCCTAGTGTCGCAGTACTTATTGTTATGGTACTTAGGGCCATATGTACAACCACTTTTTCCCATAGACACAGAACGGGTAAAAACCTTTGCTACATCTGGCCCTTTGTTTGGGTTTTTGGTAATGCAGTGTTAGTAATTGTGCCACCAGTTATTATTATCCAAGAAAAGTGCAGGAGCATCCTGGTGTTCTTCTACCACTCACATGCCCATATCAGATAGAGAGATTCAGTTTCAGGGAAGTTGAGTGCACTAGCTCTATTATCACTCTGTCAACAACGACCTGCCCCCCTGAAGATACAAGGTGCCTGGCCGGACCGGCAAGACGTGGCAGTGTTTTGTCTTTTTCTCTTCCACACCGCCTTTCCTTCCGGGACACCTGCCAGGGTTTCTGTGTCCACTAGGAAGCGCCCAGAGGTGTTCCAGGACGTCAGGGGGCATATCATCGCCCCTGTAGACATCCTGCTTTTCAGGTGAGTAGCCCCGTCTCAACACTTTCCCATCTTGAACAATGGAGACACTGACTGGAGGAGAAGATGCAACATTTTTTATACCTGACGAGCCGGATGATGAGGACATCGCAAGACAAACCAATCAACAATCTGAGAATCATGAAATACTAGAATCTATAGTTTTGGTGTGTTTTATCCATTGGCTATGTAAATAACACATGACTAATTGACCAATTAGGGGACAATCTGGGTGACTTTGATATAATGTTGTGACAGAAGGAAAAGACTTTAGATGGATAGGGTGAGGGGAGCAGATGTTATCGAATTTGCAGCACTGACTCGAGATTCTGTCATTGGGCTCGACTCTCTGACTGAGAGCCTGATGTGATGCTGATCGACTGATGACCTGAGGACGAAGACTGACTCTGTTGCTGACCCATACTGAGGATAGGTAGATATGACAATGTGACTGTATTGCATTGCTTTTCCTTTTTAAGTACTTCGGGCCAAATGTAGGAAAATCCAGTCTGAGCGACTTGCAATTTGTGAGTCGCAATGCCGGATGGTGTCCCTGACATCATCTGCGAGTCGCAAGGGGTTCGCAAAGTCCCACCTCATTAACATTAATGAGGTGGGTCGCAATTTGCGACCCCCTTTCGAGTCGCAGCACTCTCAGGTATGGTGGCCTGCTGGAGACAGCAGACCTCCATGTCTGTATCTGCTTTTAAATAAAGCAGATTTTGTTTTTTAAATGCAGCCCGTTTTCCTTAAAGGAAAACGAGATGCATTACAAAATTAAAAAATGAAACGTGTCAGTTTCATATGGACCACTGCCTGCTCTGAAAAAATGTTTTTAAGGCCATTCACCTTGGGGACCCCTTCCCTTTTGTGAATGGGTTACCACCAGTGTGACATTGGTGGTAACTGAGATTGCTTTGCGACTGCGTTAGCGGTCACAAAGCAATCCTACATCATGCTGCGACTTAGGATCACCTGCGAACACCCCAGCCTATTTGCGACTCGCAGTCCCATTTTGCGAGTTTGCAAAATGGGAATGGGCATCGCGATGTGGGTTTTGTACCTAGCAAACAGCGATTTTCGCTGTTTGCAACGCGTTAAAGCCTTTCTTCATCTGGCCCTAACTGCGTTATCTATCTAGCATTCCTTAGTTAGATGTTTTTCATCAGATTTGTATTCTAAATTGTTTTCGCATGACTCCCCACATGCTAATGCTGATCTGGTTTAGTTTAGGTTTCTCTTTATGACGATTCTTGAATTGATTGACAGGCAAATTCTGCTGAACTTATGCCACTAACTGGGTTGTTGGGATTGATCTTCTTCTTGATTTATGCTAATGCTCTAGAATGTATCTTGATCCGGTTTTGATTAGATTATGTTCATGGCATCTTTTGATTGATTAGTCGTGTTTTATTGAGTTGAATAAAGTTTGAATTAACTTCATGACTTAGAATTGTAACCAAAGGGTAATAAAACTACTAAACGTATATTTTGAGGTGTGGTTATTCATGACTGCAAGGTCATGGTGCGTCAATTAATTGGTATTCTTGATTAATTTGTTAATGCTTGGATTAATGTTATTGAGACTGCACATTGATTATTGAGTACACTTGTCACAGTGTGGCTAGGATACTCCATGCGAATCAAAAGGTTCATCGATCTAAACGCATCACCTTGTAAGTTTACTTATTAAGGACCGACGCGCTAACAGTTTTAGATAGAAGCTTGATGGTTAGTTTCCTTGGAGAACTAGTTACATGGTGACAAAGTGGGTATGGTAGTAGTTTAAGTAAGGTTAGTTGTTTATCATTATTGAGTTTTTGAATTTGTTTTTCTGAAATGGCAATCGTAGCAGGAATGATGTTCCCTTAAGCTCAGAAATGACTTTCCCAGGCCATGGATCCTGTTAGTAATGTTGGGTATGTTCTCGCCGTTTTGAGAGATAGTGTGAAAGTGATAGGCTGTGCTTGCACAGCTTAAGTAAATCGCAGGTGAATTGTGATGCATGTGAGGAAAGTTAGGGAGTCTGCGTACTCCAGTAAAAGTTTAGTAGGAGTGTGCGTACCCTGCAGTATGAGAGTAGGGAAGTCGTCGAACTTCATATGAGTGTGGCGCTTTGTGCTCAAAAATTGTCCACGTGGTTCTTGCTGATGTACGGAACCTGCGTGGTCTAAGACTCCGGAGGATATTGACAAGTGTAGAAGGCACTTGGGTACATGTTGTAATCTGGCTGGTTTAGTAGGTTGATCAGATGGGGTCAAGAAGTCGGTGTGTGAGTTAAAGTGAGTAAGGGGAAATTTCGACTGAGATTTGGCGAGTCCTATGTGCACCAAGACAGACCCTTTGACCAGTTGAGAGTAAAATTTGAGGGTCGAATTTTGCTTGCGAATCTGGGGAATGGAGATAGGGGAAAAGCTGCATGAGCGGAAGTACCATCAGTGAAAATCCGTAAGGTTTCGGAAGCGATTGCGTTACCTCCCTGTAGTAAACCAGCAGATTTGTTTTGAGTTTGGTTTTGATTAGTGCTCACAATATTTTGCCTTAGTTATGAGAGTTTTTGATTTAGGAGGACAAGCCGCAAGACTTCGTCAGCCGCAGTACGTGTGAGTGTGACGTCAGTGGAACCGTGCTCGGATAGGTCGGTTAGTAAGAAGAGTCGCAAGCAGATTGGCAGCCATCAGTAAGACACAATTGGTTGAGAAAGTGGGTGAAGGGAGTCCTGGGAGTAAAAGTCATTTCCTTATTGAATCGAATAAGTACAACAGAAGCATGATGAAGGTTTTCAAGGCATTGAGGAGTGCTCTGAAGGGAGACATGTACATTAAAGCGACTGTAGGGGAGCCTACCCCACCGGAAACTTCTTTGGCTCATATTGTAATGGAGGAACGAGGTGTCGCGTCATGTCTTTGGTTAAAGCAATGGTGCAGATTGACAGAGAAACAGGGAGTTTTAGCATTTCCTGAGCGTGGGATGTTTAATTTGAGAATTTTGGACCAGTTACGAATGTCATTGTATGACATGAGACCGATTCCGAGACCGGCACAATTTGAGACATTAGCTGTTTGGGAGTTGATAGTGAGGCAACAGCAGGAAATAAAATTCCTTAGGAGGATAAGGAGAGTAGAGAAGTCTTTAGCAGAAGCGAGATGGGATTTGGAACAGAAAAAGTGGAGGACAGCGACACTGCAGGATGTTAAGTTGTTCACTGCTATCGCAGAGGAAGATGAGGCAGAAGGGAAAGATGATACAAGAAAAAGTGATAAGAGTATGTCTGGGGGTAAATAGAAGAAAAAGACCTACAGAGAAGAAGAGCATTCAGATGTAGAGGATCTTATTACACAGACATTGAAGGATCGACCTCCACCTTATGTGGTGCACAAGGGGGGTCCTAGTACTAGTTCTGCTCCAACAGCCCCGGCACAGGCCATGGGGACAGTGAGTCCGGTACAGGTTAATGATAAGCAAGACCTGAATGGGATGCACAGTGACTTTAGTGTATTGACTACTTCGGTGGTTAAGGCACAGTTGCATCTGCCACCGATACAGAGGATTTATCCTGAAGTATCAGTTCTTGAGGCAACTTCAAACTTAGTGGTGCCTACAGAGCAAGCGGTTCCAAGACCATCACTGGTCCAAATGGAGCCGACTCCGGTAATGGTGCCTCAGGCACAGACACAGGGTATACTGAGGTTTACGCCAATGACAGGGACCCACTCAGATTGGACTCCAGTTATTCATCAGAGTATGGGAGTAGCTCTCCCACAGAATGAGGATGCCAGAGCAGGTCCAGATGCAATATTGCAGCTAATTACTGTTGGTCCAGCAGTACCATTATTTGCACAGAAGAAACCGATTACAGGAGAACAGGGTGAGATGTCCCAGAGCCTAGTGAGGAGGGGGATAGATGAACAGGTTCAGGTACTCTCTTCCATGGGTAAAACGTTTGATGCATCAAGGTCCTTATTGGATCTCAGTCCACTTGTGGCTCTTCCTGATGCCGTAAATGGTCCGAGTGCAGGTCAGAGCTGGATGTTATTGACTCCACAGACTCCAAGAGCAGTTGTACAACAAGTATCCACCCCGAATGCAAGTAACATCACATTACAGGGACTGACAGCACAACAGCTGAATGAGTGGTTAGGTAGTCTAAAGACACCAGAAAATACTTCCAAAGGGGAAGAGCAGATTGATCGTGTCAGGTTGATCACTGAAGTGACAGAGCTAGTCGAAGGTTCAATGCAGGTGAATAGGTTAGAGTCCTACACTGAAGCAGAATTGAGATACATTTGTCCCAGAATTACAAAAGACGTAAGCAAGGTGCATCCGAAATTGGCATACTTGGCAGAAAAACATGACATAGAGATTGAGAAAACAAAGCACTTGAAAAGGAGATATAGATTATATTTTGAGGCAAAGGATTTTGAGCATATGAGATCAGGCGGAACGAAGGCACACCTTAAAGAGTTAATGCAGAGTACACAAATTTGGGGAGCCTTAGAAAAGTGGGAAGGCAGATGGGCAAAGAAGGATAAATAGAAACAAGATTCACAAGATGGGTCTGAGAGTGTACAGAAAGATAAGGATCCAGTAAAGAGTTTGCCAATGAGAGAGATTCCAGGGGAGCAGATCGTTCATGTTCCTTGGCATAGGAGTGACATTCTGGGGGTGATTCTAATTCCGGCGGGCGGCGGAGGCCGCCCGCCGGAATTCCGCCCCCATAATACCGCTCCGCGGTCAGAAGACCGCGGAGGGTATTATGAGTTTTTCCCTGGGCTGGCGGGCGGTCTCCAAAAGACCGCCCGCCAGCCCAGGGAAAAACTCCCTTCCCACGAGGATGCCGGCTCGTAATCGAGCCGGCGGAGTGGGAAGGTGCGACGGGTGCTACTGCACCCGTCGCGTATTTCACTGTCTGCAAGGCAGACAGTGAAATACATTTTGGGGCCCTCTTACGGGGGCCCCTGCCGTGCCCATGCCATTGGCATGGGCACGGCAGGGGCCCCCAGGGGCCCCGCAACCCCCCCTACCGCCATCCTGTTCATGGCGGCTTTCCCGCCATGAACAGGATGGCGGTAGGGGGGGTCAGAATCCCCCATGGCGGCGCAGCAAGCTGCGCCGCCATGGGGGATTCTAAGGGCAGTGGTAAACCGGCGGGAGACCGCCGGTTTACCCTTTCTGACCGCGGCCAAAGCGCCGCGGTCAGAATGCCCTGCGGGGCACCGCCGGCCTGTCGGCGGTGCTCCCGCCGACCCTCGCCCCGGCGGTCGAAGACCGCCGGGGTGAGAATCACCCCCTCTGTCCTTTACAAATGATTATCCAAAATTGATGGAGAAACCAGTTGAGTGGTATCAGCAGTTTGTGAAGCTTTCTAAATGTCTTTGGGAAGATTTGAACACCTTATTGGAGATAGTGGTTCCAGCTGATTTGTTCGTTGAAGGTAAAAGAGCAGTAGATTGGCCTACAAGTGAACCAGAAAGAGACAGGACGACAGGTGCACCATCACCTGAAGTATTGAAGCATTATTATAAAGTGATTGAGTTCCTGAAGAAGAGAATTTCTCCTAAAAATATTGACTGGCAGAGGATTGACAGGACAGTGGAGGAGGTGAAGGAGTCGATACATGCATACTATGCGAGATTGTTAAAAGCCTTCAAGGAGTAGAGTGGGAAGGAAGCGATTGAGCCGAAAGACATGTTGTACTTTGTGTTCAGGTTCGTGGACGGACTGAGACCTGAAATAGGTCAGATGATCAAGAGTCATTCGATTTGTTGGCAAGCAAAGCCGATTGATGAAGTATTGCAGTATGTGAAATACTGTATGATGAGATTAAATTAAAAAAGAAAAAGTTAAAGGAAAAGGCAATGGTGATGCAGATCAAGGCAGCTCAAACAGGAGTACAGGGAACTTTTGTGCAGCAGATACCTCAGCAACAGGGAACTGTTATGTTCCAGTTGCAGATGAGAGGTAGGGGACGTGGAATTAATGTGAATCGTGATCCTGATATGAATACTGTGGCAGCTCAAAATGATGTGCAAGGGATGAAAAATATGTTACTGTGTCACCTTTGCGGAAACGTGGGACACTAGAAGCGGGAGTGTCTGTTGATGGTGCAGGAAGGTGTTGTTCAGCAGAATGGTGATGTCAATACAATGCAAAATGTGCCCAGATTGAGAGGTGTTAATCAAGATGTTCAGAATAATATGAATCAGGGGGCCAAGCCAAGATGGCCGCTGAGTAGGAGCGTCTCACTGGAGCTCCACCGCCGGATCGAGTAGCGAACCGGACCGGGCACCCGAACATGCTGCTGGGGGGCGTAGCGGGCATCCTGGGTCCCCTGGACACTCCAGGGACTGGCTGGTGACGGCGGATGCGAAGCTAGGCCTCGCGGAGCCCGGAGTTGTGGGCCGCCATGGGCCGCGGCTGGAGCAGCCTCATATGACAGCCATGAGGTAAACACGGATCCTTTGCTGTGTGGCGGTGGTGGGGAAAGCACTTTCGGGTGCAGACCTCTGCTACCGGGTTACTGGAGAAGACTCCCGCGGCAAACTCAGATGTCCCCTGCTTACTAACGGGGCAGAGCGAGGAGGGGGCCCGACTGTCAGCCCTGGTGCGGCGTGCGGGGACTGGGCCTTGACGGGCTGCCCCACGCGGAAACGTCCCGGAGGAGGCACGTGCTGGGCACAGAAGTGAGGCGCATGTCGGCCCGGCTTGCCGGATGAGCCAAGGTACAGCCTGAGCTGTGCGTGGCCGGTGGAAGACAGACTCTCTCAGACTGGGAGTGCGTGTAAAGCCATGACCAGGTGAAAAGCCCTGACTAGAGACCGGGCGGAGCAGGGGCAAGTGGCAGGCTGCCACAGCTGAGCGGAGGGGAGCTGCCCGGGGCCCACTGATGGAGGTCTAGGACCCCATCCCCCACAGGAAGACGAGGCTCCCTCAGAGAGGGGCCCCAGGTGAGACAGACTGGGAGCGAGCTGGTACAGACCCCGTTGTGCTGGGGGCGCTCTGCTGCACTAGGCCACACAGCAAGAGAGAAGGCGATGCACACTAGACTGACAGCCCAGCCAGGGCCCCTGGAGCGAGTGTACCGGCCACAATGGCAATAGAAAGACGGCGAGCCCGTTGGTGGCCTCAGATGAATACAGGCAACTGGAAATGGCGTCTCAGAAGCACAGCAAGAAGGAGGGCTCCCTCAAGGACCTCTTCACTAAAACCCCTGCCAAAAGAATGGCGCAGTCAGGAGCAACAAAAATGGAGAGCGGAGACGAGGTGGGGCCGGTGCTGTCGGAGAGTGATTGAGCACCCTTGACGAGAGCATTCATGGAACAACTCTTCAGGTCCTTACTCAATGACTTCGCAACACTGAAGCGGGAAATAGCGGCTGACGTTAAAGACCTTAAAAGTAGGTGATCGACCTGGCCAACGAATGGACATGGTTCAACAGACACACAACGTGAGAGAGGAAGAACTGGATTGTCACAGGAGAGAACTCCTCACCCTACAAGACAAGACAAGAACCAATACTTGCAATACCAAATAGAGGTTCTAGAGAACAGATCATGCCACTCTAATATTCGGATAAAAGGGGTACCAGCACAGGCAGTAGCAGGTTCTTTTGAGGACTTTGTAATGCGCCTATTTTGTGATGTGGCGCTGGCCCTGAAAGAGCAGGACATTGTGCTTGATAGAACGCATAGGGCTGGTAGCCCTGCCCGAGCACCAGTAACAGGCTCATGACATATGAACTTGTTTATACTACTATAAACAGAGAGAGGTTACTATGGCGGCAGTTCGTGACACCACATCTATTGAGTTTGAGGGACATCGGGTCGGTCTGAACCAGGATCTCTCATTGATAACACTACAGCGACGTAGACTGCTTCGGCCAGTGACTGACCTCCTCAGGGAGAAAGGCATCAAGTGGGGCCATCCCTTCAGACTACACTTCCCATGGCAAAATGAACTCCTTAGTATCCGCACCTTAGAAGAAGCTCAGAGACTGGAGGGGATGCCACAGAATCTCGGGGATCGGGCCCAGAAAGCAGCACCACCGGTGCAGCAGCTGGGCTCAGACAAGGAGCACCCAAAAACAAACAACCGACGATGTAAAACCCATAAACCCTCAACTGTTGAGAGAAAAAAGGAGAGGGCGGCGTTAATCAGAAGTCTACGCAGCCAGGCTAGTGTGTCGGAAATGGACTCAGACCATTGAACTGAATTATGCCATCCTGTGAGACATCACACGACCCCCTAAGCTTGCGCCCCGTGAAAGGCCTCAGCGAGTGCCCATCCGATGACACAGCCACAGATGTAAAGGACTGAGATATCCGGTTGGTGGAGCTCCACCTCAACGGAGCAGCGGTTGAACTTTGACGGACTGATGTACAGGCACGGACCCCAGGCATTGCTGAAGATAGTTCCCAGGCGGGGAACATTGTTAACAGTTTACCCCAAGTTAAATGTTCACTTCACCCTACCTCCCTACACTATCCTAGAGGGGGTGTTTACCTCTTACCCTATTACTCCTGAAAAACATGCTTCACTCACTCAAGACAACGTACAGCATAGCAACACCCGTTAGTTCTCTGATGATAACCATACTTAGTCTTAACGTGAGGGGCCTTAACACTCAGGTGAAGAGGCAAGCTCTCCTGCTACACCTTAGAGACTTGCAGTGCAACATATGTCTACTGCAGGAACACACACTTTCTCCGTCAGGACTGGAAAAAGACGAGGACGCGCTGGTTTGACCAACAGTTTCACTCATCAGCTCCTGGGCGGCGGGCGGGAGTGGCGATCTTGTTGGCCACGAACTTCGGCGGGCAGGGTGACCCAGGAGCAGGCTGAGATATGGTCAGAAGGGCACTTTCACACAGGGTTTTCAGGACTGGCTCAGGGGGCGGGACTGACGGACATCTGGCGCCGACACCACCCAGCAGACAGAGCGTACTCTTTATTCTCAGCCGCTCACCAGACATATGCCCGTATAGACCTCTTTCTCACCTCACCACACATTACAACCATGTCTACCAGCTCTGCTATTGGGGTGGCCTCAATCTCAGACCACTCCCCACTCATGCTTTCTCTTATGCTACCTGCCTACAAACCAAGTATACGACAATGGCGTCCCAACACAAGGCTTTTAACATAAGAGGACACGCTGGCGGAAATGAGAGACACGGTCAGCCACTTTCTAGCTGTGAACGATACTCCTGAAACCAACATTACGACCCTTTGGGAGACCCTTAAAGCAGTTGTTAGAGGTCAGTTTATAGCAGTTAGAGGGTGACATACGGGCTTTGGAAGAGACGCATAGACAGATTTGGATGAGGATAAAGCAGAACACACCCTACTCCACACCAAGCAATAGTTCTACACTGGGGGGGAACAGGGCAGGATGACTGCTGGCCCACAGACTCCGTACACCAGCCACGGAACGCCAGGTGACAGAGCTAAAGCTGCCCAATGGTACCCTGACCTGCCAGGAAGATCCAATCCACCAACAATTTGAACGGTTCTATTCTGAATTATACTCCGCAGAGGGAGTCAACCATAAGGGGGTGGAGGACTATATGGACTCCGCACCGGTGGCTCGACTCTTACCCGTGAATAGTGCTATACTAGAGAATGATTTTACACCCGCTGACGTCCGTGCGGCCATACACCGCCTGCAGCCAGGTAAGGCTCCGGGCTTCAATGGTTTGGAGGCGGAATTTTATACATCTTTAGGCACACAGTTAGCCCCAATTCTGGCCAGACTCTACAATGCATTGGGCCCATCTCTTCCCCTTCCGCCCACAATGCAACTGGGCATAGTTATAGTCATTCCTAAAATGGGGAAGGATAAAAAAATCTGCTATTCCTACCGCCCCATTACACTGCTAAACGTGGACGTGAAGATTTTTACGGGTATTCTAGCTCACAGGCTGAACCCGTCGATGCAGCACCTGATAGACCCAGACCAAACCGGATTCATACCTGAATGGTCCTGTAGTGATAACACCAAGAGACTATGGCCCTCATTACAACCCTGGCGGTTGGTGTTAAAGCGGCAGTAAGACCGCCCACAGGCTGACGGTAGAAAAAATTGAATCACGACCATGGCGGAAACCGCCAACATAGACAGCCACTTTAACACTCCGACCGCCACGGCGGTACAAACAAACAGAGCGGCGGTCACCGCCAACAGACAGGCGGAAGACAATGTACCGCTCATCCTATCACAACCCGGCAATCCGCCACCTTTTCCAGGGCGGAACCAACGCAAACAAAAACACGGCGGAAACAGGACTTGGAAGGGAAAACACTCACCTCTCCACACCCCACGAGGGACCAGGACGCCATGGAGCCAGAACTCCAGATACTCCCTGCAATGGTCTTCCTGCTCCTCCATCAGGAGCACCAAAGACAGCGGCGCCGACCACAGTGAGTACTGCACCTACAACACAGGGGAGGGGGGGAAGAGAGTGACACACACACGCAACACCCCCACCCCCACCCTCACCCAAAACACCATACTCACAAATACATGCAGCAACATTACGTATACCCCCACCCCCCTTCAATAATGCAAGGACAAAAGGAATTGATTTGAACGAATGTAATCAATAAAAATCAGATAGTGCAATTTCAAAAATCATTATATACAAATATGTACACCAACTACACAAGTCCGGATATTACTCAAACATCGCCCGTGGATCAGAGTCCCAAATGCATGGGCGAGGCCCACACATGACACCAAACTTCAAACGGAGAGAACACTGCAGGGGCATCAGTTCGAAATGAAACAGGCACCTCAGGGGGAGGGGGAGGGGGGCACCTCAGCCTGATGAATGCACAACGCCACTGCTCCACGAGGGGGCTCCATGCCCACTGCTGTATCCTGGAGAAGGCAAAGCCACAGTCTCTCAAGTCTCTCCAGTGGGTGGGTTGCCCACTGCTTTATCCTGGGGAGTGCAAAGCCACAGTCACTCAAGTGGATAACAGTCTCCACTGGTTCTGGAGGGGGTTTTGTGCCCAGAGTGCTTCTTCTTGCCAAGGACTGAGGTAGTGGATGGCCTTCGCTACTTGTTCTGGAGGGGGCTTGGTGCCCTGAGTGCTTCATTCTGCCAAGTACTGAGGTAGTGGATGTGATACTCCACTGGTTCTGGAGGGGGCTTGGTGCCCAGAGTGCTTCATCCTGCCAATGACTGAGGTAGTGGATGTCTTACTCCACTGAAAGTCGTGCATCATGGAAGTTGCCCAAGCTCCTGGAACTGACCACCAGCCTCGGACGACTGACCACTGGGACTGGCAGCCATGTCTGCGGTGGTGCCACATGCTCAGGATGTCGCGGGCCGGTGGTAGTGCCTGCGGCGGGTCAGTCGCGGCGCAGCAGGCTCTGGGGCAGTGGTACTGGCGGTGGGCTCTGTGGCATCGGGGCTGGCGGCGGGCTCTGTGGCGGTGGTGCTTGCGGCGGCCTCTGTGGCATCGGGGCTGGCAGTGGGCTCTGTGGCAGCGGTGCTGGCGGCAGTGCTTGCGGCGGCCACTGTGGCATCGGGGCTGGCGGCTAGCTCTGTGGCGGCGGTGCTGGTGGTGGGCTCAGTGACTGCGGTGCTGGTGGCGGTGCAGGTGGCGGTCTTCTCCGCCGTACAGGTTGGGGTTGGCATGGACAGAAGGTATGACACTGGTCCAATTGTCGGTGTCACCATGCCCTCTCCTCTCCTCTCCTGCCCTTTATTTTCTGGCCCTTCCCCACTTCGGATGGTGTCACAGCTGTCTTGACACCATACCCTTTTGTATCCCTGAGCCCTTGGAGGCAGGTGTTTTCTGCTTCTCCATCCGGAATGTAGGCAACTTTTTTACTTTTGCAGGTGGCGGAATGTCCTTGCCCTCGCTCCGTGACACACTGGCAGCCCTGTTGGTTGGCGCACTCCAATAGCGCACAGTTGCTGGCACCACAGTGCCTGGTGATGTGGTGGCTGAGGTGCTTAGTTGGGTCCTGGAAAGCCTGGCCCTAGCGGACGGACGGGGTGGGGGGAGATGTAAGGAAGAGGTCAATATTATCCAGGAAAAGTTTTTTAGACACACTGGGACAGGTAGATGGAGGGGGTTTTGGTGTGGAGGAAGAGGTTATGGTTGTAGGAGGTGTACGTTTGCTGAATTTGGGTGAAGGTGCATGGGCTGGAGACTGTTGTGAGGTGGATGGCTGTTGGGTGGGTGTGTATCTATGTTTGTGTACTTTGGGAGGAGGGCTCACAGATACACTGGTAGAGGACACAGGGGATGTGTGAATGGTAGTGGGGGTGATGAGTGCATGTGAGGGGTGTGTGGTGATGGGCGTGCTGGTGATGGAGGTAGTGGCTGAAGATGTAGTGCATGCAGGTGTGAGTGGAGACGAGACAGGGAGGGAGGAGGAGGACATGGGGGAGGGGGACATAGTGGAGGCAGTGGATGTTGGTATATGTGCATGGGTATGATGCTTGTGTGAGTGCCTGTGGGATGTGTGGTGGTTATGTTTGCCTGGGCCACCCTTGTGTGTTGAGGTGTGTGCATGCTGGTCTGATGGTGTGCTTGGGATAGGCTGAGGTACAGGGGATTAGGTCTGGGTGGAGGAAGTTGGAGGGGGAAGGCTGGACACAGGGACAATGGCTGCCATCAGTGCTGAGGCCAGAGCCTGAAATGCTCTCTGTTGGGCTGCCTGGCCAGAATGAATGCCCTCCAGGTATGCATTTGTTTGTTGCAAATGCCTCTCAACACCCTGGATGGCATTCACAATGGTAGATTGCCCAACAGTGATGGATCTCAGGAGGTCAATAACCTCCTCACTGAGGACAACAGGGCTGACTGGGGCGGGGCCTGAGGAGCTTGGGGTGAAGGAGATGCCCACCCTCCTGGGTGAGCAGCCACGGGACAGACGCTGGTGGGGCTGCTGGGAGAGCGGTGCTGGTAGGTGGGTGGCGGCTGTACCTGTTGATGCTGGGGGCACAGAGGGGCCCACCAACGCAAGGGAGCTACCATCAGAGGAGTCGCTACTGTTGCTGCTGTCACCTCCTGTCTCCGCCGTAGAGCTCCCCTTGCCCTCCGTCCCACTGGTGGCTTCAGACTCCGTTGTCTCGCCCTCCAGGGCCAAGTGGGATGCAGCTCCATCCTGCTCTGGTGCCACTGCTCCTCCGCCTGATGATGCTATTGCACATAGGAACAGGGAGACCACAAAAAGGGGTGGAGACAGAAGAAAGACATGTTCAGTGCATGCAATACCACTACCGTTGGCGGACACTACAGACACAGCAGCCCTCTGCACTACCCCATGCACTTACAGTTCCTAGATTAATCACATGCCCATGGGGTACAAGGCCTAAGCCTGATTTCTGCACACATGGTAGTCACAGGAGCCTGACTAGGTGGCTCTTACCACTGGTGGGGTTGGGGTGCCACATAGGTTGCCTCACAAAGCGACCTTGCCTACAAAGCTCGCCCTGGCCTAGGGGAACCCAATGCCCACCTCCCCCACCCAGACACCTCATAATGCGTGCAGACTCAGATGGATGTGACTGTACACACCCCCTTGTGGCTGCTGTGATGCCCTCAAGCGCCCATCCAACTCCGGATACGCCACTGCCAGGACCTGGAACATAAGGGGGGGTCATGGTGCGATGGGCACCCCTCCCACATTGGGAGGCCATCCCCAGCTGGGCCTCCGCCGTCTTCTTGCTACAGCAGCGAATGTCCTCCCGTCTTTTCCGACAGTGGGTGCCCTGTCCGTGGTGGACTCCCAGGGTCCGGATGTCCTTGGCGATGGCACGCCAAATATTCTTCTTCTGGTGGGCGCTGACCTACAGGAATAGTACAGGGGACAAGGAAAAACTTTAACCATCCGGACCGTCACAGTCATTGGCCCACGTTCCCATCCTTGCCCTGACGCACATACACTCACGGTCCGCTCATGCAGGGGTCAATTCCCCCCATGCATCTTCCATCCACACCACTCCAAACAGACATTGCCCATGCAGCATGCTCACAGTGTACTCACCTGTTTGTCTGGAGGACCGTAGAGTAGCGTGTACTGGGGGAGGACCCCAGCCACTAACTTCTCCAACTCCTCCGAAGTGAAGGCAGGGGCCCTTTCCCCAGACACCTGAGCCATAGTCGCTTCCAGACTGAGGTCACAGCAGCACGTGCAGTGTAGGTCCTCTCCTGTTGAAGGTCAGGTATCAAGTGAGTGTACAGATAGAAAATGTCGGTCACGTCTGTGGCGGTGCATACCGCCACCGCCAGCATACATCGTCATTGGCTCCTGGGACCCATAGGGTCCAATGTTAACCAATGCAGGATTGCCCCGCGGTCTTCGACCGCCTACTGCAACGGTGTAGAACGCCAGCACAGTTACCTCATATCCCCTTGTCCCACCTTATAGGTCAGGCAGCAGCCATTTCAGGTGGCAACATGGCATTAATAATAACTGCGTCACGCCTATCTAGGCCTTGTATACACACAGTAACAGGCACATTGCCGATTTAGAAATTTGTGCAAATTACATTTTGTAATACCTCGGTGTTGGCTGACTCTCTGCTCGCTGTTCTCCTACACAGGGCACGTCCGCTGGGGCAGGTGATGAGATGGCGGCATCCTCCGGTGTACAGACCACTGGTGGACCTGTCGACAATGGAAGAGAGACACGTAATAGTCACCTACAGACTTGATCGTGCAACAATCCATGAACTGTGTGCCCAGTTCGAGCCACACCTGATGTCAGCTATCCGCCATCCCACAGAAATCCCCCCTCTAGTGCACGTCCTGTCAGTACTGCATTTCCTGGCAAGTGGGTCTTTTCAAACTACAGTGGCCACTGCATCAGGGATGTCCCAGCCAATGTTCTCTAACGTGTTGTCCAGAGTGTTGTCTGCCCTGCTGAAACACATGCACAGCTACATCGTTTTCCCTCAGGTGGAGGATTTGCCTACAATGAAAGGTGACTTCTATGCCCTGGGACATATCCCCAACATCATAGGTGCCATTGATGGGACACATGTGGCCTTGGTACCCCCCCCCGCAGGAGTGAACAGGCGTACAGAAACCGGAAGAGCTACCATTCTATTAATGTGCAGATGGTGTGTTTGGCCGACCAGTACAACTCCCATGTGAATGCCAAGTTTCCTAGCTCAGTGTACGACGCTTACATTCTGTGGAATAGCAGCATCCCTTATGTGATGGGGCAACTCCAGAGGCACCATGTGTGGCTAATAGGTGAGGACAAGGACCCTATACCCTGTGAATAGTTGTCTGGGTCTGTGGTTGTCCCTATGGGTTAGTGTGTGTCTAACAGTTGTCCCTCGACATTTGCAGGTGACTCTGGGTACCCCAACCTGTCATGGCTACTGACCCCAGTGAGGAATCCCAGGACAAGGGCAGAGGAACGCTACAAAGAGGCACATGGGCGAACTAGGAGGATTATAGAAAGAACCTTCCGCCTAATGAAGGCCAGGTTCTGGTGCCTCCATATGACAGGTGGTTCTCTCTATTACTCACCAAAGAAGGAGTGCCAGATCATCGAGGCCTGCTGTATGCTGCACAACCTGGCTTTGCAACGACAGGTGCCTTTTCTGCAGGAGGATGGTCCAGCTGGAGGTCTTGTGGCAGCTTTGGAGCCTGTGGACAGTGAAGAAGAGGAGGCAGAAGAAGATATCGACAACAGAAACAACGTTATCCAGCAATACTTCCAGTGAGACACAGGTAAGAAGATATCACTGCCTCACACATCTCATACAATTGTTTGACGTATCATAAGTATGTCACTTTTACCCAGTGTATGGACCCTGACTTGTCACTTTGCCTTTCCATTTAACAGATGTGGGTCCCACTGTGTGACCTCTGCTATATTACCTCATGGACTAGAGCTGTGTTCCATTGGTATGTTAACAATACAATTGACATTGCTATGTTCCATAGTTATTGTAAATACACATTTGTGAAAGCACAGACTGACTCCAGATTGTTTTGTGATTCAAGGATGTTTATTTCTGTGTGGAGGGGGTTGTAAAATGGGCAGGGGTGATGGTGGAGGAATGTCCATGGCAGAGTCGAGTCTATTCATTTCACAGGTGCAATGTCTAAGGGGGCATAGGAATTGGAGCTAGGGCAGTTGATGGATGGACAGGGTGACAAAGTGGGACAGAAGGATGACATTCAGGGGGGTCTCGTTTCCTGGCGGTGGTCTTGGCATTGTTCTCGGTCTTGTTCCTGGATCTCAGGGACCGTTTGCGGGGTGGTTCTCGATCTGCAGTGGGTGGGGTGCTGGTGTCGTGGTCCAGTGGCGTTGCCTCCTGTCCACTAGCGCCGGCAGAGGTGGTGGGCTGTTCATCATCCAGGCTAGTGTCAGGGGCCCCTTGCTGTGCCACAGTGTCCCTCCTGGTCTTGACAAGGCCTTCAGCACCCCTACAATGGTGACCAGGGTGGTGTTGATGGACTTGAGTTCCTCCCTGATCCCCAGAGTCTTCCTCCTGCAGCCGCTGGGTCTCCTGAAAGTTGGCCAGTACCTTTGCCATTGTCTCCTGTGAATGATGGTACGCTCCCATGATGCTGGAGAGTGCCTTATGGAGAGTGGGTTCCCTGGGCCTGTCCTCCCCCTGTCGCACAGCAGTCCTCCCAGTTCCCCTATTTTCCTGTGCCTCTGTCCCCTGAACCGTGTGCCCACTGTCACTGCCCCCAGGTCCCGAATTTTCTTGGGGTGGTGGGTTTGCCTGGGTTCCCTGTAGTGGTGGACACTGCTGCTTGATGTGTCCTGGGGACAGAGGGATGGGCCCGCTGGGTGGGTGCTGTGCTGGTATTTCCTGAGGGGGGAGGCTCTGTGGTGGCTTGTGCCAGTGTCAGGGGAACCGACTGTCCCGAGGTCCCAGATGGGCCGGGCTGGTTATCTTGATCCAGTTGGACAGAGCTGCTGTCATCACTGTGGGCCTCTTCTGTGGGGGGAGTGGACATGTTTGGAACCTCCTGTCCGGTGATGTTGGGTAGGGGTCCTGCAGGGGTGTAAAGGCATGATGTTTGGATCTGTGTGTGCCATCGTGTGCAATGGGTGAGTGCTCCTGTACTCCAGTGCTTGCATTCTTGTCTATGGCCTTGTGTGATAATTGGGTGGGGGTCTGTGTGGGTATCTATTGTGGACATGCTTTGGTGATGGGTGTCCATGCTTTGGTGTTGCATGCAAGGCTTGGTGTTGGGATATGTGGGTTGTGATAGTGGGACATTTGTGAGGTGTTGGAGTGATGGGGGTGAGGGTGAGGGTATGTGATAGCATGCAGGTAGGGTGGGGGGGATGAGGTAGTAAAGACTTACCTCACCTCCTGTTACTCCTGCAAGGCCCTCAGGATGCGGTATAGCCAAGACTTGCTCCTCCCATGTTGTTAGTTGTGGGGGAGGAGGTGGGGGTCCCCCGCCAGTCCTCTGTACTGCAATCTGGTGTCTTGAGACCACGGAACGCACCTTCCCCCGTAGGTCGTTCCACCTCTTCATAATGTCATCCCTAGTTCTTGGATGCTGTCCCACTGCGTTGACGATTCTGCGCCATAGCTCCATCTTCCTAGCAATGGTGGTGTGCTGCACCTGTGATCCGAATAGCTGTGGCTCTACCCGTACGATTTCCTCCAACATGACACTGAGCTCCTCCTCAGAGAACCTGGGGTGTCGTTGAGGTGCCATGGTGTGGTGTGGGTGATGTGTGAGGTGGTGTCAGTTGTGATGTGTGAGGGGATGTGTTTGTGTGTGTTGTCTGAGGTGCGTGGATGGTGTGTGAGTGATGGTGTTGTGTGCCTGTGGATGCTAGTTTTGTTGATGTTGGTGTCTCTCTCTGGCCTTCTTTCTCAATTTTGGTAGTAAGGGTTTGTGGGTGATGTGGGTACATGTTTTATATTGTATTGGATGTGTGGGAGTGGTGTGTGTATGTGTATCAGGTATGTGTATTTCGAATTGTCCCATGTGGTTGTGTTTTGTAAATGTGCGTGTATTTTGAGCTCGGCGGCGGGTACTGCCATTGGAATACCGCGGTTGAAAGACCGCCGCGTGTATTCGTGGGTCGTGACAGTGTGGGCGTATTCCTGTTGGCATGACGGTGGAGGTTTTGTTATCGCCAGTTTATCACTGACCTTTGGTGTGGCGGACTTGTGTGGGTGTCTGGATTTTGGCGGATTCCGAGCTGTGGGTCGTAATAGCTGTAGCGGAATTCTGATGGCGGTGTTGGCGGTCTTCTGCACGGCAGTAAGCGGGATTTTCCGCCAATGTTGTAATGAGGGCCTATGTCTCCTACTGAACAAGGTCCATCGAGCTAAATGCATCGAGCATGGAGCAAAATTCTAGTACTTGGTAACTCTCTCTGGACAGGTCTCCTCGAACATGAAGTAGCACAAAAGGCCACATATGGCAGGACAAAATAAGGAATACCTCTATCTGCAGTAGGTGGCATAAGATCACACACCCAACAATTAGTGATGTTCACTACTAACTAGTGTTGATGCAGAAGCTGTACAAAAGAATTGCTTACGAATTCTGATCTTCTAACCTGCTCATGTTCAGGAAAAGGGTGAAAAGAGTGCAAAGAAACAATAGTAGGAAAAGACATAGGTTGGGAAGTGGGTGCAGAAGTCAATTGAGTATAGAAAAACAATCCCACCCATAAATGACAACGTCATGTTTAAAAGACACTAGAAAACACGTTATTAAGAACATATAGACAACAGGAGAAAGTAGTGACCACTATTACAAATGAAATAATAATTTTTCACAACCCTAACCAAAAAGCAAATCCTAAAATTATCTAGTAACATTTTTAGGGCTCCTCTGCATTTCAGTAATTTTTGTATGTTCAGGTGGAACAGTGGTAACTCTCATCAATGCTCTAAGGTGAAAAGGGGGTACTCTTTCCACAGAAAATGGACTTTATTCTGCTTTTACTAAACAGAATTGTACTTTAAAACAATGCCAGCAAAACAATCAGTCTCCTAACACCTAGTCTATACAATCACACGGAAACCTCTTGTGAAACCAACTATGCCCAGAGTCCGTTCAAAAAGCCTCTCTGGCGGGCTTCTATTGTCCATCAAATTTTCTTTTGTTGTTTTCTTTCACATGGGCCTCTCAATTCAGGCCTCTTCGTGAGAAAAGTACTGCTTAGTTGGAGTGCCCTCCTGGCAAACACCCACAGCTCACTCGAAAGTCTCAATGTCTTAAAGCAATGCACCAGTGTCTCTCCTCTGTGGCAGACACTACAAACAATGTGCTCTTCATTGATCAAGGGCACAAATCATCTCGTGCAGACCCAAGCACCATTAATTGGGAAATAGCTCAAGCTCAGCAGCACTTTCAGACTCCAACAATCATTATTTAGTGTCAGAGGACGCTCAAGCTGCTCTTTCATGGGCACCACAATATAGTGCCTTTTTCCAAACTTGAAATCTCTGGTGCACTGCCCTTCTTCCGTTGGAGCAAAGAAAAGGGGATGTGTGGCCAAAACTCAGGCCAAGGGGCTCAAGGGACTGCACACTGTCAGAGGTTACCAGCACATGACAGGTAGAGAAATGAAACCTCAAAACAGCTCTGCTATCAACAACAGGAATCCTTCTCTTTAGCTCTTTTACACAGAAACTTTGGCTCTGCGATGTCCAACGCCGTCTGATGGAGCAAGTACGATACCATGCGCTGGCGATCGCTGTCCAGCTTTGCTACTTTCTGGGTGCTGAGACTGTAGGGCCAAGACGTCCGTCTTTCATCTGTAGCTGTCACTGATGGGAATTAGGCTTAAATCAATGTCCTGCAGGTTATTATGACTTGATACCCGCAGAATCTAGTGACGTAAGAAATGTGCCACAGTTGTTAGTTTCCTTCAATTTAGTAAAAAAAACAGTTCATGGTTTTTAACAAGGGGACTGCAAGCAGGTGGTCTGCAATCTTCAAAGGAGTAGCCATACACCATGGGCATAAAATACAAAGACAAAGGAAGAAGGGCAAAAAAGGGTCTCTAGCATCTTTAATTGGGTTCTCTCCATTATTCTCTGCCATCTATAGCTACATGAGAATTCTATCTGAATGGATTTCCTCACACAGTGGCATTCTCTAATGGGGTAAACACATATTTTCCACAATGATTACCTTAGAACATCTTAATAGAGAAATCACATGATACCGATTATCAGGGACATGTAGAAACCTTCCTTTAAAAACTGTGCATCAGGTGCACTATGCAATACACAGGCTAATAGTCAAATGTGCAAACAAAAAGACAAGAACTAGAGGGTCCTGATATTTGCATGATTAGGACACATCTGATCCCACCAAAAATTTAAGTAGCAGGAACAGAAGGGAACCGAAAACCAAATTAAAATAGACATTGAAAATTCGTCATGTTCAAAAAGGTAAACATAAGATATCTCCTATTGAGATGGAAAACTTGCCTTACTATAATATTGAGTCAGTTAACCAGTCTATCGCTAGCCTGACAGTCAGGCTGGAAAACATTGAAGCAGGCCTAAGGCAAATTCTTGAAAACCAGTCTGGTCATACCAAAGGGAATTATACATAACATGGGGGTCCCTGGTACATCACTGCAGTCTGGAAATGTGAACCTGAACAATACATCAATAATAATAAAAGGGCTGACTGGTGAAAGGAATTCGAAAAAGAGAAATGGGACTAGGACATAGCTAAAATCTCAATAACTAAGCATGATGCGACATTGGTCAGGGGAAGTAACAAAAGAAAAAATCTATAGGAAGAACAAAAAAAAATTATTTGGGTGATAGTCAGGCATGTGACACAACACCGAGAGTACGGGTGATACACAAAGGCCAAAGTTACACAAATTTTAACTCTACCGTTGGCGACTACACCATATACGGTACTCCTAGCTAATGTTTCAGTTCCTTCTTGAGGAAAAAATGAAAACCTGGTTTTCTTTTATGGTTTTCTTTTAAGGAACGAAAGCCATATGCTACTTAGGAAACAGAACATCATTAACTAATGTAATATAGAAATTAGGCCACCTTGAGTCACAGATCTATAATTTCATCCTTAGGTCCAATCAAGGCTACATAAATGTAGGGCTGCCTGTTCCTTTAAGGGAAGGGGCAGTAACGTGACTAACTGCAGGTGACACACTTTGATCCTGTATATCTCTTTTTATTTTCCTTCAATACCATTATAGCCAAATAGACATGCACTGGTGAAGTGTTGTCTCTTATGTTCACAGCATGAAATATCATTATCTGTGGAATTTAGTAACCAGAACAAGTTCAACCAACTGTTGCGTAGCGATGGGCATCGTCATGACCATCCCCTCACAACACAGGGGAGCTTGTAATAGTATCAAAAGCAGCAACAAACATGCAAAAAACAAATAAAAAATAATAAAAATGCACAAAACGTCAAGCCATCAGATATACTTGCTGTGTATCAAGCACAAAAAGCATAGACAAAACAATAGCATGTGTGAATAAGCGGTGACACACAACACCATGTCATGTACTTTATGCACTGTAAACCTGCAGCCCAAAACCCAATATTTGGGCCTGTTTAATTTGTCAGGTTTAAAATCCTTACCCTCCTTTTGACAGTAGATCACCAGGCAATGAAAATCTGCTGTCAAATATAACTTTACTGTTTCTCTTCTAACATACAGGACCAGCAAGAACAATTCATGATAGGACCAAATACACGAAAATAAATTTCCATTACTTAACTGTTACCCTCTTGTCAGTTACTTCGCAACATCAAGCCACCTTAGTTTTACCTTTCTAAAAGTAAAAATTGTTACACTGACACTCCATATTAATTTGGCACCTACAATTTCCACTGTGAAAAATAAGTCTTAATTGGCAAATCGTTCTCATTAAGGCATGTAGCCTTCAAAATTTTAGAAAAGGGCTGCATCTTATTTTCTGTCTAAGACTTAATGCAACACTTCGTTTTCTGTCAAATAAAAGCAACTAGCAGGCATCATTTTATTTTTTTAGAACGGAGACACAAATGTATCAGTTCTGCAGAGCATTTAACATGATGTTGGGACTTTCGAAGAAACCCCTTTTTTTTATATTTTCCCTTTGGAATTAAGTTCTTTAATTGTATTGATGTTCTTCTGGAGAAACCAGAAATCCCACTTTTAGAGGCCCGTAGGGTCATTCTGCATTTCACAGAGACAAGGCCCTAATTTAAAAGGTCACAAGTGTCAACATGACAGCCTCCTCCATTGTTTATGGGAAAACTAAAGATAGCATATCAGCAGTGTGACTTGAGCCAGCCTCTATAGCTCTCCTAGCTTCTGCCACTCTGAATCTGTCAAAGACAGTAGGCCTTCCTATTTTCCTTCTAACCTGCAATAATTCACTCTATTTAAAAAAAAAAAAAATTCCTTTTTAGGCGCTAAAAAAAATTATCTCTATTTCCAGATTATTAAACTACATTTACTGTGAATAATTCACAAACCTTAATAACACACATACCAGTTGTTAGAATAAATGCTTGTTGCAATCCCATGCAATGGTACATATTTCATCAACCTCGAATGAATGAACGTCTCAGTAGGCCCAGCTGAAGTTAGAACCTTCAACCTTGATATTAAAACAAGCCTTTGTACTGGCACATTGACTCATTGAATCATAAGAAGGCACAACCTGCAAATATATATCAAACCTAAATGTATGCATTTACTGAATCCTGAGACACTTTAAAAAGTACTCTGAATGAAAGAAAATGCAGTTTAAACAGTGCTTTTGCCCAAAATCGACTTTGATATTTTAGGCATTAAAAAATCAATATCCTACAATTTTCGTGCATAATATGCATTACCAGAATGTCTATTGCACAATCCATGAGTCAGCCATTGAAAATATTAACTTATACTTTATAGAAATGAGCTTGTTTGCTCCTGCGCCAAGGGAAAATTGCACATACAAATGTCATTTTAGCGGTGCAACATAACTTAAATTAAATTTTAATGTTAGGAGGTCATAGTATAGGTATTAAGCTTTATAAATATTAAAAACTATTTTGAAAGGCACTTATTTTTTAAATAATTTTTCCATAATTAATAATTTTCTTTAAAAAAAAATAAAAAAAAATGATTCTTTTTTTTGTGATAATTCCACATATAAAAGCAAGCTGCATCCCTTGCCTATTATTTGGGATACATTAACTCACAAGCCTAAGCGCATAAGCCTAACTTGAAATGCGTCACATTTTTGCGCCACTTTCATTTAAAAGGAAGGTTATGCAAAATTCCACCTGTGTTTAACTGGGAAAGTGCTGGCTGAATTGAACATTCCTATCAAATATACTGCAGCTGAAAAGTTTGCCTGTGAACATCTAATACAATGCATCTAAGAAAAATGCTGTAAATTAATTTATTTTTTTGCAAAAATAGATAATTTCGTTTTTTTTTGGGGCCCTATTTATATCTATTGAATGTGTTTTCTAATTTATTAAGCATTTAACTGCAGTTTTGTATATGTGCACAATTGCTCATTCTATAAATTAAAGAGCAACATATAGCTATGTTAGCACATCACAAGGTTCATTTCTGGATTTTTTTCTAAGTTTCTACTTAATATTAATTAACCAACATTTTACTTAACAAACTGAAAACATCAAGAAGACCCACAAACACACATTGAGCTCATTTCAGATATAAACAGAAAACACTCAGGACACACAATACAGCGCGCTTTAGCCATTTTTCATAAATAGCGCCGTCGCAATTTACTTACAGAACCGTTTGCAGATCCTAGTTGTAGGTCATATTCACAAGAAAAAAAAAGAAAACTTTTCTCAATTATTTCCAAGAATAGCGGACCCATACTTTATTAAACGTGATGGGGCCTACTCCGTGCTTCACATATAGTTCATAGGTTGGAGTTCCAATTGGAGGAACCGGACATGAGTCCTCCAACCGGGAGTCCCTTTTACAACCAAGACAAAACAAATTTCCAAGTCTGCTAAGACCAGGCATCTTCGCTCACTAGTCTAGCTTCAAACTTCAAAGGATTATCGTTTACGATAGTCTCGTGAATACACGAGTCCTTCGGCTTTGGTACTTGCAAGTTCCAAATCAAAGTGATCCCGAAGGGATACCAAACCAAATGTCCAACTAAGGACCAAACCAAGTGTCCAACTAAGGACTGGGAGACGCTCCACTTATACTTAACTGAAAATATCGATGACGTCACCAGAAGACTCGTCTTATTGTTTCGCTCTACCAAACATCAAGGGTCCAAATCAGGGCGATAGCCAGGGCAGCAGTCCTTCGTAGCCGTCGGGAAGCGGGGAACCTCGCAGCAAAGACTTTCGGACCACGTCGACATGCAGGGGTCGATGAAGTGGCGGCCTTCCTCCAGAATTTTCACACGAAGCTCCCCACGGACCTCAGGCTTGGACCGGTACCGCTGGTATCGCCCCACGTTGGGCGCCAACTGAGGTACTGGGTTTTTCAGAACCGGTACTGATCCGGTAACCCAGCGGTGCCAGGGTACACCCAAAGACCTCGGGTACTTTCCTGATTCAGACCACAGAAACTCAGAGTCTTTTAGGTGAAGTCAAAGATCGAATTTATTGGCTGCAACCAAATAACAAGCGTCCTAGAAGTACAACAGCACGGTTTGTATGTTCTCAGGAGACTGTGTTTCAATGCAAAGTCAGGTTTCCTTATATACAGTTTTTTAAGCTTCAGGCAAACATTCTTGACATTTTGGTTGGTCATTCACATGTTTTCACTACAAAGGAAAAAACAGTGTCATGATGAAACCTCATATTTCATGTCATCCAACCCATAATAAATTACCCCGCAAGGCCTAGTATTTTACATCAGATAAGTGTGGATGGACCCCCAATAAAAACGGGCACCTCCCCCTCGTAAAGTAAGAAGAAGAAAAGAGCAGGTGCAGGTGTGAGCAAGATTAGGCAGGGTGTGTGAGCGATAATAAGGGTTTTATGGCATGGTGTGCCTTGATGCTATCTGATTCGGCCACTGGGAGAGGGACTGACCAAACAGGTTTGGCCTGAGGCAATGGTTCCAGCTTGCCCAGGTCAGAGAAAAGTCAATCAAGGTGTACGTGTCCTTGGAATCAAATCTGACAGTATTATAAGCCTATGTGAGGGCAACTTTTAAAAATGGCTGCCGTGTATAAAATGGGAGCCACGAGTGCAGGACGAAAATGGCGATTTCGAGGTGAAAACGCTGCTGGAATTGAGCGAAAATGCTCATGCTTAGTGTACTAGTCATTATCGGTATTTTGATACTAAAATCGTACTGCTGTGGCAAAGTAAATTACATGGGTCCAGAATTTTTAGAACCACACCAGGGCCCCAGTGCTCTTAAGTGTGCCTGACTGTGTTACCTGTGTATATGACTAACTGTCTCACTGAGGCTCTGCTATCCAGAACCTCAGCGGTTATGCTCTCTCATTTCTTTCCAAATTGTCACTAACAGGCTAGTGACCAATTTTACCAATTCACATTGGCATACTGGAACACCCTTATAATTCCCTAGTATATGGTACTGAGGTACCCAGGGTATTGGGGTTCCAGAAGATCCCTATGGGCTGCAGCATTTCTTTTGCCACCCATAGGGAGCTCTGACAATTCTTACACAGGCCTGCCACTGCAGCCTGAGTGAAATAATGCACACATTATTTCACAGCCATTTTCACTGCACTTATGTAACTTATAAGTCACCTATATGTCTAACCTTTACCTATTAAAGGTGGGGTGCTAAGTTACTTAGTGTGTGGGCACCCTGGCACTAGCCAGAGTGCTCCCACATCGTTCAGGGCAAATTCCCCGGACTTTGTGAGTGCGGGGACACCATTACACGCGTGCACTACACATAGGTCACTACCTATGTGTAGCTTCACAATGGTAACTCCGAATATGGCCATGTAACATGTCTAAGATCATGGAATTGCCCCCTCTATGCCATCCTGGCATTGTTGGTACAATCCCATGATCCCACGGGTCTGTAGCTCAGACCCGGGTACTGCCAAACTGCCTTTTCAGGGGTTTCACTGCAGCTGCTGCTGCTGCCAACCCCTCAGACAGGTTTCTGCCCTCCTGGGGTCCAGCCAGGCTTGTCCCAGGATGGCAGAACAAAGGACTTCCCCTGAGAGAGGGTGTTACACCCTCTCCCTTTGGAAAATGGTGTGAAGGCAGGGGAGAAGTAGCCTCCCCCAGCCTCTGGAAATGCTTTCATGGGCACATTTGGTGCCCATTTCTGCATAAGCCAGTCTACACCGGTTCAGGGACCCCTTAGCCCTGCTCTGGCGCGAAACTGGACAAAGGAAAGGGTAGTGACCACTCCCCTGACCTGCACTTCCCCTGGGAGGTGTCCAGAGCTCCTCCAGTGTGCTCCAGACCTCTGCCATCTTGGAAACAGAGGTGCTGCTGGCACACTGGACTGCTCTGAGTGGCCAGTGCCACCAGGTGACGTCAGAGACTCCTTCTGATAGGCTCCTTCAGGTGTTGCTAGCCTATCCTCTCTCCTAGGTAGCCAAACCCTCTTTTCTGGCTATTTAGGGTCTCTGTCTCTTGGGAATCCTTAGATAACGAATGCAAGAGCTCATCAGAGTTCCTCTGCATCTCTCTCTTCACCTTCTGCCAAGGAATCGACTGCTGACCGCGTTGGAAGCCTGCAAAACTGCAACAAAGTAGCAAAGACGACTACTGCAACTCTGTAACGCTGATCCTGCCGCCTTCTCGACTGTTTTCCTGGTGGTGCATGCTGTGGGGGTAGTCTGCCTCCTCTCTGCACTAGAAGCTCCGAAGAAATCTCCCGTGGGTCGACGGAATCTTCCCCCTGCAACCGCAGGCACCAAAGAACTGCATTACCAGTACTCTGGGTCTCCTCTCAGCACGACGAGCGAGGTCCCTTGATTCCAGCAACTCTGTCCAAGTGACTCCCACAGTCCAGTGACTCTTCAGTCCAAGTTTGGTGGAGGTAAGTCCTTGCCTCCCTACGCCAGACTGCATTGCTGGGAACCGCGACTTTTGCAGCTACTCCGGCCTCTGTGCACTTCCGGCGGAAATCCTTTGTGCACAGCCAAGCCTGGGTTCACAGCACTCTAACCTGCATTGCACGACTTTCTAAGTTGTCCTCCGGCGGCGTGGGACTCCTTTGTGCAACTTCGGGTGAGCACCGTTTCACTCTTCTTCGAAGTGCCTGTTCCGGCACTTCTGCGTGTGCTGCCTGCTTCTGAGAGGGCTCCTTGTCTTGCTCGACGCCCCCTCTGTCCCCAGACGCAATTGGCGACATCCTGGTCCCTCCTGGGCCACAGCAGCACGCAAAAACCCTTACCGTACGATTTGCAGCTAGCAAGGCCTGTTGGCTGTATTTCCACAGGAAAACACTTCTGCACGACTCTCCACGGCGTGCTGGATCCATCCTCCAAAGGAGAAGTTTCTAGCCCTTGTCATTCCTGCAGAATCCTAAGCTTCTACTGTCCAGTAGCAGCTTCTTTGCACCCACCGTTGGCATTTCTTGGGCATCTGCCCATCTCCGACTTGCTTGTGACTTTTGGACTTGGTCCCCTTGTTCCACAGGTACCCTTGTTTGGAAATCCATTGTTGTTGCATTGCTGGTTTGTGTCTTTCCTGCAGAATTCCCCTATCACGACTTCTTTGTCCTTTGGGGAACTTTAGTGCACTTTGCACTCATCTTGGGGTGGGCTATTTTTCTAACCCTAACTATTTTCTAATAGTCCCAGCGACCCTCTACAAGGTCACATAGGTTTGGGGTCCATTCGTGGTTCGCATTCCACTTTTGGAGTATATGGTTTGTGTTGCCCCTATCCCTATGTGTCCCCATTGCATCCTATTGTAACTATACATTGTTTGCACTGTTTTCTAAGACTATACTGCATATTTTTGGTATTGTGTACATATATCTTGTGTATATTTGCTATCCTCATACTGAGGGTACACTCTGAGATACTTTGGCATATTGTCATAAAAATAAAGTACCTTTATTTTGAGTATATCTGTGTATTGTGTTTTCTTATGATATTGTGCAAGTGACACTAGTGGTACTGTAGGAGCTTCACTCGTCTCCTAGTTCAGCCTAAGCTGCTCTGCTAAGCTACCATTATCTATCAGCCTATGCTGCTAGACACCCTATACACTAATAAGGGATAACTGGGCCTGGTGCAAGGTGCAAGTACCCCTTGGTACTCACTACAAGCCAGTCCAGCCTCCTACAGGTGTCATGGTGGAACTGCCGGCTTTCGGCAAAGTATCAGGGTTTAACTAACCTTACTAAATCTTCCATATTGAATCTTACCACTCCGGAGGCTGAGAGGATCTCCCTAGAGGCCGCCCTCCCCTTCATGTGGGCTACACAAGGGATCACATACTTGGTTTACGTATCCTCCCCACAATAGCGGCCACAATAGACAGTAACTACAACTAGATATTAGACACTACCCTTTCCAACTTAACAAAATGGAAGTCACATGGCCTCTCTTGGATGAGGCGTCTAGCAGCAGTAAAGATGACACTCCTGCCTAAGATACTCTACCTCATGCAGACCCTACCACTGCATCCATCCCCTGACCTCCTAGACAAAATGCAAACACTCATCTGGGAATTCATCTGGGGCGGAAAGAGGGCCAGAATGTCAAGACCTCAAGCATATCTACCCCAGTCTGAAGGCGTGCTGGGAGTTCCACACCTATTGAGATACTAACAAGCTGCACTGCTGCCCTATATGGTTGAATGGCACCGACCCATGACAGAGAAATACTGGTGCTTTATTGACCAAGTGGTGGCAGGGGTCCACATCTAGAAGGTGCCATGGTTGCAGAAGAAACACAGACCACCTGGGGTATATGTCTCACCGATTCTGAGGGCCACGATGAATGCATGGGACAGGGTGCAGGTTATGAAAAAAATCTCCACACCAGTGTCCCCACAGACACTGATCAATGGCAACCCGGACATCCCCCCAGCACTTGACGAACCTGCCTTCTTGCGAATTGCAAAGAGGATAGGCGACCTCTTTGCTGAGGACAGTGTCATGGACTTCAACAGCCTCCAAAAGGGGTACGGCCTTCGATCTCTGCCTACTGGCAATTCGTGGCCATTCATCACTGGGTGACCTCGCCCACGATACGTCCACATGCCGGCCGATCCCTTACGAGATTTGAGCAATGGTTACTGACAAGCAGCTCTTGTCTGACATTCATACCTTCTTGACTACAACACCCACACTCTCCATGACACCGGCAAGACGTAGATGGGAGAGAGAATGCGAGCACACTTTTACGGATCAGGAGTGATGAGATGTCCTTCAGTGAGCGTTGGTCACAGCACAAGCTATGAACACCACAGAAATGTTTCTGAAAATAGCCCACTACATGTTCTACACACCCGCATGGGTGGCCCAGTGGAGGGCACACAGTGATTGTGAGTGCTGGCGTCAGTGTGGACAGAAAGGTACACTCACCCATATATTATGGCATTGCCCAGGGATCGCGTCCTTTTGGCAATCCGTCCTCACCGCAATTAATGACATGTATAACACAGCCATACCGCGCTTTCCAAGTTATGTATTGCTGGGCCTTCCCAATCCTCAAACATACCCACTCCGCACACCTAAGGGTAGAGCTATTACCCTGGTGCTGGGGGCTGCTAAACAACTACTGCTTTCCCATTGGGGTACTGCGACCATTCCCACTCACAACGACTGGCTGCATAGGCTATGGGCTCTTATGGGCATTGGAAAAACTGACAGCCGCAGTGACCGGCTCGCTGCCCCCCTTTGATGAAACATGGGGACCATGTACACAGTACCTGCCAGACGAATTTCGGGAACTAACCTGCCCTTCCTAGCTGCGCATCCTTCGACTGACAATCTCTCCCCAGGGCTCCCACTAACTAGGCTGACTGTTGAGACTCTAGGTATTTTTCATCCGCATTGAACGTCTTGAGTCTGTACACTGAGTGCGGTACCTTCTGCAATATAGGTTCAACACTCCTCCCCCCCACCTCCCCTCTTTCTCCTGTTATGTTTCCCCCCCCCCCACTGGCCAGTGGTTGTAGGTGGGCGTACTGTATTGTTCTTGCCTTACAAAATCAATAAATCAATAAAAGAGATTTAAACCATAATATGAATCAGATGCAAAATTTCCAGCAGATCCAGCAAATGCAAGTGCCTAGGACACAGATAACACAGTTACAACCAGTGCAACCGCAGGTTCCTATGCTACCAAGACAGCAAATGCAGATACTTCAAGCCCCGATGGAACAGCAACAGATAATACTTCCTCCACAGGCCACAGGTCAGAGACAAGACTGAAATAGTGGCACAGTACACCAGTTCCCGTTACACAGTGAGAATGAAATAAACGGAAAATGGATGAGTGATAGTTCAGATGAGGAGACATGCGTGCTTGCAGCTTCCTTAGAAGTAGATCAGCGAGGTCTGTATGTGAAGGGAAAAGTAATGGGCTACAAGGTTTTATTCTTAGTGGATACAGGAGCTACATGATCAACTGTCAAAAGTGCCGAATTTACCTCTTTCAGGAAGGACGGCCCAGGTGATAAGGGTAGCAAATAAGCAACTGATCAATCTAATTACAGATCCAGTACAAGTTGAAATTGGCAATTTCCAGGAATTACACAAGTTCGTGATTTGTGACCCGAGTCCGTAATCCCTACTGGGAAGGGACTTTTTGTGTAAAACACGGTGTTCAATTTCCTGTTCAACGGATGGAATTGAAATTCAGACAAATAGTGAGGATGAGGAAGACAGAACTCCTGAAACGGATTGTGAAATTACAAATGAAGAGTATCCATTAATTGAGTTTTTCCCCATGTTCACAGTGAAAGAACTACATGCAGACTTACAGGGAACAGTGCAGGAAAATGTGTGGGATCTGACAGGTGAGGAAGTGGGTTTGATCAAGGAGTAGAGCCGATTAAAATCACTCTGAAGTCAAATGTAGTGTTCCTGCAGCTTCTCCAGTACAACATGACACAAGATGTTATGATGAAAGAGGCACAGATAATGGGAGACTTCATAAAGCAGGGAGTTTTAAAAGAAGTGTTGAGCAGCCCATGTATTTCACCGATAATGGGTTTAAAGAAGCCATGTGGGAAAGTCTGAATTGTTCAGGACTTGAGGAAAGTGAATGACATGGTGGTCAAGTGCTGTCCCATAGTGCCAAATCCAGCAGTAACAATGTTTCAAATACCATGCGATGCAGAGTGGTTCACAGTGATTGCTTTGTCACAAGCTTTTTTTTCTGTGCCTCTTCACAAGGATAGTCAGTTTCTTTTCAGTTTCAAATTCCTAGACAGTCTACAGTTGGTGCAGGCTTCCTCAAGGGTACACAGAGTTACCATCCTTGTTTAATCAGATCCTGAAAAAGAATCTGGAGTCATTGGAATTACCATATCAATCAACCCTGGTACAATATATTGATGATTTATTGATTGCTTCAAAGACAAGGGACGAGTGTAAGTACGACTCGATTGCCCTGTTGAATCATATGGGAAAGTTTGGCCATAAGGTGTCACCATTGAAATTGTAGTACTGTCAGAAAATGGTAAAATACTTGGGTCACCAGATTGAGAAGGGGTCAAGGAACAAATCCAGAGAGAGGATTACAATGATACTGCAGAGAACTCCTCCGACTTCACAAAGAAATGTCAGGATGTTCCAGGAAATGGTAGGTTACTGTCGACAGTGGATTCCAAATTTTGCTGAAATCTCAAAGCCATTGCAGAAGTTGACACACAAGGATGTTACTGATCCCATAACCTTAGATGAACAGATGAGAGCTTTCACTGATTCGAGAGAGAGTATGTGCAGAGCTCCGGCTTTAGGTATGCCTGATTACACAAAGCCATTCATATTGTTTTGTCATGAGCATGATGCATGTTCTTTGTCTGTTCTGACTCTGGTCCATGGAGGTGCTCATCGCCCAGTAGCATATTTTTCAGATACCTTGTACCCGGTTGCAGCAGCCTTACCAGGTTGTTTGCGTCCAGTAGCCGCAGTTGGTCAAAGCCTTTCACAATGTGAGGGAGTAGTGATGGGACATCCCCTTACGGTAATGGTCCCTCACTCAATAGAGATTTTACTGACAAGGACGAAAATGCAGTTCTTGACTGGTGCCAGACTGACAAGGTATGAGACAAGCATTTTAGGTGGTCTAAATGTAACATTGAAAAGATGTACAGTTTTGAACCCGTCAACTTTACTTCCAAGTGATACTGCTGAAATTGAAAAAGAGGAAGACATTGATCATAATTGTCTTGAGGTGACTGAGTTGTTGTTTTAAACCGAGACCTGACATTAGAGATACTCGATTGGAAGAAAATGACCAAATTGTCTTTGTTGATGGTTCTTGTCTCAGGGATGGTACAGGAACTTTGAGAGCAGAATATGCCGTGTGCACAATTACAGGGACTTTAGAAGCCTCCTGGTTTCGAGGAGTGTATTCTGCACAAGTAGAGTTGGTAGCTCTTACTAGAGCATGCCATGTTTCTGCGAGGCTGAGAGTCACAATCTATACTGATAGCCAATATGGATTTGGAATTGTTCATGATTTTGGTCAATTGTGGTCACAGAGAGGTTTCCTGACCTCTACTGGTTTGTCAGTAAGAAATGGTGAGAAAAATAAAAGAGTTGCTGTATGCAATACAGTTGCCTGAAGAAATTGCCATGGTGAAATGCAGTGCACATCTAAAATCACAGGACTACATCTCACTGGGAAATGGATATGCGGATCAAGTCACAACGTTTTGCACACTGAACTGTATAACATTCAAGGACAAGTGGGAACTAATGCTGGAAGAAGATAATAGATGTACAAGTTTTGCATTGAGAGTGATCGATACTCTAGAAGAGTTGAAAACCTTTCAGAGTAATGTCGACAAGGAAGAGAAACGACTCTGGTCTGAATTAAAATGTGTTCAAAGGCCAGATGAGATATGGGTATCCGAAGAGGGTCAGATGGTTCTGCCAAATAGTTTACTGTCGCAAATGGCAAGGTACTACCATGGTCAGACACACATTGGGAGGGGATGCCATGGTTCGGTTATTCAAAATTGACTGGTTCAATCCTAAATTCAGGCAGGCAGCAGAAGCAGTATGCCATCGCTGTGTAATTTGTCAGCAGCTTAATGCAGGAAAAGACTGTGGTGAATTTGAGCCACGTTGGAAAAGTAGTAGGACCATTCAGCAGAATGCAATTGGATTTCATTGAAATGCCTGTGCGTGGAGATTTGAAGTATGTGTTGGTGATTGTGTGCATTTTTAGTCACTGGATTGAGGCGTACCCTACACAAAGAAATGATAGTCTCATAGTAGCAAAGCTGTTGCTTAGAGAGTTGATACAACTTTTCAGATTTCTGATCGCTTTAGAATCAGGTAGGCGAACGCACTTCATTAACGAGGTGATCAAACTTTTGTGTGCAGCGCTAAACATTGAGCAGAAGTTGCATTGTAGCTACTGCCCTGAAGCATCAGGACTAGTGGAGCAGATGAATGGTAGTTTAAAATCAATAATTGCCACGAGGTGTGCAGCAACGAATCTGAAATGGCCAAATGCATTGACTTTGGTGTTGATGCCAATGAGAAATACACCTGACAGGAAGACAGGATTGTCTCCCCATGAAATTCTTATGGGCAGAGCAATGAGATTGCCAGCAGTTCCAGCCAATGCACTTGTAAATATTACGGATGATATGGTGTTTGACTACTGCAAGGGTCTAGCTGATGTGGTTCGCTCTTTCTCTCAGCAGGTGGAAGCCACCACACTGCCACCAATTCACTATCCAGGACAACCTGAGAGCCGGCGACTGGATCGTCATCTGAAAACATGTTCGCAAGACCTGTTTAGAGCCACTTTGGAGAGGGCCATATCAGGTGATTCTAACAACTACGACAGCTGTGAATTGTGCGGGAATCCCGAATTGGATTAATGCCAGTCATACAAAGAAAGTGGCATGTCCACTGGATCATGAAGAAGCATTATTGAGGGCTCCAGTGATTGTGAAGCAAATTGCAGCTCCAGAACCAGAGATGGAACAAAGAGAGCCTGAAGTCGAACCAGAGCAGGTGGAAGAGGGTTCTATCAACCTTGTAAGAGGCAAAAGTGAAGAGCTACAGGAGGGTTCTGGAGAACCTATCACGACTGACACAGCAGGAGAATCCCTCATAGCTGACCCAGCTGGATAGCCTAGCTCAGTGGGAGCTCTCCCAGAAGCAGAAGGATCCAAGAAACGGGCAGAACAAGGAGTAGACCCAGAGGGTGAAGGAATTGAGGTGGATCAAAGTCAAAGTGATTCAACTCTTCCTGAACCTATTGCAGGTCCATCAAGAGAAAACACCATAGACAAAGAAGGGGAGAAGAGTCCAATCCTGAAAAAAATATTGTCTGAAGGAACAAGAAAAGGAGACAAGTGGCCAGAATCACAAATAGGGAAAAAGAAAGAGCTAGTTATAAATAAGACAATAGAGGAAGAAGTAGACACAACCAGAAAAGAAGAACTGGGTGAAGGAGAATTAAGTGGTGATCGCAAGTTGAAAAGAAAGAAAATAGCAAATTGCAGATATGCAGGTCCTGAATGGGCGTACACAAATGAATGGCAACACGAGTTTATGTCTTTTTGCTTCGATAGGGATGTTCCGAGTCAGTATTTTGATGTAACATGAGCATTGGTTTGCCAAGTATGTGTGAGATTTTGTTTATTGTGGTGATTGTGGGAATGTCTGTTCTTGATATGAAAGGAGCCAACCATAATATTACTTCGGAGACTACTACAATGTCTGCCTTAGAGAATTTTAAACTCGATGAAAAGTATTTCCATGATTATGCTAATGCTCAAGGAGAACTTTCTTCTAACGTTTTCTATCGCTTGCTGAGTATGTTGAGACAATGGATGCGAAAGATTGTCTTGTGTACACGCAAATTCCTTCATCAGTGGAAGAAGAAGTTACTTACCATAGCTTGCCTCTAACTTATGGGATCATTTGTAGTCTGCTACTAACAAGGTTTTATGATCAGGAACATATACAGTATTTTTATTCTAATCATGACGTGGTGTTTTCATTTGTTCCTATTATTAGGTATTTGAGTAGAGTAACCATGAATCATGACAGAGTACTGGTTAGAGGATTCTTTGAGCCCACACTAAAGTTTTGGGACTGCTTCTGCAGTGGTGGGTGATATATTTGGTGCGGTGATTCCTTCACTGGGAGTCATCCTGCATTCGATCATGATTCAAAAGTTGTCTACTATTGTGGATAACATGCTGACACATTTTACAGGGGCAATACTCCTGATTGATACTGAATTAGCTGCGGATAGAGATGTAGACATCCTTCTAGTGAAGGGGCGACAGGGTCTGTAAAATGATTAACTCTAGGCATTGCTGTTTGTATATACCTTACAATAGTAAAGAGATAAGAGACTTCCTTACTAACCTGACTAACATGAGTAGTGATTTGAAGGAATTGAAGGAACCAGGGGTTTTGGAAAAGGTTGGAAAGGGATTTGCTTCAGTGGGAAATTGGCTTAGTCAAATATGGAATGGGGTATTATTAAAAATTATACAGGGAATATTGCTTGTAATTGCTTGTTTATTAGGCTTATGGGGATTATGCAAATTGTGTCAAAAGATAAAATTAAAGAGGTCTAAAAATAATCAGAGGAGGGAAGAACGAAATAGGGAAAGAATTTACAGAGAAGATCTGAGAAGAAGACAAAATGCTGAGGAAATAGATTTATAAAACTAACAGGGCAAAAGTAGTGTGATGACATATTTAATCATCAGAGGAGGGATTGTTGGAACAAATTTATTAAATTGAAATATTAATGAGTGGTTAAAATGAAATGAGTAGAAAAATGAATAACGTAGCAAATAATGTGCACGTTTGAAATTGTGACGAAGGGGAGTGGCCGTCAATGTTGACAAAAATATTAAAAAGAAGACTAATGTATAAGTAAATGATGAAAATATAACCAAAATATGTAGTAATGTGACATATTGAAAGATATAAGCTATGCTTTATTAATTATGTGCCTTAACTTAGCAATTGTCTGGGCCTAGTCTTACCAGGCCTCATCGCAGAAGCTGTTTTTCTAATGGTAAAAAGTAAAACGTTGGTGAAAGCTGAACTAACCATGAACTGCCTATTGTTTAACAAAATCTGCTTATCAAGGGGCCTTCTTGTGAACCGACGGACAGGAGCTGGTAGAGGTAGAATTGTAGCAAATGTTGTGTAAGTCGCACAAGGTGTACTTTCCCAGGACTTGAACAATGGAGACACTGACTGGAGAAGACGATGCAACATTTTCGATACCTGATGAGCCGGATGATGAGGACATCGCAAGAAGAACCAATCAACAGTCTGAGAATCATGAAATACTAGAATCTATAGATTTGGTGTGTTTTATCCATTGGCTATTTAAATAACATGTGGCTAATTGACCAATTAGGAATTAGGGGACAGGGTGACTTTGATATAGCATTGTGACAGAGGGAAAAGACTTCAGATGGATAGGGAGAGGGGAGCAGATTCTATCGCATTTGCAGCAGTGACTCGAGATTCTGTCATTGGGCTCGACTCTCTGACTGAGAGCCTGATGTGATGCTGATCGACTGATGACCGGAGGACGAAGACTGACTGTTGCTGACCCATACTGAGGATAGGTAGACATGACAATGTGACTCTATTGGATTGATTTTCCTTTCTAGGTACTAACTGCGCTGTCTATCTAGCATTCCTTAGTTAGATGTTTTATTCAAATTTGAGTTCTAAATTGTTTTCGCATGACACCCCACATGCTAATGCTGATCTGATTTAGTTAAGGTTTCTCTATATGACGATACTGGACATGACGTTTGAGAATTGATTGACGGGCAAATTCTGCTGAATGTATGCCACTAACTGGGTTGTTGGGATTGATCTTCTTGTTGAACTATGCTGCGAATGCTCTAGAATGTATCTTGATGCAAGTTTTGATTAGATTATGATCATGGCATCTTTTGATTGATTAGTCGTGTTTTATTGAGTTGAATAAAGTTTGAATTAACTTCATGACTTAGAATTGTAACCAAAGGGCAATAAAACTACTAAACGTATATTTTGAGGTGTGGTTATTCATGACTGCAAGGTCATAGTGCATCAATTAATTGGTATTTTCGATTAATTTGTTAATGCTTGGATTAATGTTATTGAGACTGCGCATTGATTATTGAGTACACTTGTCACAGTGTGGCTAGGATACTCCATGCGAATCAAAAGGTTCATCGACCTAAACGCGTCACCTTGTAAGTTTACGTATTAAGGACCGACGCGCTAACAACACCCTAAGTCAACACATATCATAAATATCATCAAAATAAACAATGAAAACTCCTTGGAATCAGTACCTTCCACACATCATGACCCATTTGGTCATGAATGACCACACCTTTAGTATAGGTTAGAAAATGTGTTTCTCTAGATTACTGATGCTAGTATCACGTAAATTAGTCTCAAAACCACATGGGGGGATGTGTGTGTGTTTTTATATATATATATATATATATATATATATATATATATATATATATATATATATATATATATATATATATATAAAAACAACACTGGTTGAGCAAATCTTCTAAAGATTTTCAAATTGATTCAAGCATTAACAACTAACCCCTCTAAACCCAGAGTACAAATCAACAATAGTAGTAATAGTGCAATGGAAATGACATACATTTGAATTTCAGCAACTGAGTAACATCAATAACAGATTAGTTTGATGGAAGAAGCCTCACTATCTTCAGATTAGAATCATCATATTTGGGCTTCATGCAAAACGTTTAGTCAACATGAATTGGGAAAATATCAAACTATGGCTCTATCAAAAGCAGCTGTTTGTACCTAAAAACAAAAGACAAATTAACAACAAAAACATTAGCGTTTGTTACACCTGTCCTCATGGAACAGCAAGATGTAATTATCTTCGTCAGACGGACATCAGTTCGATTAACATCAGCAACAGGACAGTGAAAGGGAAATGGTTAAGAATCGGGGACTCTAAGCTCGCTGAACCATTAGAAAGCAACGTCTAAGGAAAAACAGCATTTAGCATCAGAAGTCTAAGCAAATTAAAGTTAAAGATCAAAATTCTCTAATTAAGAGAATCAAAGGCGAGTAACCTCATCAGCAGTGTAGGAAATTGAGAATGGGCAAATAATAAGCTCACACCTCTCAGTGCGGTCAAGTTAAATTAAAGTTGTCTCATTGTCATTGGTCAAGTAAATGTACGATAGCCATTAGTCCAATAAAATGAGTATTTAGAAACTAAGATATAACTTAACAGTCTTTTAAATGTTGATGATTAGCGCCTCTTCTGCGCACATCATCCGACTCATCAGGAAACATTTTAGTATCCATCCGTCGTTCCGTCAGTGCATCCATTGTTAGTTCCTGGGAACATCACTTTCTCACACTTCAAGTTAACATTTATAACAGTTTAAAACATCAGATTTCTACAAGCACTTCCTCAATGAGAAAACATTTGTTACTGTTAAGATTTGGTCAACCTTCAATTAGAACAATACGTCTTTATTTTTCTCTAAACATGAGATCATACGTTTATTCTGACATTGCATTTTAAAATAAGGCTATGCAATATTCAGGCCCAGCCCTTGGAAACTTAAGGCCTATAGTTAATTTAAGCACATACGTAGCATTTAAATGTAAATATGACACACTACTGCAAATTTTACATTCATATACTTTCTGAATAAACATTAATATGCTTTTTGTAAAATATTACATATTAGATGGCGGCCATATTTTCAAGTCGCACATTATTTTCTATAATTCCTTTTCTATGCAGATTCAAAATACAGAAAAATATGAAATATTTCTTAGTAATAAATTCAGAGCTCACACTGTCATAACTCTAAGGGCCATATGTACGAAAGCTTTTTCCCATAGACACAGAATGGGTAAAATCCTTTCGTACATCTGGCCCTAAGTTCTTTAAGAGCCTCAGAACTGTGCTTTGAGCACAGAATACAAAGGCAGAATTAACCAACAATAGAATCAAATGTTGCATTTGACATTTGAATTTCACAGGTCAGCATCTTATTCGATTCTGTGTTCCTGGTGCACACGGCTTCTCACAGCCCCATGTGCTGCTAGGAGCAGTATTAGGAATGGGCAGTTTTTGTCTTTTTGTCTGTTAATCACCAGCTGCAGCAAAGAAAAAGCAGATTTAATTTCAGAATTGGAGGATGTGGGCTCTGGTGCACCTGTAACTCCCCGACAAGCAGTTTAAAGTTCACAGCAAAGTGGTACAGGCCTGCTCTTGAGTTCAGTACATCTGCATGCTTAACAAAGGCCCCAGGGTGATGCAGAAGTCCAGCCACACATGGCTCAAGACAACAACTGTGTTGCTGAGAATGAAGTTTTCACATAGCAAATGGAGGGGATTGCAGCACAACAGGGGTCTTAATCTGGCATCAATGCCACTCGCGAGGGAAACCTCTGTTCAGGGTGGCCCACACTTTGCAGGCTTCCAGTTAGAGTTCACTGAATAACTTCCGTCCTCGTCAAGACAACACTCAAATATAAAATGTGCACTGGGCTGTAGAAGGCTGATCCTCCAGAAAGCTGTCCTGCTCCTGATCTATTCCAGCTGCAGTAGCAAAGGACGTCATGCAGCCCTGGGAGTAATTCATTCAGTCCACAAAGACAGGTACCCAAAGATTTACCTCTGGCTCCAGCCTTCATCTACTTTGGGGTACACAGCATCTTGAAGCAAAAAGGTGAACACTAAGTAAACTAAGTGGTCAGCTCAGAACAGGGATTGTGAGAGTTATATTCCAATTTACCACTCACATTCAAAGCTGGCCCCAAACTTTAATGCAGGCCCAATTGTGGGATTGTATTATCTTTTAGGGGAGCCACATCTTCAGGACAAAGAGCCACAGGGGGGTCATCACATTCAGATGTGTTAGTCTCTTTCATGCAACCTTGGGCAAATCAGGTGCTGCGTCAATATTCTCATCCCAGTAGAGCATGAAAAAGGATGCAGGGGATGGGTAGACAACCCCATCGAGTGTAGGGAATGTCCGCAGTGCTTTGGCAATATTCTCAGACCACAAGATGATTTACCCCTGGGGGCTTCACTCAGTACCAATGACCACATAAGGGCCTTCCTTTTCCACTTACTGGATGTAAATCCAAACCCCGGTATACACATTTGGTTTTTACGAAAATTCCACATGGAGAGGGGAGCCATACGCAACCACATGGAGAGGGGAGCAAAGATGACAGAGTGAGTATTGTCGTGAGTAGACAAGCAGATGCCAGCAAAATATTTCCTCATTCAGAATTTTGGTTTTGACACTGGAAAAATGGTGATCCCAAAAAAAGAATACATCAAACTAAAGGTTTTGCTATTACACCATTGATCAGCAGTTCTTAACCTTTTGACTTCTGTAGACCCCCACTTGCACATTATTAGAATCCGGGGACCACCAGAGAGTGATCATTGGAATCCCGTGACCCCACTGTGTCCTCACTAGAAGCTGGGGACCCCGGTCTAAGCAATTTAGGTGATTTAAACTGTAAAAATACTGAAACAAGCATTCAAACACATGCACAAATAATGGAATATTCAATTTAATTCACAAATATAAAAAAAAAAATCCCAATTTTTATTTGATTGTAATGGGAAGTTTGGGGCTTTTCTAACCTTAATTGAGGCCACAAATTGTCCTTACTATATTCTAGTTGAGGGACTTGCACAGCTCCAATAACTCAATCAGGACTGAGGGAACCAACCTACATTTTAACCTCCAATTTCAAATTCCTTCACACTTACAGCGTGTTTTAAAATTTTGCAGTTTATATTTTGCCTCCTTATTTATCTGAACTTTAATAACCTTTATTATTTAACTTTCAAGCAGTTGTGGGACTAGCATGAGAGTTCCAGAGGTGGTTTCAGACTGCAGGTTTGGAATCACTGCCCTTACTAGATTAAACAATCTTTTAAGTTAAGGTGTATGCAAATTTTGTTAGGGGTACATTTTTAATATGCTTGAATTATCAAAATGTCAGGGCACAATCCCATTATTGTTTACAAAACTTGTGTTTAAAAATGTTTTTGGTAAAAACCTAGAATAATTAAAACAGAAACAAAATTAAACAGAAAAAAATATATATATATCTTTATTGAAACATTGGAATGTTGGGAGCTCCACTGAAGACGATGAAGTGCCTAGGGCTTATAATAGTTGGCAGAAGCCGTATGCTCCAACACCCCAGTGTTTGTCTTTATGTTTCTCCCTCTTTAATTTAGATCATTCCACCCTCAGTGAGATGAATGTTCTGATAGCCTTACAGTCCCTATGCCTCAGGCTATACCGGTCGACAAAGGACCTCTCTGAGGCCATATATCTTTGATTCAGGGCATTCAACAACTGCTGTAGCCCTCAGTAGTGGACTATAAGGGTACTTTATGGGCTTAAATAATAGAGAAACTGTAACCTCTGAAATTCATCCTTACCAATTCCTGGGATTTCCTGTGAAAGTGATGGAAAGCACACAGGTTTGATACGTTGAGTGACTCTTTATTTGAAAATATAACATGTAAACAAGAGAAACAGCACACTTATTTCGACTTTATTGAGTCTCATCAGAACAGTGCAACTTGTGAGAAATCAAACTGCTCTCCAAAGGAAGCTTCTGGGATGGAGAGAGTCACAAATAACTGCAGATAAGTGTGTGTTATATATTCTCTCAATGACACTAACGAAAGGGCTGTAAGATTAAGGATCTTTTGTTGCGCTTTCGTCCATATGCGGACACTTGGGTGCAGATCCACTTGCGTTTGCCATAACATTCTGCACTCTTGACTCTCCCGTGATTCAGGTAGGCGCATTCCGAGTAGTCTTCCACCACAAACCTACACTATAAAGAAAACAATCTGGATTTTCTGCAACTTTCCATTTGGTACATATGCGATGCTGCGTGAAGGCTTAGACACTGATACACATTTGATATACAATATAATACAGAAAAAAACAATATACAAGCGCAAAGAATGGGAGCCTGGCAGGACAGGCACTGGTCAGTGATGGAGAGAACTGGATGTACTGCTGGGTAATATAAGTGACGTGATCTTCAAGGGAACAAGGTCTCAGCCTAGTGAGCCTCCAGCCCCTCTTATGTAACACTGTGCAGCAGTGGGCAAGAACTGCACGGCTACTTAATGGAGCAAGCGTTGGCAAAGCCAACAGGTCTTGCCTACGCGAGCTGTTGTCTTTGGTAATGATTTCTAGCCAGGTTGTAATGCAGAGTGCATAAAAAATAATAAAAGTGGAAGAGGCTGTGGCCACTGAGCGACAACGGAGTCTGGGTGTAAGGGAATGGTGCAGCAAGTGGACAACAGAACACAGGCAGATGGATGGGAGAGAAAGTGAAAGAAGGGCAGGCAGGATGGGCTAGGGAAGTAAACTGACAACATGTGGAACGGGAGGAGCTAGGGAAGCCAGCTGTCAATGGAGGAAAGGCATGGCTGAGGCAGCAAGATGACAAAGGAGGGTGGACCTGGAAAGCCAGGTCACAAAGAAGGGTGGGCGGAAGGGATTGGAAAGCAAACAGACAAGAGGATCATTAGGAACCAAGAATTTCAACTGAGAAGGGGCAAGAAAGAGGAAATTGGGTGAGATCTTAAAAAATATATAAAATTTTAACCATGGCAACTTGTGAACCCAGATAAGTGAAAACTAAATGAAAAAAAATGGGTGTCAGGTTTAAAATCATGCTGTTAAGTAGACAACAAGCATCATTTAGGTTCAAAACTTTTAGATTAAAACACAAATCCCTGACTCGGGACAGTCTTAGCTTCAATTTTGCCACTCACCTGTCACAAAGTGATGAGGATGAGAACGGATTATGGGGCCCATTAGGAGTCTGGCAGATAGAAAAACCCGTCAGTCAAATTCCAGATGGAGTGGTTGCCGTCCTGCTGGTGTCCTCACGCTGGCCCCATTGCGACTTTCTGACTGGAAGAAACCAAGGTTTCCGACGGTCAGCCCAGTGGGACAGGTGCGGCAGCATTGTCGCAGACTCATAACTGAGCTGGCAGCAATGCTGCCACATGCAGGGGGGCACCAGCACCCTTAAAAAGCGCACTATCTGCACAGCAATCAGTGCACGTTTCAAGGGTGCTGGGCAGGGGGACCCTGCAGGGGCCCCCCTGAGGTCCCTGCACCTGTTCTCTGACAGCCTTTTTACGGCATGGCAGAGAACAGGATTGTAATCAGCAGGGCAGTGCTGCGTTCAGCATTGCCCTGGCTGATTACAACCTGCACTGCTGTCAGCCCGTCTGGATCCCCGAGATCCTGGTGGGGACGCGGTAGGTGGGGGGGGTGGCTGCCCGCCAACCTCATAATGAGGAGGTCAGACACCCACAGCCACGGTGGTCGGTCCCTAGTAATAAGCCCCTGTGTTACATTTCTACGTGTATGGAAACCTGTTTCATAGCAGTCAGACGTGAAACCTTTCCATACGTGTACGAAACCTCAGTATTGGGATTCAATCTGCAAAGGATTTATGTCAATATGGATCTCTGGTAATCCTCCCAATCAGGGATTTAAATGGGCCGGGTCCGGCTGGTGCTAAGCCCCCACAGTTCTAAAAAGTAGGTGCTGAGACGGGTCCCTATCAGGCTCTACAATTTGACCTCACCCTCATAGAGAAAAAAAATCTTAACTCTGCAGCAGTATCACCCTTCAGCGCCTTTGATGCAACTTCAAAGAGACTTGGTATAGTTCTTTCACAATCTCATCATTTCAGAACGGATACATTTTCAATGCCATATACAATAACGCATTTATTGCTTTTTTATCTTATGCAACCAACAACTGTTGACAAAACTAGCTAAGATTCCAATGTTGAATTTTTGATGTTATTGATTAAATTGTTTTATTGATGAGATGTTTTGTGACCAAACCCTTTCTCGTTATCCAAGTCCAAAGACGCATATGACCTCTTGAAGGTAATGGTTGTTTACCTTAACCTGTCCCCTTATAAAATTTAGGATGGTTTTAACTTCTAGGAGGGTTTTAGTCTTCTCCTGGTAGGGGGTAGGTTTTGCCATCTGGAAATTTTTAAATTTGGTTTTGAACTGTTCGATTGGAGATGTTATCAGCGTTCCTAGAGTGATTTTGTGATTGGATTAGGGTCTGCGCTTGCACAGCTTAAGCAAATTGCAGGTGAATTGTGATAATTGCGGAGTTGGTATACTCCAATGTAGTTTGTATGGGAGTGTGCGTATTCCAGAGGGTGTGTGTAGAGAAGTCGTTGAACGTCAATTGTGTGTGGTGCTTTGTGGTAAATAATTCCCCACGTGGTTGTTGATATACGGACCCTGCGAAGTATAAGACTCCAGAGTATTGGTACAAGTATGTGATATACTTGGTTGTTGTTGTAAATTGTCTGTTTTAGTGGGTCAATTGGGCATGGTTGACAAAATTGATAGAGTGTGTGTTAAAAGGAGTGTTAGTTTGAACAAGGAGGATCTAGTATTAGTCAAGGGTAAAATTTGCTGGTCGAATTTTACATGAGTCAGAGAAAGCTGAAGAATAAGTAGTTGTTAGAGCTAAATGCCGCAATCGAAAATTCTGTGAGACTTCTGAAGTGATTGTGTTCCCTACTTATAGCAAGAAGACAAATTGGTGTGCTGATTTTTTCATTAGTGCCCACAATACTTTGCATTAGTTTTGTGAGATTTTTAGTTACGGGAGGATAAGCCACAAGACTTTGACAGCCTGTATGTGAGAGTGTGAAGTCACATAGGTCCGCGCCAGGATAGGTCGGTTGGTGAAAGGGAGCCGCGAATGGATTGGTGATCAACTGTAAAGGGCAATTGGTCAAGAGAAGCATGCAAAATGGATTTTGGGATTGAATTACTTCCCGTTTTAAATGTAAATCGCAGTTTTGACTCAGATTTGAGTAAAAATGAACTTTTTCAAAGCGTTAAAGAGTGATTAGATTATAGCGTTAAGAGAGCTGATTATATTCCAGCTAGAGTAGGAGAAATTTGCCCGCCTGAAAGTACTCCAGCATATATGCTTATTGATGAGAGAGGTACCGGGCATGTATTTGGTTAAAACACTGGTGCAAAATTACAGAAAAGGAAGAAAGTTCAGCATTTCCTGTCCATGGAACTTGTAACATAATAATTTTAGAGAATTTGAGAAAAGTGCTGTATGATTTAAAACATCCTCCAAGACCAGGACAATTTCAAGCTTTTGGATATTAGTGGACAGACAGCAAGAGAAATTAAAATTTGAGAGTAGAAATAGAAAGGCAGAGAAGACATTAGCAGAAGATAGATGGGACAATGAGTTAAAATTTTAGAGAACTGAAACTTTACAGGGAATTAAAATGTTTCCAGCAATTACACAAGAGAAGGAGAGCAGTGTCAAACAAAAGATTAAAAGGAAAAATAAAGACTCTTCTGAAGATGAGTCGAAGTCAGCTGAAGCGAAAAAATCATTGACTTATGATGAAGAATCAGATGATGAGAAATTCATACTACAATTATTGAGAAGTCATCCTCCACCATATGCAGCACAGGAGCCTATTCCAAGTACTAGTGCCAGTCCAAGTGCCCCAATACCAGTTGCAATTACACAGAAGTACAGGTCGCAACTAATGTTCCTGCTGTCACAGTTACACAAACACCCATGATTCAGACAGTCGAACAGCCTGGGATTTATCCTACTATTCCTGTTGTGTTTTCCTCACCGAGTGTTACAGTACCTGTGGTACAACCACAAGTCTATCAGAAACCAGTGATGGTCTAAATGGAGTCTACACCTAGCCTGGTGTCTCCAGTACAGGTTCAGAATATTCAGGGGTACACACCTGTTATGAGTTTACAGTTAAATTCTTCAATGGTGACTGGTCAGAATTCAGGAGTAATTTACTAGAAAAATCAAAATGTTCTGACAAGTCCAGAAGCTTTAACAGTACTGTTACTATTAGTCCTGTTGTTCCGTTGATTATCGAGGGAAATATTGAGAATAGTGGGCAGAATATTTTCAATTCAAATGCAGAAATGGAGAGACTAAGGCCCTCATTTCAACCTCAGGGTCCTTTTCAAAGACCGCCGAGGTTCTGCCAGGCCAAAGACCGCCAGTGTTGGTGGTCTTCCGCCAACCATATTATGACTGCTGGCGACCCTCCGTCCTTTTTTGGACGGAGAGCCACCAGCAGCCATATGGGCGGTCGGCAGTGTAGTGGAGGCTGCGCCACGGTCACCGCCACATCATCAGAACACCGCCCACCGAATTACATCCCAGTATTTGGCGTGGCGGTGTTCTGGCGACGGGGTGCTGGCAGTGGAGCAGCCCGATGGATCCCTTTCCCTTCCAGAGGATCACCAAAACAGGTAAGGTGATCGTCCATTAGGGGTGGGGGTGTTGTGTGGTGTGTGCGTGCATGGGGGTGTGCATGTGAGTGTGTAGAGGGGGTGTGTGTGAGTGCGTGTATGTATGCAGGAGGTGTAGTGTGTAGGGGAAATGCTCTGTGTATTATATGTGCGTGTGTGCATGTATGTGTGCGTGTATGTGTGTGAATGGTGTGAGCGTGCATGAAGGGGATGTGGTGGGTATGTTTGGGGGGATCTATGGGAGTTGGGGGGTCCTACTACCTTTGGGGGGGTGGTAGGGGGTCGTGGGTGTTGGGGTGGACTCAGGGGAGGGAGAGGGAGAGACCCCAATCAGTGCCAGAGAACAATTTCTCTGGCACTGATGGTGCCTACTGCCATGGATTTCATGGCGGTTCAAAACCCCACAAAGTCCATGGCGGTATGCGGGGTCCTGATACCGCTGGTGGACTAGTGACGGCCGCCAGGCTGGAGACCTTTGTCTCCAGCCTGGCAGATGTTACCGCCGTGGCGGACGGTGTGGTATATTGGTGGTTTGGCATATGCCAAACAGCCAATGTCATAATGGGCGGTAATGACCGCCAGCCTGTTTGCGGTCCTACCGCCATCATTGCACCGTCCGCCAGGGTCGTAATGAGAGCCTAAATGTTCATACTGGAGTTATGTCTCCAAATAACCTGTCGTTTAACAAGACGGGTCCACTGATTGATTTCAGTCATTCCAGGACTTCACAGACTTCAGAAACATCAAAAATCACACCACAGAACATGTACAGTGTAAATAATAATAATGTTTCATTACAAGGTTTGACTGCTCAGCAGTTAACGGATTAGTTAGAAAAGATGAGTTGAACGAAGACAAATACAAATACTGAGAGGGGGAACTCTTTGAACATGGCAATGCTTAAATTAGAAATAAATGAAATGAATGAAGGAGTAATTGATGTACAAAGAATTGACTTGTATAATGAAGAGGAGTTATGCTTTACATGTAAAATAGTTACACACAGAGCAGGACTGATTCCCCAGAAATTAGCAGATCTTGCAAAGAAGTTCAAATTAGACATTGAGAAAATAAAGCAGCTGAGGAGAAATACAAATTAGAATTTGATTCAAAAGATTTTGAGAACATAAGAATACCAGGAATGAAAATTCACATTAGGGAATTCATTCAAAGTGTCCAATTATGGGGAGCATTAGATACATGGGAAGGCAAATGGGTGAAGAAAAGAGATCACATGAAAAAGGAGCCTATGCATATGAATACAAATTCGAAAGCAAATGTGCAGCAGACTGATGGTAGTTCAGTAAAAGTATTTCCAATGAGAGATTCCTGGAGGGATTTTGTACATGTCCCTTGGAGCAGAAGTAATATTTTATCATTTACAAATGATTACCGGAGATTGAAAGAGAAACCAGTGGAATGGTACCAGCAAATAGATAGGTTTGTGAAGCTTGCAAAATGACTGTGGGAGGACTTAAATACTTTGTTAGAAACAGTGGTTCCAGCTCATTAATGGACTGAATGCAAAAGAAGTGTAGACTGGCCAATGAGAGAGCCTCCACGAGATCCAGTCACAAGTGCACTGTCTCCTAAAGTAATGAAAATCAATTATAAAGTGATTGAGTTCCTGAAAGCAAGCATTTCCCCTAAAAGTATTGATTGGCAGAGAATTGATAGAACAGCACAGGAAGTGAAATAATCAATACACGCATACTTTGAGAGATTGCTTCAGGCGTTCAAACATTGCTATGGGACTGAAGCAATTGAGCCGAAAGGCACGATTCATTTTGTGTTCACATTTGTCAAAGGTTTGAGACCTGAAATTGGACAGATGGTTAAGAGTAATTTGATTTGCTGGCAAGCAAAATCGGTTGATGAGGTGCTTCAATTTGCTAAATATTGTAGTGACGAGATTGAAATGAAGCAGAAGAAATTGAAGGAAAAGGCAATGGTGATGCAGATTAAATGTGGCATAATCAGGGATGCGGGGAACTTTTCCTCTGCAACAGGGAATCTTTCCACAGCAGCAGGGAAACATGTTGTTTCAAAATCAGGCAAGAGGTAGAGGTTGTGGTAACCGCTTTGATTTGAATATGGTGTCATAATCCAGGTGATATGCAGGCAATGAAAAGGATGTTACCTTGTCACAACTGTGGGAATTTCGGGCATTGGAAGCGGGAATGTCCGATGATGATGCAGGAGGGCATGGTTAAACAGATGAATGAAAACAATCTTTTCCCAAATTCAAAAGGTCCAAGAATGAGGGGTCCTAATCTAAATGTCCAAAATATTCAGATGCAGATTCCTCAACATATGCAAAGTGCCCAACCAATGCAATAAATGCAAATGCCACATTTTCAGATGCCACAGACACAGTTAATGCAGCCTTAGGTACAAATGGTACTGAAGCAGCAACAAATGCAAATAACTCAAGCTCCAATGGTCCAGCAGCAGATGATGCTTCCTCAGCAGAACATGGGTCAAAAGTTAAATCACAATAATCATACAGTACAACAGTTTACACTTCACAGTGAGGATGAGTAGAATTATGAAATGATGAGTGAGAGTTCTGATGGAGAAGAATGTGTGTTGGCAGCTTCATTAGAGGTGGATCAGAAAGGTCTTTATGTAAATGGTAAAGTAACGAGTCATAATGTCTCATTTCTAGTCGATACAGGAGCTAGACACTCTACAATAAGAACAGCAGATGTCCCGAATGTACCACTTTCTGGGAAAGCAGTCCAGATTGTAGGAGTTGCAAATTAGTACCTGACAGAACCAATTACTGAACCAGTTCCTATTAAAATTGGAAACTTTGAAGGACTACACAAATTCATAATTTGTGACTCAAGTCCAGTTTTCTTGCTAGGAAGAGATCTATTGTGCAAGACAAAATTTTTGATTACCTGTACAAATTATGGAATTGCTATTCCGATGAATAGTGAGGATGACGATGATGATTCAGGCATATAAACTGAACATTAATGAAGAATATCCTCTGGTTAGTTTCTACCCTACATTCACAATACAAGACCTGCCAACTGATTTACAGGGCACAGCTAATTTGAAAGTTTGGGACTTATCAGGAAAAGATACTGGTCTGATCAAAGGAGTTGAACCGGTCAAAGTCACAATAAAGGCCAGTGTAGATTTTCCACAGACACAGCAATATCACATGGCACCAGATACAATTGAAGGAGTCACTCCTGTAATTGCAGATTTTGTGAAGCAGGGAGTTTTAAAAGAAGTGCTGAGCAGCCCGTGTAATTCGCCTATTATGGATTTGTGAACACCAAGTGGGAAATTTAGAATTGTCCTGGATTTGAGACAAATCAATGAAATAGTGGTGAAATGTTGTCCAGTGGTACCAAATCCAGCAGTGATTTTGTTTCAGATCCCATGTAATGCAGAATGGTTCACGGTGGTGGATCTTTCACAAACATTTTTTACTGTGTCTCTTCACGAGGATAGTCATTCTTTTCTGTTTTAAATTTTGTAATAAAGTCTACAGTTGGTGCAAAATTCCACGAGGTTTTTCAGAATCACCATCAATCTTTAACCAGGTGTTGAAAAAGAACTTGGAATCATTGGTAATGCCTTTCCAAACCACATTAGTTCAGTACATTGATGATCTTGTGGTTGCTTCAAAGACAAGGGAAGCATGCAGGCAAGACACGATTGCTTTGTTGAATCATTTGGGAGAGAATGAACATAAAGTGTCCCCAGCAAATTACAGAACTATCAGAAAGAAGTGAAATATTAGGGACACCAAATAGAGAAAGGTGCGAGAGGGTTACAGCTATTTTGCAGATGAATCCTCTAGTCATACAAAGATGTCAGGATGTTTCTGGAAACTGTGAGCTATTGTCGCCAGTGGATTCCAAATTTTTCAGTAATTTCAAAGCCATTGCAGAGACTGACCCACAAGGACGTTACAGAACCTGTCCCTTTTGATGAAGCTTGCATGAAAGCTTTTACTGAGTTGAGAGAAAGTTTGTGCAGAGCACCAGCTTTGGGAATGCCTAACTACACAAAACCATTTATGTTGTTCTGTGATGAGTGATTTCTGTGCTCTTTCTGTCTTGACACAGGTAGAAGGTGGTGTTAATTGCCCTGTAGAAAATGTTCCTGTTACTTTGGAGCCAGTCACACAGCTCTACCTGGCTGGTTGTGAGCTGTGTCAGAGGTTGGTTTATCACTAGCTCAATGTGAAGCCACTGTGATGGGATATCCTTTAACTGTTTAAGTCCTTCACTCTGTTGAAGTTTTGTTGACCTGTACAAAAACGCAATACCTGACAAATGCGAGATTGACACGTTATGAAACTCTAATTTTGGGTTCTCCAAATGTTACCCTGAAAAGATGTACAGTGCTTAACTCAGCAACCTTATTCCCAATATCGAAATTGAAAAATTGAAAGAAGTTGAACATGATTGTCTAGAGGTTTCTTGAATTGTGCACGAAACCCAGACCCGATATTCAAGATACTGCGTTAGAGGAAAATAACCAGATTGTTTTTGTTGATGGTTCCGGTTTAAGAGCTAACACGGGAACACTGAAAGCTGGATATGCTGTGTGCACAATTACTGGTATACTCGAAGCTTTATGGCTTCAAAGAGTATTTTCTGCTCAAGTTGCTGAATTAGTTGCCCTCACTAGAGCCTGCCGGATTAGTGTACAGCTTAAAGTCACAATGTTTACAGACAGTCAATACAGATTTGGAATTGTCCATGACTTTGGCCAGCTGTTGTCACAGAGAGGTTTCATGACCTCTTCTGGTTCACCAATCAGAAATGGTGAAAGAATTCATGATTTGTTACAAGCCCTACAATTACCTGAGAAAATTGCTGTGGTTAAATGCAGTGCAGATCAGAGATTCAATTATTTAGTTTCAAGAGGAAATGCTTATGCACACCAAGTCGCAAGATATTGCGCATTGAATTGTATCACAATTAATGAAGAATGTCAGAAAGTTGAAATTGATTAAACAAATTCAAATTACTTGTTACCTGCTGTTGATACATGGGATGAGATCAAATATCTGCAAGGGAATGTATCTGACAAAGAGAAGAAAACCTGGGAGAAATCTAAATGTGTTCAAAGAGATGTAGATGATCTTTGGGTCTCAACTGAAGGACAGGTATTGCCAAACTGTCTACTGACACAAATGGCGAGACATTAACATGGTCAAGCACACATTGGCAGGGATGCAATGATTCGAACATTTAAACAGTTCTGGGTTAATCCAAAATTTAGGCAGGTTGCCAAAGCAATTTGTCACAGGTGTATTACATGCCAACAAAATAATGTGGGAAAAAACAGCTGTCAATTTGAGTCACATTGGAAGAGCAAGAGGGCAGTTCAGCAGAATGAAAATGGATTTCATTGAGATGCCTGTGTGTGGTGGTTTGAGATATGTGCTGGTGATTGTTTGTATTTTCAGTCACTGGATTGACGGTTACCCTACACGTAGAAATGATAGTCTCACAGTAGCAGAGCTCCTACTTAGAGAGTTGATAACACAGTTTGGAATCGCAGCCTCTGTAGAATCAGATAGAGGAAGTAACTTCAATAACAAAGTAATAAAATTATGTTCAGCATTAAGCATTGAGCAGAATCTGCACTGTAGCTATCGGCAAGAAGCATCTGGATTGCGAGAGCAAACGAATGGTACTTTGAAAGCACAACTGGCAAAAATGTGTGCATCTACGAATTTGAAATGGCCAGATGCCTTGCCTTTGGTTTTGATGAGCATGAGAAACACACCTGATAGAAAGACAGGACTTTCTCCCAATGGAAACCTCATGGGCAGAGCAATGAGATTACCAGCTGTTACTGCAAATGCTCTTGTGAATATAAGAGATGTATGGTGCTGGATTACTGCAAGAATCTAGCTGAGGTGGTTCGCTCTATTGCTCACCAGGTGGAAGCGACAAGCGTGCCACCATCCCAAGACCCGTGCCACAGTCTGCAGGCTGGTGATTGAGTGATGATCAAGAAGCACATCAGAAAAATGTGTCTGGAACCTAGGGGGAAGGGTCCCCACCAAGCGGTGCTCGTCACGCCAACTGCTGTGAAGTGCACTGGGATCCCGAACTGGATTCATGCCAGCCACATGGGGAAAAAGCCCTATCCGCTGGTAGAAAATGAGGATGAGTTGTTGAGAGTACTGACAACTAATATGCAGTCTCAAGAAGCAAGAAGAGAGACTGTAGAGGTAGAAGCAGAAGCAGAGACGGTGCAAACTGTTAAAGATCCAGGTACACCTCAGAGAGATGAGATAGAGTTTCCTGAGGGTGCTCATGCATCAGCAAATGAAACAGGAGATGTTAAGTCTAAGGAGAACTCTCCCAGAAGCAGATGAGTGGGAAGATCAGTTAAAACTAGTTATGTTTCCGGAAGTGGCAGCTGATGAAGGAGTTGAGTTGAATAGAAGTCATGCAGATTTGACTTCTCCTGATTTGACGAGTGGTGCAGGAACATCAAGTCAATGTGAAAATCCTGCTGAGAAGAAAGACCCATTTTGCAAAATTTGTCCAAAAAAAAAAACCTCTGAAAGGAGAGAAATGCCCTAAATTTCAGGCAAAATGAAAGGTTCCATTTGTACTGCAGACAATAACTGAAGAGCCAGACACCACAACAAGAGCAGTCACAGATGACGATCTGAGTGAATGAGAAATAATTGCAAATCAGAGAACGAAAGGAAAACAAATTGCAAGTCGGAGATACTCTGGTCCTGAATGGGCGTACTGTAAGGCAAATGAGTGGCAACGTGAATCTGTGTCTTTTGTTTTGATTGTGGTCTTCCAGATCAATATTATGGAACTTGAACTTTCTTTTGAAGTAAAGCTTGAGATTAAAGTACCAGTTGATAAAGAGGGGCATTACATTCTACAAGTGCAAATGAAAACTGATGTTTAAGAGACTGTGATTAACTGTAAGAGACTTTGAAATCTGATTTTTGACAAGGTGAACCTGATTTTGACAAGCTGCTAAAGCGATTTTGACAACAAGTTCTGTAGAAGAGACTGAAAGCTGAAAATATATTGCAAATAAGATTATTTTTATTTTTGCTGCATAGTATAATAATTTTTCTTTTTCTTATTACTTCTACTTTCTCATTCTTTACAGGATGGATAGCAATCATAATAGAGCACAACCCAATAGGTGCGGTAAGTGCATATGTATTGCTTTGGGAATTGTGTGTTAGTGTGTTTGTTAAAGATTAGAAGTATGAGTGTTTATCACACACCCGATAATAGCTATATTAGTCCTTTAGATACTACTACACTTTCAAAGCTGGAAAAGTTTAACAGGGATGAAAAATACTTACACTTAGACAACTCACAAGGAGATCTTTCCTTTAATGTTTCTATTGCATGCTGTCTGAATATGTTGAAACAATGAATGTAAGAAAGTGTTATGTTTGTACGCAAATTCCTTCATCAGTGCAAGAAGGAGTACCTTATCACAGCTTACCACTAACATATGGAATTAGTTGCAGTCTTTTACTAACAATGCTTTATAACCAGGAATACATCTAATATTTTTACTCAAATGTGGATGTTGTGTTTTCTTTTGTTCCAATTAACCAGCACTTGAGTAACATTGGAAAAGAAAGAAACATTGATATTGTGGGAGGTTTCTATGCAGGAATAACCTGACATGCTTGCTTCCACCAGCAGAAAAGTCCTTCTTAGATCAAAATGATAACAGGAGAAAAGCATTGAAGGAGAAGATGGAGAAAGGGTTAGGGAAAAGGACATACAAGAATGATTACGCTTTTAGTGAAACTAAAACACAAGGGAAGCTTGCTCTAGATGCCACATATGTAGCAGAGCTGTGTGTGTATAGACCATAAGCTAAGTCTGACACTAACTTTGTGGGAACTAGTTAATGCAGACGTATTTATTTTCAGGAATACGTCAGACTTTATGCTGAATAGCAAGGATCCCACGATTACTGGAATTTATTACACCTGTGGAAAGAATGCTTATCATTGTCTCACAAGGGGATGGTATGTGACTTATTTGGGAGTTGTATTCCTGAAAATATACCAAGTTGACAAAAGATGACACACCAAATTGGAATGAATTGTTGAAACCAAGATCAAAAAGAGAAACATATACTAAAATAACTGGGGATATATTTGGGGCAATTATTCCTTCTGTAGTAGTTGTCCTGAATGCTCTGAAAATTAGAAAGTTGTCTAATATTGTGGATAACATGTTAACTGATTTTTCTGAAGCTGTATTATTTATGGATACTGAAATGGCTGCGGTACGTTTAATGGTTCTTCAGAAACTCCTTGTGTTAGACATCCTTTCAGCAAAGGAAGGTGGAGTCTGTCAAATGTTAAAATCAAGGCATTGCTGTACTTTCATACCAGATAATAGTAAAGGATTTAGAAATGTCATCAAGAACCTGACCAATTTGAATTCAGGTTTAAAAGATCTGAAAAAGCCAATGGTTTGGGAAAATGTTTGCAAAGGTGTTGCAAAAGTGAAACATTGGCTGGGTAGTCTTGGAAATGAGATTGTGGGATAAGTGCTCAAACCATTAATAATCATAATTGCTTGTGTCATCTGTACTATCGGACTTTACTAACTGTATAAACTGATTAAAAGAAAATGGATGAAACATGACCAGGGGAGGGAGGAGATTAGGCTTGGGAAACTGAGAAGCAGACATTTTTGTGATCTCAGATAAACTGATAAATGGAAAAATAAAAAATAGATTTATTAGGGAAACTAAATTTTGAACTAATGAGAATGAATACAAGTATTAATTATTATATTTTGCGATGACACATAGCCAGAGAAGGGATTGATAGAGAATAATTATTACAAATGAATTGAGTGCCTAATCAAAGAAATAATGTGCGTTTAAAAGCACTTAGACATATACTTTTGAAAATGTGGCCTTCTTTAGAGTGAATTATGAATGTAACTTAAAAGTAATAATAAATGACTGTCTAACGAGATAATTACACTTTGCTAATTAAGAACAACAAAGAAATAATGATTTTATGTAATAAAGATGTTTTGTTTAAGTTTTATGAAATGTTGTACATTGCATATTTTATTAATGTGTGTTTTTGAACAAGGCCTATGTCAAGCTAGCTAATTCACAAAATACAATGCTTAGAAATTGCTGATGTTTAAGGAAAATTACTGTCTTGTCCTTTCCTGAAGCATCCTGTTAACACCAGGGGAAATGTTGCAACACTGCAATAAAGTTTGTAGCTTCCTGGGAGACAGAGAGCTAGGTAGAGAACAATGGGGTTTTAATCTGCATTCATACTTTGCTACTGTTAGCACCCTGCAATGGAACTGGTGAAAAGGAAGTTGAAAACAGATACAAGATGGAACATGCTTCAGTTTTAATTGGTTCTAACCATAACCACCCCACTTACTGACCAATGGCAATCTTCCTAGTTACTTTTTGGGATTTTAATTATGTAATGTTAGCTCAGTCTTGCTCAGAACTCTTTTTGCTGCGGTCGTTGTTAAACCTACTCTGATGGTGTTCAGGCTCTTTAATAAATGTCTTTAGTTTTCTGTCATTGACAGATCAGATGCATTAAGGCCAAACTTTACTGAACTGTATCCCTTATGTCACTGTCCTCTCAAGCGGACCATAAAGATGCTCAACTGATGAAGAACTTTGCTGCCTGCTGAATATATTAAGGAGAGGTATAAATGTGTGCATTTGTGTTTTTTGCAGTTTTTTTATGTTTTTCTCTTCTAGAAACTAAACTGCTGATTTTTGTAAGCTCTTTAACAAGATGTCTACCAAACTAATTTTTGTCTTTTTCTTTTTGCATGACGTCCAACATGCTTAATCTAATTAGGGCATTGGCTAGAATGTCACATACTGAATTTGACTGCTCCATGAACTGATTGTGAATAATTTGTCTGCAATAACTCAATGTATACTATCTCAATCATACACCTGCTATTGTTATCCTACATAGTAATTCTCAGGTGTCTAATAATTCATTTTCTGTCAAAGCTGAGATTCTTTAGAAGATTCAGTCAACCAGTGTTATTCTTATATATGTATCACTTTGTTTAGCGTTTGATTTACGAGATCTTAGCCTTTTTAATCTAAGGGCAATAAATGTTTAAACTTTAGTAAACTGGTGAGGTGATTCATGGCCACATAGGTCATGGTGTCTTCAATTACTGACTCCAATGTTGAATTAATGATGTTATTGATTAAATGTGTTTATTGATGAGTTGTTTGTGACCAAACCCTTTCTCGTTATCTAAGTCCAAAGATCCACATGACCTCTTGATGGTAATGGTTGGATACATTAATGTGTCCCCTTATAAAAAAAACTATCAAAGAAAATATAAGGTTTAAAGGACGTGCCCACAGATGCAGTGACAGAAAGAAACAGCACTATGATAAGCACCCATTTTTTTAGCTTCCGTATTTTAAGCCCTTAATTACATCAACTACGCCCCCTTCAGAGACCCCACAGTTTTTCATCCCACTTTAAGCCTGGCTCCCTATCGCCCCAGAGAATCCCGCTGCGGCTCAATTCTGTGAATGAAAGCAATAGTGTGGAAACACTTGACTCCAGCTGTCTGAGAGGCGTCCTCTATATACTCCTTAACAAGATCTTCAGTGCTTAACTATTATGGAACATTATTTAAGTCTACTAACTCACCGCAGAAAGCCAACCAGAGCTGGAGTGAGTAAATGGGGTACAAAAGGATCCATAAGAGATCTCCCATCCTTTCCCAGCTTCCAACTCCCCCGCCGCAGCACCTTAGCGAATGGATACAAGAATACAGGCAAAGGCAGCATACATCAGCAGATTCTACACGAGCACTGGAATGGAAAACTGAAAACAATACGGATACTATGGCCTCAGAAACACACCTTCTTCTATCTCCAGCACCTTAGTGAACATTATCTTTTCAATAATTTTCAGCTGTTCTAATGGAGCATCAGTTTGGTCACAGGTACACATCAAGGAAACACAAACATTGGCATAACTAATAGGTTTTATCTTTGTGAACTATTGGCTTTGTCAATGTTTTTTAGCCATGCTGCACAGATCCCCAGGCTGTGCAGAATGGCTAAAGTTAAAGGGGAAAAAAAAAAACTGTTGACACCTCTTCCCGTGTCATTTTGTAGCCATGTGCATCACGCAAGAAAAAAGTAAAACCTGTTAAAATTTAAAGATCTAGTTTGCTATTATATCTGGCAAAGGCGAACCAAGCAGCTCACCATCACTCCTCAGCTGGAATAAATCTGGGTATTTTTGAAGCAAGCTTTGAAGATCCATCCACCTGTGGAGGAAGTCCTATGAGAGCCTGAACACACCCATCTGTCCCAATACTCAGCTGAACAGACGGCCTGGGCTCTGAAGTTTACGATTATTTCGGGAGGTCACATTTATGAAATCCGACAACTCAGGGTGGGTTTTCATAATAGTAAATAGTTTAAAACTCAAGTCTTGAAAAGAGAGGCAAATAATGCATACATGTACATAAATGAGACACTATAACAGAAATGAACACAATGAAGGAGACTACATTACTAGGCTTAAGATGGCTATTGTAATTAACTAATCACAGCAAAGAGCTGGGAAGGCAGGAGTAAAGTTACAAAATATGTGCACAAAAACAGATTGGTTAATACACAGAACAGGGTCACAACAAAACGGACTAAAACGTAAAAGAGTAAATTAAATGGACAGATCACCTGTTCATCCAAGGAACAGCTAGAGACTATTATGGGGCTTATATCAAGGGAAGGCAGGAATTTAGCAGAAGTGCCAAAGAATTCCAGATCTTCTTTTTGTCAGAGCTTCCTTACTGATTCCTGAACCTTCTAGATACTGAAATATAATGAGGTAACCCTGTGTCTCTCAGAACCTGTGTACTAGATCCTATGACCCTACGATGGGACCACTCTGCTAAAGGAAATATTGCATGCTTTATCTGTATAACTCAGACATAAATAAATGATCCCCAAACACACAACAGTCTACCGTTGTATAACACCAGTCATATAGTGAGGGTTACAGAAAAATAATTTCAGCAAGACTATTTTAAGAGTGACATAAAGTTCTCACACTGTGCTTTTGCCTGTGGGCAAGGGCATTTGCTCCATGGATCTACATAGATTAACGTAGTAGGCAAGAGTTTTGTTGATTCACCCAAACAAACTGCAGATAGAAGATATGTACCACAGATATGTACGTTAAGCTCTCTTAAGAGAGATAGTATTTTGCTTTGCTAACTGTAATTTTTTATACACTTGCAATTGTATGACTGTACCTGAGGGTTCCCTTGAGAGAAGCTTACACTACTAAACGGGGCTTCAGATGGGCATGGAGACAAGTCTATGAGAATAACTACATATCTGATTGTTTATTAACAAAAAGTTATGATAAATGCAGATGGCCTGTCATACTTGTGTGTGAAAAACGTATGTATGTTGAAATCAAAAGGCATTTTAGTGTGAATTAGGTTTACTCTAAATTAAACCCTACAGATAGTTTTTTTGTTAAGTGGAATCTCAGATTACACCTACTGCAGATTTTGGAGTTTGTTACTCCCTCTGACAAACCATGATTATAAAAGGTTTGCGCCAACTGTAAATTTGTTACCATTTGCAATTTTATAGCCGAACTCCTGATGGTTGCCTTGTGGGAAAGCATACACGCAGTACAGGAGGCCTGAGTTGGTTATGGTGACAAGGTAATGATAACAGCTATAGGCTTGACTGGTGTGCAGGGAAATGTTATGCCTGTTGCCATAGGGCTGGCCTGTTTATTATGAAAAGTGATACCCAAGGTAGTAGGCCAGGCCTGTTTATTGTGAAAAGCATATGGTGATGCAAATAGGACTCTAACAGTGGACTATTGCCATGTTACATTAAAGGCCCTAGGAAGGTATTTGGTTACATGTAATCTCACAGATTGCCATTATACGTGAGGCTGTGATGTTGGTCACTCCCTCTGACAAACCCTGGGAGCAGAATGTCACTGTGATGATTCATGTTAGGCCCTAATGAGAGGGGCTGGATTTTGTTTTGCCAACTGTAACTTTGTACATAGTCATAATTGTATTAATGTATGCCAGATGGTTGCCAGCATCTGCGCACTTCAGTAGGCCTGGGTTGGATATAGGATCAAGCCAGTGGTAAAGGTTACCGGCCCAGTAAGTTCAATAGGAAACGTTAGGTTGGATTCCTTAGGTGTGATCTGTGTATAATTTCAAAAATTACCAAAGCAACTAGGCCTTTCTTATGAAAAGCATGTGTTAAAGCCAATAGGCATTTAGTGATGGATTGTTATTACACTGTGCAAAAGCATGTAGGCAGGTGGTCTGATACATGGAATCCCTCAGATTACTGTAATAGGCACAGGTTTTGGTGACCCACCTGAATGAACCATGTGGTAAACTATTTGAACAATTGTAATCCTTATTATTATGCTCTATTGGTAGGGACTTTATATTGTTTCTGAGAACAGTGTTTAGTACATATTTGTAATATTCTTACGGTATACCTGATGGCTGCCTTGTGAGAATGTTTATGACCAAACACAGTAGGTCTGACTTGGTTATGGTGGCAAGTCAGTGAAAAGCTCATAGGGCTGATTGGTTATAAAGAATAGTTATAGTAATACCATATTTGTGAAAAGTATTTGTTAAAGTCAATGGGCATTTATTGTTCTAATCTGTTTCAAGTTTACAGAGCAGGAGTAATACAAACAGTAAGCCCCTGATTAACGTGTTGCTCGAGGGGTCAGTTGTGCAATGATAAGCATTTGAGAAATAACAATTACAGTAAATTACAGTAAATAAACAATAACCCGATATTCTGCTCCCTCCCTATAACTCCCCCATCCTTGTAGGTTCTCTAGTAATGTGCACCTGACATTCCCTTCCCTGGTTGACCACTAGTCCCTCCTGATGTGCCAGTGTCAGCTGCGTGGATATCAGCGGTCGGGGCAGTCAGGTGCACCTGACGGAAGAATTTAGGGCACATTGTTTGCGAAACGCTGCGGAGAGCAGTATTATGTATGTGGCCAACAACTTCCTGTATGCTTCTGACTTAAGTGTTGACGTCACAGTTATCTTTTCCATACTCAGGATGCGCCAGAGTCTATGCAGCCAAACTGTGGCGTAGATACCTTGTCTGGGCTGCAGGACGGGGATCATCTGGAGTGCCGTGCCAAGTGCCAGACTGATGTGCTGACCTTGTCTGGATTTCAGAGGAAAAGCTAGAGGATTGGGGAGCCCCAAAATATAGGCTGGGTGGCACAGGACTTGCGTGCCGGGATAGGCGTCTATGTCTGACAGTGCTATGTCCTAAGATTGCATCAGTTCTGGACAAGCCAACGATGGGTGGAGCAGTGTCCCAGGTGCACCACAACCCTTCCAGCAGCCTTCGGTGTGAGCGGGTTTGCCCCTGTGGAGCCTGAAGGGGGTGAGATACCAGTAAGTTGCTATCTTGGTGGCGGTTTCCACACACTCTGTGTTACAAGGCGCATGGTGAGCCCTGTGGTAAATGTCCTCCAATTCTTTGTGTACCAGTGGACGTCCCAGCTCCTGTTCCCACCTTTTCTGACCTGGGGTCTTCTCCTCAGTGTGAGGTTGGAGCCGCAGGGCATATAATTCAGTGATGATACGCTTTTCTTGGTCCTTGATGAGGAGCCATTTCTGAAAGGGGGTGAGTACTCTGCACACCAGGGAGGGTAACCCAGTGCTTGAACTGTAGATACCGGAGGCATTCCTTGTCAGGAACCCCGTAGTCAGTTTTCAAGTGGTCGAATAGGGAGGGCCAGTCCATGTAAAAAAAGTGTTTGATGAACCTGCATCTGGCTTGATGACACTCAAAAAAACTGTGGGATGAAGGCCTGGAGCAAAGTCTGGTTTACCCAATATGGGCGTAAGCAGTGAGGAGTAGGGAGATCAGCCTATTCCGAATGGCCAGTCTATCGCAGACCACCAGTGAGGTTCTAGTTACTGGGGAGGAGTAGAAGCCCCAGGCCCTATGCTTCTGCTGAATATATGGATTTTTCCTGGGCTAGTAGTAGCAATCTGCACTCCGAGGTACATTATCGAGGAAGCAGCCCATGTTAAAGGGCATTAGGCAGCCAGCTGCTCCTGCAAGGAAGGTGCGAGTGGCAAGCTGAAAGCCTGTGACTTCTGGAGGTTAATGCGCAAACTGGATGCCTTCATGAATTGCTTCAATTCGCCCAGGAATGCTGGCAGTAAGTGCAAGGGGTCTTCTAGTGCAACAAGATCATCCAAGTAGAGGTTGATGGTATGTACGTCCCCTCAAACCGCAACCCTGTGATCATCTGTTTCTTTGTACCTTGGGGTCCATCGAGAGATACTGGTGTCCACATGGACAGTGTTAGAATACAGATCTTCTGAAGAGTGTGTTATCTAGTGTGTACTGTATTTTGCTTCGTGCGTGTGCATTAATTCTATTTGTTATAAAGGCAAATATTTGGTTGCACATTCAATTATTGAGGTTACTAAACGTATGTTAAATTGTGAGCCTGTGTTCACCCTAAACCTACCTCCTCCTCAAGAAGCCTTGAACCGCTCGACCGCACTACCATTGACAATCAAGTGCTGAAGAGGTACTTAGCCCAGTAGCTCAGAACCCATAATTAGTCCCGGGGCTCGACATTATGAATAAAAGGTCCCAAACATCACGGTTGGGCCCTGGAACTTCTGCTTTCCCAGTGGCCCTCTGAAAGGGGTTCTGGCAATGACACAAGATGTACATGATTTTGCCATATGCTAATTGGTCTTGGGCACTAGGTGACACAAAAGGGTGCTTCGGGGCACAAGGGTCACTGATTACCTCTGCCTTCTCCCCAGTCTTTATTAAGTCAATTTTGGAAACAAATGGAACCCTAGTCTCTTAATTCTAGACTGCTACCGGTCTCTTTCTTGCAGAGAGTCCACCTATAACTGGTGACCCCGCCATCAGAAAGCTTGTGATTTGAGTTCTCTAATAGCCCAACAAAAATATGTTTCTGTGATAAATTCATCGTGTGGATTAGTGACAAACATGTCAGCAGTGAGTTAAGGAAAAGAATATGGACTTGCCAGTTGCTAAATTTGGTGCCATTGACCCATTTCCATTGTTGATCAGTTTCCCTCTGCAGACCAATCCAGTGATCGCGCATCCCTTTGTAGCGAAACATGAAATCCTGGAAACACAACAAAGTAAAGGGACATTCAGAAATGCACAGATTAGGGTTGCGCACAAGGGTTCGTGGAGCTGCAGAGTGCGGACTGACAGATTTCCAAAATGCAATAAGAATATATTTAGGAGATAGCTGTGACCAACAAAGATAAAAACAAGAATGCAATCTGAAGTAGAACATTCATTGTTTGATGCACTCATTTGGCCAACTTGTTAATTTGTTGCTGAAAAACTAGCTCACTTGATTCACATAAGTGTTCTACTTTCTTCTGCAAAAGACTGATCATATCATTTGAAATACATTTGCAATAAGAGAACTGTGGAGAGCAGAGGGTAAATATCAAAGTTAATTTCTACAAAACTGTCGGACAGCCACTTTGTTACGTAGAGGTAGCAACTTATTACCACAAACAAACATTTGCAGTTCAATAGGTCTCACATTTGGGAGAGTTAGAGCCATTGGTGTTATAAATGCTTGCGCTCTGCCTTGCTTGACCTTAAAAAGTAAAGGGCTGTGTAAAAAAATATTGGCGATTCATGCTGCAGCCGCCACCCACCAAAAGAAAGTGTCCTAGATTGAAGTATTTAAAAAAAAACAGTACCCGATATCCATCACCCCACCATTAATCACCATAGATTAATCTAGAAGTGAATAATGCTTCTATCAAAAGCGCTTGGAACCAGATCAGGCTGTCAACAGTTCCAGCTTCACTGTGAACTACAAAACCTGCACCTCGAATTCCTTGTTCTAGTGGGTAGTGTTGATGGCATTATTGTAATGGGAACGGCGCAGATGTTTAGCCTGGATCTCACCTGTGAGCTGTGTCTGAGAAGTGAAGAAACCCTGAGGTGTCCCCCCTTGAGCCCAGGGCTCACATTCCCTATGAGGGGGGCCTGTCTTCTGCCCAGTGCCAGTGTGTGCAGAGTGTAACGCCCTCCCCCACGGCGGTGTCAAGGGGTCCTGCCTTCTGTCCAGTGCCAGTGTGTGCAGAGTGTAACGCCCTCCCCCGCGGCGGTGTCAAGGGGGCCTGCCTTCTGCCCCAGTGCCAGTGTGTGCAAAGTGTAACGCCCTCCCCCGCGGCGGTGTCAAGAGTGGTACAATGTTCATGAGGATGATTCCTGTGCCATTTAACTCTCGCCATGCGTTTTCTGTGGCAGCGCTAGTTTGGCATCTACTGGCAAGAAAGGGTGCCCCGTGAAGTAAAAAAGATGCAAAATTCCTCTCAGAAGTAGATGACCACTTTCCATATTTGGAGGTGCTACGCATCCTACTTTTTCAACTTTTCTTTCTCTGTCATGAAATATTCCGGCCCCAAAGCGAGTGATGGGTACAGAATGCTCGCGTTGCTTCCAGCCCACCATCGCCTGCTAGGATGTTCCTGTATCATGCTGACCTGTTGGCAGCGTATCAGATGAACAAGTGCCAAGAATTAGGAGAGCCTTTGGAGGGATACCAACGGCTACAGTGCCTCCTTTCAAACCAACACAGTTAAGTGTGAACTTTTAAGTGAAAACAATATGTTAATTAATTACAACTTGAAGGTTGGGACCACATCCCATACAGTGCTTTGAAGACTTTGAAAAAGCTTTCTGTGAACATGACTACAGAAATAAATTAGCAAGGTATTAAGAATAAACACGCAAGCTTCCAGTTGTGGCAAAAGGCTGAGAAAAGCCCAACTTAAATGAAAATACCTCCAATCGAGTGTGCGCTATATGAAACTTGAAGGCGTCATGGCCGCCATGGAGAGTGAAGGGGACAGTCAAAAGGAAAAAGTAGTGCGCCCACACTAAAGTATATGGCCGATCGTGCAATAACCCGTGTAACATGGTAAGTCTGCACAGTGTAAACAAACAGCCTAAAGGTGGGACAAACGTAAAGCATTTACCAACTAAATGAAAGGATTTTTGAAAGGCAGGGCCAGGAACGTATGAAAGTGTTGGGCGTGAGATGGGCGTGGTTAAAGCCCACAGAATAGATTACAATATGTTGAAAAGAGCAGCTCTTGTGAACTGATATGTTTGACCTAAAAAATTATGCGAATGGAATCCTAGAAAGAAGCCACCAGGGGCTTTTATATGATCACTGCATCACTGTGCTGTCTGGACTGATTTTTTTTTTTTTTTTTTTAAACAGGAAAAAAAAATAAAAAAAAGCTGTAGTTATCTAAGGTAGAGACCTCAAATAGAGTTAGTCTGACCAGCATTTCGTTTTTATTTTATTTATGAAGGTGACAATTTCGGGGTAATTAAATTAAACAATAAAAATCAAAAATGAAGTGAGGCTTACAGGCTAGGATTACAGAAAATTAAAATATACACTAAAAGCATGTAGTAAAAAAAAAAACCAGCATTTGCAATGCAATGGGTCTTGCGTTTGCCGAGCTAGAGCTATTATTGTTGTAAATTAGTAACTGGACTTTTCTTGCCACATAAACTGACAATTAAAAGTAAAACAGTTGTCAGAAGCGAGTCGATTCAAAGATTCAAAGCACCATCGCCGCCATGAGCGCGAGAGTTATTGGCTCTCTGCGTGAATGTCTACAAAGGATTGTGGCTGGGATGGAAGGCAAATCGAACCCGGAGAAGGGGCCATCACACGCTGAAACAGGACGAAGCGTGATGTAGTATGATGGCCAAAATTAAAATGTTCACTTAGCTAAAACGCCTGAGAAAGGAACTCGCACACAAAGGAGGGGCATTTCGTAAACTTCACCAATAAAAATGAAGCATCTAAGACAAGCACAACAAAGAATGAATAGCAAGAGTGGGCGTGGTTAAAAGCCCATGGAGAGAATACAGCAGGCCAGAGCGCTTGTGCGCTCAACCCTAAAAAGAGGGGTGGTACAATGGGGAAATCCCCTGTTAACTACACTAAATTGGATAGATAGAAAACCAAGAGCTGTGAAATGCAACATTGAAGGAAAAAACACAGGCAGGGAAATGAAGAAGGTTACTCCCATGAAGTAATTAAATAAAAAAATGAATACAACTAAAGTATGTTGTGCACCACAATGAACTAGCATTGGCTAAGCCAACAGATCTTTCTGGCGTGCATTCATGATTGTAAGCCAAACCTGCTGTGCTCACCAAGGCTTGTGGAAAAGGCCTACGTGAGCGCACTTGTGAAAGTAAAACAAACAGCACCTTACATGGACAGAAAGGAAAACGAATGAGCAATGGTGATCAGGTAACAGCACTAAAAGTATAAATCAGCAGTTTAAATGTCAACCTGTCAGGAAAAGAAACAGATTTAGGAACCGACAGCGACTCTCAAGTCGGTTCCAAGCTACATGCCATGCCACATCAGTAGCCTAACAAAAGGCCTATCTGGAGCTGCATCACCAAAAATTAATACAACTAAAATATGTTGTGCACCACATTGAACTAGCATTGGCTAGGCCAGCAGATCTTGTTGTAAACCCTCCATGCCGCTCTGGTTGATGCGATGAAGCTGTGATTTAGTGGCAGGACCAGAGTTGGTAGAGATTTGATTTCCCCGCAGGGCCTACTATACCGGAGGAGGCCTTCAGAAGAGGAATTGACTGTTCAAACTATGATTGACAGAGAAGATGTTTTTGTTTTCTAGACCCGAAAGTTCATGTTGGCTTTCTTCAGAAGTGTGTGTATTGCAGTCACAAATCGTATCAACATCCAGCATCTTCTAATAACACTTAAAACTGGAGCTCCATTAATGGTTGTTGTTTACAAGGGGAATGCGAGATAGGACAGAAGCCTGCTATTCTGCATTGTTTCGATGCCTGCCTTAATTCGTTATCACACGCGTCTATCAACAAGGAAAGCATCTCTGGTTTCAGCAGGTGATCTGAATACTTCCTTTGAACCATCAAATGACTATAGAATGGTCAGAGAAGAAAAGTATCTGGCATCAGGTGTCCCTGGCTTACAAGAGAAGGATATCACACACTAAGCAAGAGGGATCCAGCTGGCTAATTTAACCCTAGAACATGGCCCATGAGCCTGCACTGGCAGAATGAAATCAGACCCCACTAGTCATTACACCTTTGATAGTGGTCTCTGTAAGAGGATCATAGATTAGATCCTGATTGATCTTTCTAGTTGGCACCTTGGTGTTGATAGGACAGTGTCAGGGCGCTCAGGAACCTACCATCACCATTTAGTTCTCCAGCTGTTACTCCAAGCTTTTACCTTGCTTTCCGGGAAACCCGAGGGTCAGACATATATACGGAACTGGAGAAAAATAAAATGGGGCCAGGAATCTATCGCCAATCCAATAAACGCATGATCTCTAATACTATGGGATCAGGATTCCTGCCTCTACCTAACCCTGAGCAAAGTTTGAAACTCATTAATCTGTTTTCAATAACATATATGATCAATTCTCTAAACCCATTGTTCATTGCTCGACCGCCAGTAGTGGATGACAGGCTTGGTGTTACAAAGACTGCAAACATGCAAATGAATCTTTACTTATGGTCTTAACAAAAGCTAAGGTAGATCAGGAACTGTAGATATCAGATCTAGCTTTACGGATTGATTGAATGGCAACAATCGGCATGGGATCATTCCACACGGCAATATCTCGAGGAGGCCGACTCGAATGCTATGCAAACATTTTTGCACATTATTGCCCATCGCAGAAAACCATTTGGAAAAGCCCGAAGTTCAGAGCTCTAAAGACTGCAGGTTTGGTAACTTTGCAGGGCTCAACCTTGATTGGGCAGCAACTCCAGGGAAGGGGCTGTACCCTGGAGCTGTTTTGGAGAGGTCTGTAAAAATTGACCCTTTAACACTCAAAGAAATACTGGCAGCAATTAATAAACAAGACAAGGCTCTATGTTTCAAACAATTCCAGCTGATTTATGTAAATCAAATCTCATCTTCTTTTTGTTAAATTCCATATTAACGGGGGCTCCAATATCACCATCCTAGATTGGTGCCGAAATAGAACAACTCATTTAAGTAGAGAGATAGATGTGATCCCATTAATTACTGTATTAATAGTCTTCTGGATATTCTACACAAAAAAAATGTGCCTCTCTACTATTGTCCACACTCTGGCTGTGTGTGTTGAGTCCAGCTCTATCCTGTCAATAAACTGGGCAAGTTTCAGGAAAAAGATAGGAACCATTGTGTCTTCTGGATGCATTTAATTTTGGAATTAGTTTGTAAACTGAAAATAGTTGCTTTATGTGTCATTTTTGTGATTCTTCGAACCACTTTTTATAGCACCCTGAGACACTATTATGAAACTCTATAGGAGAGAGTCACCCCCACAGACATTTTAAACAGCTCGATTTGCCTACATGAAAGGAATTTGGATACAGTTAGACCATGAACCGCAAGGGGAATTACACACTCCGTTCTGGTGACTAAACGCTGCTTACTGGTTCCCCCACCCCCCCCCTTTTCCTTGTACATAAAACAAGTGGTTCAGTTTAGCCGGTGTATTAATGATGCTCCCAGCCACGATGGAGCAAAGATCACCACTTCATTATTTGCTGGTGACATTCTCTTGGTTTCCAGGTGCCCTAATGGCTTAGGTTCTTTTCAACATAAACTGCAGATTTCTGTAGCACAAAAGGTCCACTAGTTAATATCAACAAAACGAAACTAAAGATCTTCACACCAGGAGTAAGAAACAATTTCGCCCTGATAATTCCAGCCTGGTACAGGTCAATGTGTTCCCCTGACTAGGGATTAACAGATCATCCCTTTATTTCCTGCCACATCTCTCCAGAATGTTGAACGCATTGGGCACAGAGGGCAGGAGCCATGGCCCGCTTCACAACAGTAACCCATGGACCCCTGCCTTTGAAGAATACAAAGCACAGTGAGAGAATGCTTCTTTTGATAGAGCAAAACTTTGGGGTCATTCAAACCTTGCCAGATTGTCTATCTGCGAGATAATGTTTTTAATGTTCGAGGAGACTTCTCTTTAGTTCACCAACACGTCTCTTGCATTTAGATTTGGGGAATCACCAATACAACCTTCCAGGACCAAACTAAGACCCACCCAATATTGGTTAAAAGTTGGGGGCACACCAGAGCTCAGCCATGTCAAGGTTGCGCTTGATTGTGTAGTGGGTTACTAAGACAGTATAGTCTTGGGGTGTCTCAGATATATTAAGAACATGTTAGGATAAATTGGTCTTGGACATCATTGGGACTGCCCCAATATAGACTGTACACCAGATGGGCTCGACAATATTCCAGGGAGTACTTTTGATTTTCACCTGCTGGGATTTGACAGTAAAAATACCTCAGAACACCTAGGTGTCCCTTTATTACAGGTGTTCCTGTTATGATTAAAAGTGATCCTCCAAAGGGAGTGTCTATGGAGATAATGATCCTACACCCTATATAAAAGTAGACATGTTTCGGCCCTAAAGTGGGATGGTCATAAGGTCCGGGGCTTTCATCAGGGCTAGATCCCCCATCGGCGAGGAGTTGGAGCCCCCAAGTAAGTGCAACAGGAGACCTGACACCCTTGATTAATGTGTGACTATAGGGGCTTGTCTACCACTTCTCTCATGTAGCATATCTGTCCCAACAGTACAGGGATCCAGAAAAGATGGTCATTTGAGAAAGAAAGCCTCTCTATTCATTGCTAAAATGTATCCAATCGCCTTCCCAGATACCCCACATGAACTGAAATGTTCTACCCTTTTTATTTAACCCACTTTAAGACATCACTACCCTCTTGGATCATGGCGGGGCTCATACATAAAGTCAGATGGATCACCTATCCTACTCCAGAAATGCTTTGTTCTTTAGAGTGGTTGATGCTCTGGCTGTCTGGTACCTCCTCACTCTAGAGCCCTGACGGTTCCACTTTCCTCTGGTTCTCCATCACCATGACTGTTGCAGGTTCTGCAGGCTCGTTGGCTTCTCCCTCATTCTCCTGTTCAAGTCTGTTTTCCTAGCTGTCTCTGGTTTCCTGGTGGGCATCTTCTGTTTTCATATTGCCTCTTGTGTCACCTTCCTACGTGCCTTCATTTCCATTTTCCTACTCTAATGCCCTCTTTCTCTTAACAAGTGCCATGACAGTTCATGATGGATGCAGATGTCTTCTGGAACTGTCGTACTCCGGTAAGTAAGGGTCCTTCATGCAACATACCTCCTCATCTAGTTTCTTCCATTTTTAAAATTTGTTTAAATGGAACCGTGATAAAAAAGCCCATACTTCCTTGCTCTTTTCCTTTTTAGTTTCAAAACTAAGATTGCAGTAAAAAGGAACCACCAACTTGAATACAGAAATGTGTACCCTAGTTCAGAGCCAACCATGATATGGGTATGAGGTCTGTATGTAGAATTAACCACCTTCCTTACAAATAATAGTTGAATTTGTCAATGGTGCATCTGATTGCCGAGCATTACTTTTGTATTACTGCTTATCTTTCCTCTCCAGGAAACAGTTATCTGCTAATGAACCGGACAGGTACATCTTCCCAATTTTTGTTGATCTTAGACAATAGAGCACCAATATATAGGTTTGAAGCATCATTTTACAAGATTAAGGGCCTATCAAGTTTCAGTGATTGTATTATTAGTTTAGAAGCCAATTACATCTCAATATTTTTAATTACTCTACTGCCAGATCTTTGGGGTCCTTTCACACCTAACGTGAAGAACTCTGCCTTAGCAAATCAGTCAGTTGGAGAATCAATTTGTGAGTAGTCTGGGATACATTTCCTATAATAGCTCAGTGTTCTCAAAATGTATTATATGTATGTAAATTGCGTTTGGTGACTGGAAAGGGTATAGCTTGAATTTCTTCAATCTTTCCTTCTTGTTGCTGTATTGTCATATCTCCTAATCAAAACTCAAGTCATTTAATTTGCTCAGTGGCAAGTTTATTTTATTTTGTGGACTGATGTGCAACCCTGCTTTTCCTGAGTGAGTTAGTGCAGCCATTAGATGTTTTGGTTTTCAGTCCAGGACATACCAAAAGACAACAATGTTACTGCCGAATGGGGGAAACAAAAGGTGGTTTTAGGGCGTCACTGGTTCTGTATGTCTTTGATGATACAGTAACTCTGTTCTATCTCAGGATTCTGAAAACAGATGAGAGAAACAGAAAGAACAGTCATCAATTCCTACCTTTCTTCCGTGAACTAACTCCTTAACTACTATTTTGTTTAAGGTAGAGACGGGCTTCTCCATTAGGTGGGCAGCCAGTACGTTCTGGGGAACCAAACCTTCCCCTTTTTCAGATGATTTACATGGAAGATTTCTTCTTCCTTTTTCTTTAACACCTTGATCCAATAGGTAATTTAATTAAACGTCTCTAAAAGTAAGGTAAGGCCCATGACAGAGAGATAACAGTTTTCAGTGATTACCAGCTAAGAACAGTAACACCCGGACTCCCTTCTGATTTTCCTTTACATTAGTGACCCTGTGGTATTGCCTCTTTCTTATGCTCTGGCAAATATCTTACCCATTAAATGTTACTGTTTCCCAATTCAGGACCTTAACAGTGTAACATAACCTAAATAGGGGTTTCTTTTGAGTCTCAATCCTAGCGTCCTCAATCAATCCATCATGTTGTATTTGGAGAGCGTTGCTTGTTACACACGAGGGTATCCAGGTGCTTGCTGCAGATGTCAGTCGAAGAGCCAGGTCTTGAGCCCTTTCCTGAAGTGGGACAGTGGGGGTGCGTGTGGAGGTGGGGTAGGAGGGCGCTCCAGGCTTTGGCAGCGAGGTGGGAGAAGGAGAGTCCCATGGCGCGGCAGCGGCGTATGCGCGGTATCTGTGCAAGAGCATGGTGTGAGGAACGGAGGCTCCTGGGAGGTCGGTGGAAGTGCAGACGGTGGTTCAAGTAGACGGGTCCTTGGTCGTGGAGGGCTTTGTTGGCTTGGTTCAGGAGTTTGAAATGGCATCTTTTCTGGAGGGGGAGCCAGTGGAGGTCCTTCAAGATCTGGGTGATGTTGTTTCTCTTGGGCAGGCTGAGGACCAATCTGGCAGCTGCATTGTTGATCGTCTGGAGTCTTTGCAAGTGTTCGGTGGTGATGGCTGTAGAGTGTGTTGCTGTAGTCCAGTCGGCTGGTGATAAGGGCCTGCGTCACTGTCTTCCTGATGCAGATGGGGAGCCACTTGAAAACTCTGCGGAGCATGTGGAAGCAGACTGAGGAGACAGCATTGATCTGACATTTCATGGAGAGTTCGATGTCGAGGATGATGCCGAGATTGCAGGTGTGATCTTTTGGCGTCTGGGTAGGTCCAAGTTCTGGCAGCCACCAGGAGTCATTCCAGAGGGCTGTGTGTGTGCAAAGATCAGAACTTTAGTCTTCTCTGTTTTAAGCCACTGGCAGTTGTCCCTCCTACGGGCTGATATGTTCTTCATGCAGTTTTGGAATTTGGTCTCCATCAAGGTGGGGTCTGCTGAGAGTGAGAGGACGAGCTGCGTGTCATCGGAGATGTTGCTGTTGTGCAATCTGGTGATGTCTGCTAGTGGTGTCAGGTAGATGTTGAAGAGGGATGGGCTCGGGAAGAGCCGTGGGGGATTCAGCAGATGGTGTGTTTGGCCTGCAAGGTGAAGCCTACTCTAGTCATTTCCAGCAGTATCTTGGGTTCCTTTTTGCACAAAAGTTTAAGGGGTGAAAAGCAATGGCTTTCTTGGACCCAACCCCAGATGGTACAAAAGGCTAAAATCAATAGCTTATCCAAATACCGGCCTTCATTGCCCAGCATTATGTTCATTAAAGGGAGCTTCAATGTGCCAATATAGTGTTTTTGGATGCAGTCTGTCTGGGGGGGATAGGCTGATGTTCTCTATTGTTGGATCCTTAATTGAAAACAAAGTTGAACCATTTATTTAGAAATAAAAGGTGCTCCTTTAGGATTTCATTTGGAAAACCTGCCTATGAAAATATATCCACCATGGCAGAGGCTATTTGATATATCTTGATCTCGAAGGGGTATTGCCTCCAGGTATTTATACCGGCTACTGGTAAAGGTCCCTCTATATCCATGCCCACCCCTTGAACTGGGACCCCTACTAAGGGAATGCTCTGCAGGAGGAATTGGTGGTACAGGGATTGTATGTATTTTTAGTTTGCCATACGTGGCATTCCCAACAATCTCTTTACCTGGATATAAATTCTGGGACAAAAAAAAAAACCCTACTCAAGAATCCTCCGACTCTATTTTTCCTGCTCCAAAGTGCCCCCCTCTCCCCCCAGTAGATAACTATGAGGTAAAACAGGCTTGCTGTTTAGCGGGTTCTAGAACTAACTGAGGCTGTTACCCTCTCCCTCCCACTACACAATAACGTGTTCGGATAAAGTACTGAGGACCTACCCAGGTTTCCAGTTTCCCTTTTAAACTTGTTTCCAGGCATTTTGCAGAGTAGGGCCTTCTGACTGTAAGGCTATGAGGTTTCTGCCCCCTTTGCCATATTTCATGGGAGACTAAATCAGGTTTCAGGGTCAACCCTATGCTGGTCTCCTGTTTATGTGCTCTTGTTATGTATAACCTTCATAAACCTAAATCAGGAATCCTTTAAGTAAAAAGGGGGTTTTAGCTAACTATCCCTTTGACTTCATTCAGGGACCTTTCGCTAAAGAAACGTAAGCCATAGGATATTCTTTCTGATACCCATGGAAATTTTTAATGGGAACTATCTCTGGAAGGACTTGTGGGGCTGTTCAAGATTTTGATGAATAACTGACCGCGTATACTCCGAACCTAAAACTCACCTGTACAGGTCAAGAAGGGTGTCCCTGAATATGTGTTATAATATCGTGGTCTTTGAACATACCTGAAATCCATGGCTTCCTCTTCTTTCCTACAGGCATAATCTTGCCATGTGTCCCAGCTTTCTATATTCAAAGCATTGGGTTTTTATTGCCTACATCAGGGTTGGGAATGGACGTGAGCGTTAAAGGCCCTACCTTGATAGAACTCGATCTCTGATAGGAGTGGGCAGGAATCAGATCACTGGGGTATAGCTTGAGACCTGTGGCACAGTGAACATGGGGCCCATGTCTGGGCATAGCAGCTGTACTTGGGTCATTGACTGCAACAATAGTAAAATGGGACCTCAATATAGTATTCACCCGAAAAAGAGTTTCCACCTAAAATATTTGGATTAAAGCCAGGGATGTTCAGTATGTGAAAATAATGTCTCTCGATTTCACATATCCTGAGCATCCCTGAGTTTAGTCTCACTTCATGTACTTGTTTTGGACATTAAAAAAACTTGAAGCATTAGTGTCTATTTCTCTATGGTATATGTTATAAAGCACAAGAGGCCTGTAATGGACATCATAGTTCAAGGTTCATTGACATAAGCCCAAGTGACTGGCAGTAGGAGGATCCATAGGAAGAGACAGCAGCAAGGCTACAGGATGTGACATGAGGAGCTGTAGCTGTACACTCAGCATGTGACAGAAGCATCACAGAGTGTATCACACCGACAGGAGGCACAACAGAAAGTGTGCAGACATCTGACTAGACAGAAGCGCTGACAAACTGACTCACTAACCCACCTCTATACACAACTCCGGAGGCTCAAGCACCTGCTCCAGTGAGCTGTGTATCCTACATGCCGCTCATACTGTGACTGTACGTGTTCTGTGAGTGGCTGAAGCTTGCACTTCCACTCCTGCAGTGGTGATCTGTTCTGCAGGGAAGAGAAGCTTGCACTGCAGTTACCTGTCCGTGTGAGAGGAAAGCTTGGTTTGCTGCTGCCATTCTATAAAGACTGGGCTATTCCACTGCTGTTTCCTTGTCAGGTGAGGGGGAAGCTTGCACTGCTGCTCCTCATGCTGTACCAATGTAGTTATATAAAGAAGTAACCTTTTCCGTTTCCTCACCTTCGGTGCCTGTTATGAGGGAGAGATGTGTGCACTGTGTGCCCTCCAGTTGTGCATATTCTGTAAGGAGAGGAAGCTTGCACTGCTGCTCCCCAAGCTGTCCCCCTTTGGTGAGAGAGGGATGCTTGAACTGCTGTACATGTTAGATAAAGAAGTAACCTATTCCCTGCCATCGCCTTCGGTGCCTGTTATGAGGGAGAGATGTGTCACTGTATATGGTCCAGTTGTGCATATACTGTAAGGAAAGGAAGCTTGCACTGTTCCTACATGTTCTGGGTGTAAAAAACGTGAGCCGCTCCTCTTGCTGCTCACACCTATTATTTATTTAATGTTAGTGTCCTGTGTACTATTGAAGATCGTGGTAAAATGTTTCGGTTAACAAATAAACAAAAAAAAAAAAGCGAAAATGATTGGCATTGCAGGGGCTTGTTTAATGCATGACAATATGCGAACCAAGCTTACTTCAGGTTTTGCGGGGGAAACCAGCAGATTTTTTCCAGTGGGCTAGAGAACGTGTAAAATTTCAAAGCAGGGCTACCTAGAGTCATGTGTGACACCTTCAGCCAGTTCTAGGAAAGACCGACCACAAGTCCAACACAGCCACTTGCTTTTGCAAAAAAGCCAAGTTGGGCTGGTGGCCTCGGGTCATGGAGCAGCTTGGCACCCTAGAGAAAAGGGAAATAAACTTCAGTTGTGAATTGCTGCATTTATTTCTAGTAGGCAATGAAGGGTTAAACAGCCCAGTGGGGGAGAGGGCAGAGGTTGTGTTTCGAGTGCAGATGAGAACATCCACTGCCAATGGGCTGCGAGTAACACTGTCTAGAAACGGAGGGGGAGAGAAACAGTCTAAATGGGTACAAGGAAGTGACGTGTGCAATACGCATAGATCCCTTTTCCGTAACTGTGGGAAGCTTGCAAAAATATATCGGGCGCTATTTTAATTTCCTGCTTCCATCATTTTGGATTTAATGCATTTCATTTTTTTTGCTAGATTTCTCTTGAAAATAAACACGAGCCACACAGATCTTGTGTCACTCGCTCGGAGTAGGCGATGCCCCACTCCCCTCACCCATGTTCTGTTCTCCATCCTGTCCCTGCTGCCCCTCTATGCCTCTTCCCCTTCACAACCGCACAGTACCCTGGATACACTCCAATGGACGCACATTACCTGCTCTTCCCACTCCCACCAGCCGCCTCCAAAAAACTCCTTCCACCAAGTTAACAATGGATTACTGGATAAAAGAAAGTATAAGAGACATTGAGAGTTTTGCAACTCTTACCAGTTCCTCCTGGGTGTCAATCAGAGCCAGGGAGGAGTTCAGAGCAGCACAGGAGTCTCTGGCCTCTGTCCAGTCTCCGTAGCCTTCAGAGAAATAGAAACACTTATTCCAGTACCAGATCCAGCTATCACCACAAGGGGGCAGCACGCGACCGTCCTTTCCAATATCTGCAGCGCGGCTCTGTGCAGACTCCTTCATGATTTGAGGCTCAGAAAACTGACGTTTCTTTAGAACTGGTAAAGCGGGTATGGAACGAAAAAAAGAAAAAACAATGTTCCTTGGGCAATTTGTGATTACATTTATAATTTTCGTGCTAAAAAAAATAAACATTATTTGCAACAAGCTTAAATCCACACAGTCTTCCAGACCTTGCAAAACACTTATAAAGCATCTTTACAAGTTTAAAACTTGCTCTGACCTGTTGTAATCTTTATGGGCATTTAACCACACACACATCACTCACTATCACTGGTTCATGGGCTTGCCTGACAAACACCCTTTGCTTTCATTGGTAAATGCTTTACGTTTGTCCCTCCTTGGGCTGGTTTTGTTACGCCTTGCACACTGTCCCTGTTACATGGATAATTGCACATTTGCCTATTTGTTTGACTGCGAGCGAACTTCTTTTTCTTTTTGTGTCTCACCTTTGGGCTCATGCTTAAGGTGGCCATGGCACGTTGAATCGGCTCGCTTATGTGAACTGTTATCCTTTTCATTTGCAATTTAAGTGTCAAGGAAAGTCCGGTTAGATAGTTACAACGCTAATAGCTCTAACTCGAGCAAACCCGAGACCCGTTGCATTGTAAATGCTTGTTTGACTGTACGATTGGCTAATAGTGGACACTGATTGTGATCACCGGAACTGTTTTCCTTCCGAGTACGACCATGGATATATGAGAAAGTCTTTCACCTCGTGTAGCTGCGCTGGGTGAAAACAGAAGGGACAGGCTGCTTCTGGGTCACACCTGGGCAAGGATGGCTCGCTTCCGGGGTGGTACTCTAAGGACAGAAGCGTAGGCCGATACCACACCTGAGCAGGGTACCACAGGGAGGTTCTCCCTCTCTGGACATAAAGGCAGGCTAGTGCTATGTGACAGAACACAGGGGCAGGCACTAGGGGGTGGGGGTGTAATCTCTCATGGCAAGGGCAAGCACTGGGGGTAATATCTCACAACACAAGGCACGCTCTGCTTGGGTAATCTATCATGACACAAGGGCAGGCTCTGTGGGGATAATCTCTCACACAGGCAGGCACATAGGTGGCAGGAGGGGAGGATAAATCTCCCTTGACCCATGGGCCGAGTTTTCCAGGTTAATCTCTCATGACACAAGGAAGGGGTAATCTCATGGCCCATGGGCAAGCCACACACACTCATGCATCAAGTGGAGGGCAGTGAAACAAGTAGGTAGCTGGACAGGGTGCATTAGCAAGGGTCCAGTCACAGGTATACATTTAATTTCAGGACGTGAACTTTTCCCAAACGCAGCAGATAAGAGAGTTCAGGGAGATGGGCTCCTAAACCAAAGATGTTTGGAGATTGCATGAAGCATTAGACTCAAAGCTGGCACAGTATTCAGGCCTTTCAAGTCTGCTAAAATAGGTGCTTTGAATCGTCTCGCTTACGGCAACTGTTTCACTTTTCATTTTCAATTTATGTGGCAAGGACATTCCAGTAATTAATTAACAACTCTAATAGCTCTAACTCGAGCAAACGCGAGACCCATTGCATTGCAAATGCTTGTTTAAGTTACTATGGCCCATATTTATGGAGAGTTAGTGTCACCTTAACGTCGAAAATTTTGACGCTAAAGCAATGCTAACTTAATTCCATATTTATATTTTTACGCTAGACCCGTCTAGCGTCAAACTATTGGAGTTAGCGCCATTCCTAGGAAGTGCCAACCCACCTTGCGTCAATGAGCTGCATGGTAGGCGTTCCCTTCCTAAAAATGGCGCTAGGCCCCCAGCACCATATTTAACACCCAACGCTGAAACGACGCACAAGTGGGAGGCGGACCTAAATAATGGCGCTTAGCACCATTATTTAACGCCTGGTCAGGCCAGGCATTAATGTGCAGGTAGGCTCATTTCCATGGTGAAATACCATGGAATGGGCACAAAGATGCCCACCCCAACCCCCAGGATCACCACCACCCACACCACAGGGACACTACAAGGGTAGGGAGCCCATCCCAGGTAAGTGTATGTGTATGTGTGCCACTGGGGGCCCCTTACATGGGGCCCCCTGGCTGGCATTAGGTGTTTTGGGCTTGCCCTGGGGACACTGGTCCCCTGTGGTGGGGTGGTGGGAAGGACTCCTGTCTATACTTAGACAGTAGTCATTTTTTGGCTTCTTGTGCATCAAAAAATGAAGCTATGCTGAGTAGCAGCAGATTTTGTTCAGCTAACCAGCCTAACGTCATTTTTTACTCACTAGCGCCATTTCCCCCAACACCATCCCTCACCGGCTAGAGTGTTTTTTTGATGACGTTAGCCGTTCCTTAGCACCATTGTGCATCATTTCTTAAATATGGCGCATGGTTGGCCTTAGGGAATGACGTTAGGTCGTGTTAAAAAAAAAAATTACACACAACTGTGCTAGCACAGTTGTGAGCAATTTTTCATACATATGGGCCTATTTGTTCAAACAACAATATTTTTCGAATTATCTGAATGGTTGACTCCAGAGGCAGCCCAACAAAATTGGGTTTGATGCACAAACCAGAGCTGTCACCATATCTGCGGCAGGGGTGTGACGCACACATCTGCTGGGGCAGGAATCCGTCAGGGGGCCCCAAACCCTTCAGAGGGGACCCATTCAAACCAATGCTAATGAATATCTGTGAGACATTGGAGACCTAGGGGCTCCTCTACACATTCTGAGGTGGTGGAGGGGCATCATTCTGCGTTACGTCACTGATCCGCAGTTATGGCCGCGGTCATGTTTTAAATTGTATGTCAGGACCGGAGGGTCTGATTATGCTTCTGTTTCTATGCTTTATTTTTTACAGTAGCCAATTAGAAATAACTTTTTAAAAATACTACATAACCCATGAACCCATGTATATCACATGACCAACCATAGAAACAAGCCCTATAAAACCCGAGGATAACAACATACTTCCTCTTCCTTTGCTGCTTCTCAGCCAGTTAAGGGCTTTCGTTTTCATGATTGTCTAATTACGTGTTTGTTTCGGCATTGTGTTCGTGTGGCGAGCGCATTTGTGGTTGAGACATTGCCTGTGGGAACGTTTTTATACCTCCCGGGGGCAGCCGGTCGGCTCGCTTCCCCTGTCAGTGGAGTGGGAGCAGGGGAGTGGGGACGCGCGGCGCTGCCGCACAGTCCTCTTTTTATTGCCACAGCTTTTACTCAGTGAGTATGCGCAAAGCTGAATGCTTCTGAACACGCTGAGCCACATGTGTTTAATCTCCTCACCTTTGCTGGCTGTGTTCTCTCCGATTTACACCCCAAGTGCGATATTCTTGGGGTTGCAATAATTTTTATACAGGCTGGGCCTGTTTTCTGTTTGGGCAAAGCTCCCTCCACATCCTAACTAATTATATATATATATATATATATATATATATATATATACACCCTTTTCAGGGCTGATATTCTGCCCCATTTGGTCCAAATAACCTATTTTTTAATTGTTCTGCTCCTCTGGAGTCTTGTATCTTATCAGCATGGATGCTTATGATGACCAAGGAGGTGATGAATGTTATGTGGATGATCCTGCTGGATCTTTTGAGCATGACCTTGTCTACGCTTTAGATGCTGGGGTGCATCATACAGTCAATCAAGCCTTGGCTCAGGCTATCAGGCCCATTAACCACCACCTTATTGGTTTTGCCTAGCAGCAAGGATGGGTGGCTCCCTCAGGGGCTCAGGCGCTCAGAGAGCCTTCCTTGTCTGGCAGTTCACAAGCCCCCAAGCAGGGTGACAATCCGCAGGCGGCGGATATTGAGAGCCTTATCAGGTCAATGGCCAGGGATCATGACTATAATGCTGCTTCCTCCCAGAAGTGTAAGTCCAAGGAAGATTTAGCTTCTTTCTCATCGGACCACTCCTCTGATCAAGGGGATGATCCCTCCCTGAAAGCGCAAAAAGAAGCCATGCCACCAGGTAGAGCCTATTCCTGCACCAAAAGTCCTTACTTTTGAACCAGAGGACATTGTTCATCCTCGATCTTCCTTATGGTTGCCTCCAGCTGAAGTGGCAGACTATGTGGAATCCCATATTAGGCATGGATTTGAGAAGGAGGTTCGCTCCAGATTGCATTCTGAATGTCTGAGACCTGATTTTCCCTCTAAAGTGACTGAAACCCCTGAACGGGATCCTACTCTAGTCACTTATTTTAAAAAGTTTTCTAAAGACCCGAAGAAGGGCATAGATCGTACCTGGTGTGGTTGCCAGGACAAGCTTTTGGACGCAACTGGCCCCTTGACCAAGATTTTGGAGTTGGGTTTTCAGGCCAAGGATTCTGGTGAGACCATTCACCCCGATGTTCTGGTGGGTTGGGCTCAAAGGGCACTGTGCTTTCTGGGGAACGCTAATTGTGTCATTTCCAATTAACGTCGTTGTTCCTTTTTGATCAAGAAGGATCCTAAATTGGCGGACCTTGCTTCATCTGAGTAAGGTCCTTTGGCTCAGTGCTTGCTTTTTAGCTTTTCTTTCCTTAAGGAACTTTCAAAATTTGCAGCAACTTATGCCAATTTAGACAAGGCCCAAGGGTCTATCAAAAGAGTTCTTCGTCCACTTGTTTGTGGGGCCGTACGCTACAGAGGGTGTGCTTTCGGCCATTTCAGCCCACAAGGCCCTCAACGGGGTTACTATCATCAAGGAAGAGGTGGCTTCCAAGACTACGACTCCTCCACCTCACCCTTCTACCCCTCCTGTCCCAGAGCAGGCCATTCCAGGTTCCGCAGAGGGAGATCTAGAGGTTCACAATCCTACTCCCAGGAACTACAGGGGAGCCTGCTTGTGAGTTCAGAGGTTGTTTGGGGGGCAGGACAGAGGGTTTTCTGCAAGCGTGGCACAAGATCACTTGTGATGCTTGGGTCCTGAAGACCATTCAGGGCTTTAAGCTCGAATTTTATGAGTCCCCCTCTCAGTCGTTACCTCCCCATCTGACATATTTTTCCCTTCAAGAGCGCAGTTTCATTTCCGCAGAAATATCATCGCTTTTGAAAAAAAGCGCTATTGTTGAGGTTTTAAAGCATCCTGTACGATTTCTCAGCTCAGTGTTTTTAGTGGACAAGAAAGGGGGTGGTTCCCGTCTTGTTTTGAATCTCAAAGAGTTCAACGGATGCTTGCTTTATTGTCATTTCAAGGGGGAAGGCATCCACTTATTGAGGGATATTCTTAAGGAAGGAGACTGGATGGTTTGTGGAGATTTAAAGGATGCTTATCTGACCATTCCTATATTCCCTCCCCACCGTCATTTCCTCCAATTTCAGTGGGACGGTCTTTGTTATGAATACAAGGTTCTTCCTTTTGGCCTCTCTTCGGCCCCCTGGTGCTTCACGAAGGTGATGCAGCCGGTAGTCGAGTCCCTCCATGTGCGAGGGGTGCGTCTAATGATTTACCTCGACAACATTCTTATCATGGCTCAATGTCCCAGTCTAGTCCTCTCCCATCTGGAGAGGTCCATTTTCCTTCTTCAGGGTCTGGGGTTCATAATCAATGCCCAAACGTCAGTCTTAATTCCGTCTCAGCAGATGGATTTTCTGGGCTTTCGGATAGATTCCATTCTAGCTCAGTTGATCCTTCCCCCTTAGAAGATTCATCTAATCAAGAGAGAACTGAGGTTACTTTTGTCCAGACAGACTGTATCATTGAGGGCAATTGCCCACACGATGGGCCTGCTCTTTTCCTCCATCCAGATTATATTTTTGGGGCCTCTACATTACGGAGCTCTGCAGAGGTTGAACGTTTCTCATCTTCAGAGAGGCCTAAGTTATGGGGACCAGGTTCCTCTTTCAGAGGAGGCTCAGTCAGAGATGAGGTGGTGGTTGGACCACATGGAGGCTTGGAATGACAGAGCCATCTTCAGTACCTCCCCGGACATTGTGATAGGGTCCGATGTCAGTCTTTGGAGGTGGGGGGCCCGTTGCGGGTCGATTTCCACAGGGGGTCGTTGGTCCAAAGCAGAACTAGACCTTCATATCAATTATCTGGACCTTCTTGCGGGTTTGTTTGCAATCAGGAGCTTGTCCCCTCTCAAGGCGAATTGTTGTATACTTCTTCGAATGGACAAAATCTCAGCAGTGAGATATTTCAACAAATTGGGGGAGACAGATCTTGCATTCTGGCAGAGATTGCCAAGGATTTTTGGCACTTCTGCCTTCAGCACTGGATCTCGTCCTTAATAAAATTGAAAAATTTGTAACACGAATGCTAGAATTATTTTTTATTGTGGAGTCTGTACTCCAGGTCTGATGTGAACTGAATGCCAGGAGATCAGGTATGTGCTACAATGAGACCATTTGTTTGTTTTTTTAGAGATGGGGAGCGACCCATTAGGCAAGGGTCGCTCCCCTGGGGGGCAAATTGTATTTAGACCATGGGCAGATTGGCCGATTTTAGGTCAATCTGCCCCCAAGGGGGCAGAAACCACTAGGCACCGGGGATTTGTTTTTTGGCGCCAATGTCACGCAGGGGGAGCGACCCCGTAGGCAAGGGTCTCTCCTGGGGGGGGAGTTGGGGGGGAGGGGGCAAATTTATTTTAGGCCATTTCTGCCCCCCCTGGGGCAGATCGGCCTAATGTTATTAGGCCGACCTGCCCCCAGGGGGGGCAGAAACCTCTAGGCGCCAGGGCAAATTTTTTTTTTGTGTTTTTTTTTTGTTTGTTTTTTTAGAGATGGGGAGCGACCCATTAGGCAAGGGTCGCTCCCCTGGGGGGCAAATTGTATTTAGACCATGGGCAGATTGGCCGATTTTAGGTCAATCTGCCCCCAAGGGGGCAGAAACCACTAGGCACCAGGGATTTTTTTTTGTTGGTGCCAATGTCACGCAGGGGGAGCGACCCCATAGGCAAGGGTCGCTCCCTGGTGGGGGGGGGGGGGCGGGGTGTCGTGCGGTCGGAAGTCAAATTTATTTTAAGCCATTTCTGAACCCTCCCGGGGCCGGCTGAGCTAGAGGCCAAAATCCACAGGTAGGCACTTTGCAAAAAACACCTCTGTTTTCTGTGAAATGTGTTGTGACCACGTTGTGTTTTGGGCAATTTCCTTTCGGGGGAGCTAGGACTACCTACAGAAGTGAGGTACCATTTTTATCGAGAGACTTAGGGGAACGCTGGGTGGAAGGAAATTTGTGGCTCCTCTCAGATTCCAGAACTTTCAGTCACCGAAATGAGAGGAAAACATGTTTTTTGGGCCACATTTTGATGTTTGCAAAGGATTCTGGGTAACAGAATCTGGTCAGAGCCCCGCAAGTCACCCCATCTTGGATTCCCCTGGGTTTCTAGTTTTCAAAAATGAGCTGGTTTGCTAGGTTTCTGCCAAAATCCACAGATAGGCACTGTTTTCTGTGAAAAAATGTGATGTGTCCACGTTGTGTTTTGGGCCATTTCCTTTCGTGGGCACTAGTCCTACCCACACAAGTGAGGTATAATTGTTATCGGGAGACTTGGGGGAACGCTGGGTGGAAGGAAATTTCTGGCTCCTCTCTGATTCCAGAACTTTCTGTCACCAAAATGTGAGGAAAATGTGTTTTTTTAGCCAAATTTTGAGGTTTGCAAAGGATTCTGGGTAACAGAACGTGGTCAGAGCCCCACAAGTCACCCCATCTTGGATTCCCCTAGGTCTCTAGTTTTAAAAAATGCACAGGTTTGGTAGGTTTCCCTAGGTGCCGGCTGAGCTAGAGACCAAAATCTACAGGTAGGCACTTTGCAAAAAACACCTCTGTTTTCTTTAAAAAAATGTGATGTGTCCACATTGCGTTTTGGGGCATTTCCTGTCGCGGGCGCTAGGCCTACCCACACAAGTGAGGTATCATTTTTATCGGGAGACTTGGGGGAACACTAGGTGGAGGGAAATTTGTGGCTCCTCTTTGATTCCAGAACTTTCTGTCACCAAAATGTGAGGAAAATGTGTTTTTGTAGCCAAATTTTGAGGTTTGCAAAGGAATCTGGGTAACAGAACCTGGTCAGAGCCCCACAAGTCACCCCATCTTGGATTCCCCTAGGTCTCTAGTTTTCAAAAATGCAAAGGTTTGGTAGGTTTCCCTAGGTGCCGGCTGAGCTAGTGGCCAAAATCTACAGGTAGGCACTTTGCAAAAAACACCTCTGTTTTCTTTAAAAAAATGTGATGTGTCCACATTGCGTTTTGGGGCATTTCCTGTCGCGGGCGCTAGGCCTACCCACACAAGTGAGGTATCATTTTTATCGGGAGACTTGGGGAAACGCTGGGTGGAAGGAAATTTGTGGCTCCTCTCTGATTCCAGAACTTTCTGTCACCAAAATGTGAGGAAAATGTGTTTTTTTAGCCAAATTGTGAGGTTTGCAAAGGATTCTGGGTAACAGAACCTGGTCAGAGCCCCACAAGTCACCCCATCTTGGATTCCCCTAGGTCTCTAGTTTTAAAAAATGCCCAGGTTTGGTAGGTTTCCCTAGGTGCCAGCTGAGCTAGTGGCCAAAATCTACAGGTAGGCACTTTGCAAAAAACACCTCCGTTTTCTTTCAAAAAATGTGATGTGTCCACATTGCGTTTTGGGGCATTTCCTGTCACGGGCGCTAGGCCTACCCACATAAGTGGGGTATCATTTTTATCGGGAGACTTGGGGAAACGCTGGGTGGAGGGAAATTTGTGGCTCCTCTCTGATTCCAGAACTTTCTGTCACCAAAATGTGAGGAAAATGTGTTTTTTTAGCCAAATTTTGAGGTTTGCAAAGGATTCTGGGTAACAGAACCTGGTCAGAGCCCCACAAGTCACCCCATCTTGGATTCCCCTAGGTGTCTAGTTTTAAAAAATGCACAGGTTTGGTAGGTTTCCCTAGGTGCCGGCTGAGCTAGAGGCCAAAATCTACAGGTAGGCACTTTGCAAAAAACAGCTCTGTTTTCTTTAAAAAAATGGGATGTGTCCACGTTGTGCTTTGGGGCATTTCCTGTCGCGGGCGCTAGCCTACCCACACATGTGAGGTATCATTTTTATCGGGAGACTTGGGGGAACACAGATTAGCAAAAGAAATTTTATTGCCCCTTGTCTTTCTCTACATTTTTTCCTTCCAAATATGGGAGAGTGTGTAAAAAAGACATCTATTTGAGAAATGCCCTCTAATTCACATGCTAGTATGGTCACCCGGGAATTCAGAGATGTGCAAATAACCACTGCTCCTCAACACCTTATCTTCTGCCCTTTTTGTAAATACAAAGGTTTTCTTGATAGCTATTTTTTACTCTTTATATTTCAGCAAATGAATTGCTGTGTACCCGGTATAGAATGAAAACACACTGCAGGGTGCAGCTCATTTATTGGCTCTGGGTACCTAGGGTTCTTGATGAACCTACAAGCCCTATATATCCCCGCAACCAGAGGAGTCAAGCAGACGTAACGGTATATTGCTTTCGAAAATCTGACATTGCAGGAAAAAGTTACAGAGTAAAACGTAGAGAAAAATGTATGTTTTTTTCACCTCAATTTCAATATTTTTCTTTTTTAGTTGTTATTTTCTGTAGGATATCCTTGTAGGATCTACACAAATGACCCCTTGCTGAATTCAGAATTGTGTCTACTTTTCAGAAATGTTTAGGTTTCTGGGATCCAGCATTGGTTTCATGCCCATTTCTGTCACTGACTGGAAGGAGGCTGAAAGCACAATTTTTTTTAAAAATGGGGTATGTCCCAGTAAAATGCCAAATTTGTGTTGAAAAATTGGGTTTTCTGATTCAAGTCTGCCTGTTCCTGAAAGCTGGGAAGCTGGTGAGTTTAGCACCGCAAACCCTTTGTTGATGCCATTTTCAGGAGAAAAACCACAAGCCTTCTTCTGCAGCCACTTTTTCAATTTTTTTTGAAAAAAACGAAATTTTCACTGTATTTTGGCTAATTTCTTGGCCTCCTTCAGGGGAACCCACAAAGTCTGGGTACCTCTAGAATTCCTCGGATGTTGGAAAAAAAGGACACAAATTTGGCTTGGTTAGCTTATGTGGACAAAAAGTTATGAGGGCCTAAGCGCGAACTGCCCCAAATAGGCAAAAAAAGGCCTGGCACAGGAGTGGGAAAAGGCCTGGCAGCGAAGGGGTTAAATATCTGGAAATATTGTCCGGGTACAATGTTTATTAAAGGCTTGCATTCCATAAATTGAAAGCAGAGCCAGCCACGGCCGCTGGGTGTCGCGCGTCCTCCATGAACAAGGTCTGCTTACCAGGGGTGAACCACGGACTGAAATGATCGGTACTCACCCATGATGTACAGTGAGAGCCCCACTACAGTGATGAATAGAGCAGCCGCCAGGCCCAGCACAACACGGAGTCTGGTCTGTGGATTCAGCACATTTATCACACGGCGAACAGGCTCGTGATCTACAAAAAAAAACAGATGTTCTTCCAGCTACATTTTGAGTTTTTTCAGCCATCTTAGGTGACGTTAAAGAGAGCGTCAAGTGTCGCGCTGGTATTATGCTACATTGTGTTAAATGGGTCTCCACCTGAAGATACCCTCACAAGCGAGCCTTACTGGGACCTGAAGGACGCAGATGTGTAGGACATTCCTTCTGACTCTTTCAGAGTGCTGCACACATATACCCTGTACCCGATGAATGCGTCCTTGTGTAATGTAGCTGGTGTTCATGTACAGTGCTCAAATACATGTGGGTCGACATTGCGCTACATAAAAACTGTGAAAAAACAAAGATGTGGCATTACAACAGTTGAAGCCTCCGTCAGACCAGGAACAAAACCAGAGACTAACCACCCCTTAGAGTTTAAAGAAAGACAATGTATTTACATGCACGGAGACTGATGGCTTGAGAGGCCAAGTCCAACCAGTCGGAATTGCGGAACTCCAGTACAATCTTTTATGCATGAAGACCAAAAAATGTGAAAATACATCATCCAATCAGAACAACAGAGAGGTGATTTCTTCAAGTACATGGTGTGATGTTGATCAGGTGATGCATGGTGTTACACATATATTAGGCATCTATCCAATCACAGTAGAACATAATTTTATGATGGCAGCGTGATACAGGATGACCACAAGCGTGACCTGCACATTTCTCAGACGGTTGGGACTTTCTAAGGTGTCACCAAACCAGTTTCTTCATAACCTTTCCTCAGACCTATGTGGACATCCAGATGTCTGTCTGAAGCTGGCGAATGAAGCAATGCATGTTACGGGAGGTGTCTCTTGAAGCAAGCCTTGCATTACAAGCTGCCTGTCAGGGCTAATTTAGTAAAGGTCAATCAACCTTTTGCATGTGTTTTTCAGGCCTCTTCAGCATTGAGTATCACAGGATGAAGTCAGGCCTGGAGAAATAATAAAATGGATTCTTCAGTCAGTTTCCACACAACCAGAGCTGTCTACTTCGCAACTGGGAAACCATGTTCAAGTCTCGGCCTCAGCTCAACATCCTGTGATTCTGGGCAAATCACTTAATGACAGTATGTTTTGTTTTTGCATAGCTCAAACTCAACCAAAATTTACTGCTGGCCTTTAAATGGGGACCATATACATTACACAAGGTCACATTCATCTTTATGGTCGAGTCTGCAAGGGCATGAGCTACCACATGGGTCTTGCTGGCAACACACTGTTGTTTACAAAAAGGGTTTGAGCCCGCCCATTGCTTACCATTTGTTGTGTAGTCACTCTTCTTGTGTTTGAGGTACTATTTATCCCCCCCTGCTTTTTTGCTTGCTTTTTTCTTCTTTCCTGGAGTACTCTGTGTCATGGGTCACTTTTCCTGACCGTCAATCATGTTATTATACTTGCCACTTGAGGGGCTTGTCTCAGCTTTGAAAGGAGCTTCCCCTTAATTTCCTTCTGAATTTGCAAATGATTTCGGGGCGATGACACTAACATGGCTTATTCCCCGACATCTCTTTCGTGTTAGCATGCAGATTTGCCAAACTGTGCATCAGTTATCAACAGCCACGGAGTACATTATTGCACTGGTCAGAAATGGTGCAACTGCATTGATTTCTCGTGCTTGCTTCAGGAATGTCACAGGTTTGTGCTAAATTGGTAAAGACTAGCATGTTTTCGTGTGGAATACGATTGCATTCGAAGGCATAAAAATAAATAGTAAATCACATCTTTCATGTAATCCACTAAAATCTAATCCACTCCAACACACACTCCACTCTAATCCACTACAATCTACTCCACTGTAATCCACTGGAGTAATCTAATCCACTCGGATGTGCTCCACTCAAACACACTTAAACATACTCCACTTCATCAACTTTTTGCGATGCTGACCAGTAGCCACACTGGTGCACAACATGGCTAAAGCACATTACCAGAGCCAATAGCTTTCCCATAGGCAAGACCTATTGGCTTTGTCAATGCTTGGTATTTTATGGGTTGAAAAACCACCAGTCCTGCTTCCATTCTCACCAAAAGCCACGCCCACTTCTCCAGGTCCGTCCGGCTTTAAGACCCAGTAGAAATTTAAAAAGAGCATTGAAATTGGGCCCTATATTCATGCCCTTAACTTTGTAACCAAAAACACTGACTAACTCCTGATAAATGAATGTTAAAAATGTTATCAGCGATTCAGTTCTTTCTCGCATTCCACGTTTTCCTTAATCTCTAATACCTCGGAGTGTTTTGTAATTCCAGGATGGTGTGTTTCTGTATGTTTTTGCCATGCAGCATATTACTCTTGTATAGTGCCTACTCGGAACCGAGTCCCTCTAGGTGCTTATAATGGATAAATCATGTTTCTTCCATTGCCTGTCAGGGGTGAGAAAGGTGTTCACAATGCATGGCCATCCGGTCCTTGGCCTCTCTGCACAGAGCTCAGAACAGTGGTCAGGTATTGTATTGTATTGTAATCGTATTTATATAGCGCTTACTACCCCTGACGAGGCGTTGAAGCGCTTTTCGAAGAGTAGCGCGCTACTCCGGAACCCAACAAGAATTAGTGATGGATTAGTATTGGGATTTAATGAGTACAGTTTTAGTATTATTATGAGTTAATTTGAGCCGCGGAAATGAGAGTTTGTTAGTTGAGTGTAGTGCTCTCAAGGCAGGGGAGATGTGGGCTTGCAGCTTTACATGTAATAGTAGCCTGGCTGCGGAATTCTGGATACGTTGTAGTTTTTTCATAACAGATAGAGATGATCCATGGTAGAGGCCATTGGCATAATCCAGTTTGGATAGTACAAGCGAGATAGTAGCTTGCACCTTGTGTGGAAATCCGAGGTAGGGGAAGATTCGTTGTAAAGTCTTCAAGGTGATGAAGCTTGTTCGTGCTAATTTGTCCACTTGGGCATTCATAGTTAGCTTGGAATCCATGGTGATTCCTAGGTTTTTAACTTCCTTGGATAATTGAGGAGGTGGTGGTCCGAGATCTTCAGGCTAGACGCACAGAGGGTCATAATTTTTCCAGTCACCACATGTGAGTATTTCTGTTTTGGAGGTATTTAGTTTCAGATGGCTCCAGGTCATCCACTGATCAACCGCTCTGAGGCAACTGAAGATTTGAGAGTTTTCAATGTTTTTGGGGCATTCTAATTTAAGTAGTATTTGTGTGTCATCTGCATAGTTGTAACATGTGAGATGGAAATCATTGATCAGTTCTGGTAAAGATATCATGTAGATGTTAAAAAGCAAAGGTGAGATGATTGATCCTTGGGGGACCCCTGCTTTTGTGAGGTAGGGTTCGGACAAGAAGGGGGACGAGTGGATGATATTAGATCTTTTTTGAAGATAGAAAGTAATCCAGTCGGGAGCAATCCCTTGTATGCCGGCTTTGTGGAGTCTTTGAGTTAGGGTGTCATGGTCAACCGTATCAAAGGCAGCTGAGAGGTCCAAGAGAAGTAGTGCAGCAACTCCATTTCGGTCGACTGTGTTTTTAAGATCGTCCCAGATTGCTATGAGTGCCGATTCGGTGCTTCTTCCTGGGTGGAATCCAGTTTGGAAGTCTGAAAGTATAGAATTGTCTTCAATGAATTGTGACATCTGGGCAAATGCTGCTCTTTCTATCAATTTGCCCAGGAAAGGTCCATTTGTGATTGGTCTGTAGTTGTTGGGGTCTTGCGGGCCTAGGTTTGTTTTCTTTAATAAAGGTCGTATGTATGCCTTTTTCAGGTCTACAGGAAAAGTTCCTGAAGTTAAAGAGTTGTTGATGATTCTTCTTACAGGTGTGGCAGCCGAAGTAGATAGAAGAATGTTCTTGAAGATTTGTGGTGGGCAAGGGTCAGAAGGGCAACCAGAAGGTCTGCTTGCTTTGACCAAATCAAAATATCCTGGGATATTTGTTTGAAGGACTGTAGAGGTTGGGTTGGTTTATTCTTAAAGGGTATTTTAGGAAAGGGGTTGGTGCTGATGTTTTTCTTCTGTTATAAATAGGAATCCAATGTGTCTGCCTTGGTTGTGTAGTGAGTTGCCAATTTGTTTATGAAATCTTGAGTAGTGGGATGACTTCCTTCCATGCATGTAGGTTTTCGAAATTCATTGAGAATTTTATAAAATTCCTTGGTTGTAGATTTTGCATTTTGAATTCTGTCTGAGTAGTATCTTTTTTTAGCTTTTTTGATTGATGATTTGTATATCCTGTTAAGTTTGTGTAGCTGCAGTTTGTCTTGACTGTTGTTTGTTTTGAGCCAGGTCCGCTGCAACTTTCTGATTTGTTGCTTTATCTTTTTAAGTTCTGTGTTTCTCCAAGGTGTTGGTTTTCTTTTGTTGTGTTTAGTTTTTCTGAGTGGTATTAGGATATCAAAAGCTTCCTGTAGCCACTCATAATATTTTGGCACAGAATTAATTGTATCTAGATCTGTGTTTGCTGTTAGTTGTGCTTCTAAGTGATCCAAATTGAGTTTGTTCCATGGTCGATAGGTGTATGTATGTAAGTAGTTGTGGGGTGCGTTGATTTGTGGAGTTATATGTCGGAAAGTTATCATATAGTGGTCTGACCTAGTGATTGGTGTGATGCTATGAATAGTAACTAGTTCAGACTTGGCAAAAATGACATCTAGGATGTGACCAGCGATGTGTGTTGGATTGTGTACAATCTGATGTAGGTTCAATGCGACTAGGCCAGTGGTGATAGCTTTTGGATGGGGCATATTGGGTTTGTCAAACCAAATGTTTAGATCCCCAAGAATGCATAGGTTGGAGTATAGTGTAATAAGGTTTGAGACTGTGTCTAGAAAAGCATCTGGGAAAGTGGAGTTGTTAGGTGGAGGTCTGTAAAGGAGGAGAAAGTTACAGGAGGAAGTTGGAGTAGGGTGGCATCTGGTAAGGAGGGCTTCACAACCTTGTATGGAGATGTCTGTTTTACTAAGGTTCATTGCCTGTTTGAATATAATAGCTAGTCCACCTCCTCTCTTGCCTATACGGTTTTGAGTGATGGTTTGATAGCCCGGAGGAACAGCTTAGTGTAACACTGGTGCCATGTCATCTCCCAACCAGGATTCCATAATGAATAGTAAGTCAGGTTGTGTGTCTGTGAGCAGGTCGTAGATGTGGTGCTTGTTTATTGAGAGTGATCGAGCATTTATGAGCTGGCAGTTTAGAAAAGGTGTGTTAGTGGTAGTGTAGTTTTGTTTAGGAGAAGGGTAAGTAGTATAATGTGAGCAGGAGTGTTGCTGGTTGTGATAACTGTTTGAGGCTCACAATAGTCTTGCTTTTCAATATAGTGTTCCTCTTATAGCAGGTTAAGGAGGCATTTTGTTGGGTCTGTGTGTGTGGGTGGTGGACTTGGTGGCTGAGAGAGCCACGAGGAGTGTACTGTTTTTTGTAGGGTAGTTTTATTATGTAGCAGACAAGGGGATGTGAGGTTGCTATACAAGGTACTCCCAGTTGCAGCTCTAATCCTAAGTGTGTGTGAAGGAGGGAAACAGCTGTTGAGGTGAAAGGAAAAGACAATGCAGCGCTTCCGGGGAGCGGGGGCGGGGGGCGTTCAGAAGAAGTGAAATGGGGGCTGAAGAGGAGAGAGATGAGGTGTAAGCTGTGCAGAAGGAGTAAATATGGTGTTAGTGTCCCGCAGAGTGAATATAACAGGAGTGATAGACACTGAATACCACTACCCCTCCCCCCGCCCCAAGTAAACTTTAAATCAATGTCAGAATAAAAAAGCAGCTGTAATATCATTATTTACAACAAAATATTTGTTACTCGTTTATGTCAAACAGCTAAGAAGCAATGCCAAAGCCAATAGTCCTGGCAGGCTTTAGGTGTTTTGATACACATCTGGATGCAATAAGAAAGCTTAGAGACACCAAAATACCGATCCGGTGGCATAATATGGAAATCACAAACATTTAGTTTACATGCTTAGGCCACACTCTCAATAACAAAGGCCACGCCCCTTTTAGATAACGCCCCCTTTAGCCCCAACATCACCTGTAAATCCCACTTCGAGCCGTGCACTGGCCCCCCTCTGAAGCTCCTTTGGAGGTCCGTCTGTAATATTGAATGGCCACCCATTTAAAGCGGTGACTCTGTGAAAAGAAGTGTCCTGGTTCAAGGGGTGCTGTGGGTCTGCGCACGGGTGCATGAGGGTGAAAGGTTGGTACTGAGTAGTGCCCGGGGGTGAGGGGGTCATTTGCTCGCCTGGCCCAACGTAGAGAGCTCTTTTACATTGTGTCCCCTCAGTGCCCCCCCTTTTCACAAGCTCCGGGGGTTCAGAGGGTGGGTATTCTTCGGGGGCCCCCATGGCCGGGAAGAGAGAGGGACTCACTATTCACAAGTGCACCCGAGGGAGCGGCGTTTGATGTGTGAAGGACTGAAGCCCCCGCTCCTGGTTACACCTGCGCTCTTAAGAGGCAACAAGATACATCCTTTTACTGGGTGAAGCGGGGGCTCCGATCTGTGCCGGACCCACGGGTGCAAAGTGTGCACAGAGGAGGCGGGTCGGTGTGTTGCTCCGTGGAAAGTGTGCACAAAGGGGGCATCTGGTTTGCCGCTCCGTGGAAAGTGTGCACAGAGGGGGTGGTCGGTGTGCTGCTCCGTGGAAAGTGTGCACAGAGGGGGAGGGTCGGTGTGCTGCTCCGTGAAAAGTGTGCACAGAGGGGGCGGGTCGGTGTGCTGCTCTGTGGAAAGTGTGCACAGAGGGGGAAAGTGTGCACAGAGGGTGTTAGTCGGTGTGCTGCTCCGTGGAAAGTGTGCACAGAGGAGGTGGTCGGTGTGCTGCAAGCCCCTCTCCCCACAGCACCCCATCCAGCGCAAACTCCGCAAACACCAGACCGTGCCTCAGGTCTTGGACGCCGTTTATATATGTGTAAGTGGCCTCCCCCTGGAAACTGTCACTCTGTGTACAAGTGAGTCACACACTGGGGAGCAGCCCCAGCCCGGCCCCCCGGGGCAACAGGGTTTCACTTTTTTTTTACCTGTCATCGCTCAGGAGAGCGCGTCTCCCTTAGTCACTGATTATAGGTTGGAGCTCAGTCTGAGAACTGTCACTCGGTGACATCATTATCGCTCAGAAGAGCGCGTCTGCCCCTAGCGGACACTTATAATTGTAAATGGCCGAACCTTCCAGTACAACACACACACAATTAATGTGCACCTTGTGAAGCTGCTCACACACGGGGAACTATTTCCGGAGTATTTCAGGGACTCTCCTGCCGGGTGTGTGTGCGTGAAGGGTGCGGGTACACAAGTGCAGGGGCGTAGGAGACACTAAATTTCTGGGGGGGACAGGGACAACCTTGAGGTGGGCCCCCTGCACAAAGTTTGCACCCAGAAGGGTTGCCGTGGTGGGGGGAGATGGGGAAGGCGGTCGCTTCCAGTCGAGTCCTGTGTGGCCTGCAATTCCCTGTCTGCTGGGCCCTTTGCTGCCTGTTAGGCAGCGACAGGCTCTGTGATGCTGTTCGCCTGTGTGAAGTCCTAAGAGGCCTGTACTGCCTGCTGGGCGCAGTGCTTCCTGTCGATTCCTGTGCTGCCTGCCAGGCACTGTGCTGCCTGTTGGGAGCTTTCTTACTAGTCAGGCTGTATAAGTCTCTGGGCCTCCGCCTGCCTATGAAGGCCAGTAAGGCCTATGATTGCTGCTAGGTCCTTGTCTGACTGTCAAGTGGCAGTCTCTGTGCTGCCGCGTTCCTGTGAACTGCTGTGCTGTCTGATAGGGCCGTCCTTAGTGCTGGTGGCGCCCAGTGTGACATTGTTTGTTGGCGCCCCCCAGTGACCACCTCTGCCACGGATTCCCTCACTACTATCCATCACCACTCTCTCTCAGATGCATTTCATTTGTTTTATAGCACCACTCATACCGGGAAATATCCCTTACAATGCATTGACCATGCTGCCATTACCACAAATATGGGTCTAGCACACATACCTTTGCCACACATATCTTTACCACACATATGCGTGATTACAGCATAGATAGCGGTCTAGCTGTCCGGGTGGAACAGGAAGAAGCAGAGGAGAGAGAGGTAAGTAGGGCTGTGGCCGGGTTTAGAGTGGGAGGTTGGGGTAATTTTTAGGGCAGGGTAGGGTCGGGGTAGTTTTTAGGACAGGGTGGGGTAGGTTTTAGGGGTCAGGAGGAGTGCATGGAGTTCAAGTAGTTTTAGGACAGTGTGGGGTAGGTTTTAGGGTACAGGGTGGGGGTCATGTAGTATTTAGGACAGAGCAGGGTAGGTTTTAGGGTTCAGGGTGGGGGCAGGGGCATCAAGGTAGTTTTTAGAGCAGTTCAGGGTAGGTTTTAGGGTTCAGAGTGGGGGTCGGGGTAGTTTTTAGGACAGGGCAGGGTTACTTTTAGGGCTCAGGGCAGGGGGGTTTAGGGCTCAGGGCAGGGGCAGTTTTAAGTGCTTGGATGGGTGGAGTATGGTATCAGGTGTAAGGGGGCAGGGTAGGGAGAATTTACCACGCATGTTCCTTTACCAAACATGCTTTTACAATGAAATTCGTTGTAAAGGCATGCGTAGTAAAGACACGGTCATTGTTGAGACCGCGATGTTACGGCATGCACGATATACGCATGTGTTGTTCTATCATTCATCCCTCATACCAGTCTAGGGTGTCAAAGCACTTTACATCACACAGACATTACGCAGAGACAATCATCATATATGTGTAAATCAGTGTATAGGAAATGTTACATAAGACAGAGGACTACAAGGTGTAGGTGTCACAGGTCATCCATACTGGTAGCAGGTATAGTTTCAGAGTGCTTTATCTGGAGAAGCGCAAACTCAGAATTTAAAACATAACACCATGGTTGGGGGCTCTCTTTAATAATAAGAACTGCACTCAAATCAACTTGTTTTGCAACATTAAGTTAATCAAAAAGTGGGGGGAAATCATGACGCTCTAATCTATACCTTGATGTTTGCATGCAGCTCTTTGATGAGTTCATTGCTCACTGTTCTATATTCAGTTTTCATTTATAAATTGCAGGGGACAAAAAAGGAGCTCTCTGATGTAGGAAGCTGGCCTTGTGTGTGGTGAGTACCTATGGTATTATCACCTTATACCAGGTCCAGGTATCACCTTATTAGTGAAGTGTAGGCAGTGTCTAGAAGCCAGGCTCTCTAGAGTTAGCTGCGGATGAGCAGCCAAGACTTATCTAGGACACATGCAAAGATCATGCAATACCACTGTAGTCACACAGCACTTACACACATGAAAGAAACACGTGTTACGAAAATAAAGGTTCCTTATTACAGTAACACAAACACTAAAACACTAGATAGGCAATACTCCAATAGGATGTAAGTAACACACTATTATATGTACAGCAGCAATCACAGATTGGCATAAAAAGCAATAGAAAACAGTGAAAAGCAATAGGCAATACTGAAGGCCTAGAGGGGACCAGACCATATACTAAGAAAGTGAAATGCGAAAGCCGGGTCCCCACCCAAGGAAGTGGAATTGGTAGAGGGGAGCTGGAGGAACTAGGAAACCCCAAAGGTAAGTACCAGAGTGCCCACCAGCGACCAGGAGAAAAGAGGTAAGTTACAGTTTTTTCCCTGACCCACCAAAAGGACTTCAGAGAAGGATATTGCAAAACGCAGACAAGACTGCAAGAAACTAGAGGTGGATCCTGGAAGAGTAAGACCTGGAAAAGAAGGGCACCAAGTCCAGTTTACGTAGGATGGTCCGGTCGTGGCAGGAGCCACTACCCACCCATCTGTGGATGCAGGAGTTGGTCGACGGGGAGACGAAGATGGTCAGCAATGCAGCACTGGAGCAGATGAAGAGTTCCTAGGTGATGCAGTCGACGTCCCACGCCAGATGAAGAATTGCAGTCAGTCTGTGGTGTGGAAAACCCACCAACAAGCCTTGGCAAAAGCAAATGTCGCAGTAGGAGAAAAGTGGAGCTACCGGGGACCAGCAAGGTCCAGGGGGACTCAACCCATGGAGGGGAGTCTCAGGTGACCATCAGCAAGGCAGAGAGTCTGGAGGAGGAGAGGCAGCCCCCACAGAAGACCTACAGGGAAGGAGTCCAGGAGCTGTAGAGAGGCCCACAGCACACCTGAAGAGAGGTCCCACTTCACAGGCGAAGCACATTGAGGGCTGTGCTTCACAGAGAAGAGTGCCGGGGGTAGCTGCAAGAGATGCAGTGCATGGGGGTACTGTCCTGCATGGGAAGGCAAAGACCTACCTACTCCAAAGTTGGGCAGCTGGTAGAGAGGACCAAGGAGACCACTCCAGACTACCACCCCTGATGCAGGATCCACGCAGCTCAGGAGGAGAGGAGAGGAGATCCACGCAGCCGGTTGTTGTTGCAGTTGGTGCCTGCGGATGCAGATAAGTGACTCCTTCACTTCAAGGAATTTTCCTTCTTTCTTCTCATGCAGACTGAAGACTTGCTGCCCTCAGAGGAAGCACAGCTGGGCTAATGTTGCAGTTGCTGGAAGGAGTCGGAGAAACAATGTTGCGTGGCAAAGTCGTCGCTGGAGCTGCAGATTGTAGGTTCCTGTGAAGTCCAGTTGCCGTTCCAGTGGCCAGAAGTCAAAGTAAACGTTGCAGAGGAGTCCTGCTGGAATCTTGCACGTCAAATCTGAGGACCCACCCAAGAGGGAAACCCAAAATAGCCCAGAAAGGGGGATTGGTCACCTAGCCGGGTGACCACTTAGGAGGGGGCTGTGATGTCACCTCCCTGACCTGGCCACTCAGATTCTCACAGAGGCCTCTGCCAACCTTAGATTCAAGATGGAAGAATCAAGTGGCCACCTGGAGGAGCTCTGGGCACAACCCCTGGGATGGTGATGGACAGGGGAGTGGTTACGCCATTTCCATTGTCCAGTTTCACGCCAGAGTAGGGGCTGAGGTCCCTGAACTGGTACAGACTGGTTTATGCAAGGAGGGCACCAAATGTGCCCTTCAGAGCATACTAGTAGCTTGGCGAGGCTACCCCTCCCAAGCCTTGTAACGGAGAGGGTGTTGCCTCCCTCTTCCAAAGGAAATCCTTTGTTCTGCCTTCCTGGGCATGAGCTGCTCAAGCAGCAGAAGGAGGGCAGAAATCTGTCTGAGGGGTGGCAGCAGCGTGAGCTGTTCGGAAGACCCCATAAAGCTGGTAGGAGCAATGCTGGGGATCCTCTAAGGAGCCCCCAAAGTGCATGGAATCATACAATCAATACTGACAATAGTATTGGGGTATGATTCTGACATGTTTGTTACCAAACATGCCCAGGTTCGGAGTTACCATTATGTAGCTGGACATAGGTAGTGACCTATGTCCAGTACAAGCGTAAAATGGCGTCCCTGCACTCACGAGGTCCAGGAAAATGGAGCTGGAGTTCTTGGGGGCACCTCTGCTCCTGCAGAGGTGCCCTCACACACAGGTACTTGCACCCTGCCCTCTGGGCTAGGAGGGCCTACCATAGGGGTGACTTACAGTGACCTGGTGCAGTGACCTGAGGTGAAAGGGTGCAAGCACCTTTTCACGCAGGCTGCAATGGCAGGCCTGCAGACACAGTTTACATGGGCTCCTATGGGTGGCATAATACATAATAAATGCTGCAGCCCATGGGAACCCCTGATCCCCCAATGCCCTGGGTACCTGGGTACCATATACTAGGGACTTATAAGGGGCACCAGTATGCCAAGTGGGCGGTGTGGGGGGTCCAAGCAACCAAATTTAATGGGAGAGAGCACTGGGGTCCTGGTTAGCAGGATCCCAGTGAACACAGTCAAAACATACTGACAACAGGCAAAAAGTGGGGTAACCATGCCAAAAAGAGGGTACTTTTCTGCATCTGACAAAAGCAGAAACCCACTGACCTATTCACATTATATACACTTTGTGATCTGCATGTAGATGACCTTTGTAGCAGGCATAGTAACCCTGTACGTTATGATGAGTCAAAACTTCCACTAGACAAAACTTCAGTCTCTCTCCAGAATGACCATTAATCACCAGAATTATCTTGAGATTGTTATTGTTGCCTGAAACTGTTGGCGGCAAGGAACATCCAGCAGGTGCTTTTAAAGTCACAATATACTTGCAAACACAGCATCCCCATCCTAAGTCAGCACCCAGTGCGGCAGCACCGGTTGCATCTCCTTAGAGCTGGCCCTGCTGCCTTACCTAGCCCTGTCCATCTCTTAGGCCATCTGGTTCTTCCTGGGACCCGTGCTGTGTGCTAGCCTCTCCGCTGTCTATCCAGCAGTGTCAGGCTCTGTTCCCACATAGCCTGTGAAGTCCTGTAAAGCCTGTGAGCTGCCACAGTGCCGGCTTCGCATCCACAGGCCATTGGCAGGAAATGAGATTTACAGACAGCACTTGGCCTTTAGAGCGGCTTTCACAAATACCAGGAAGGCTGAGGGAGAGACAGGGGACAGAAATGTGGGGGGGGGCAGGATGTCAACTTAGGGGACAATAATTAGCACTGGGGCAGGCAAGCTGGAGACAGAGGAGGGAAGAGAGTGAGAGAGAGGCGACAGAAAGGGGGGCCCTAACAAACATTGGCACACAGGGTGCCACTAGCGCGCTAAAGCCTGCCCTGCTCATATCTCACGGTAACTCAACAATACTGTTTTTAGAAAGGGAGATACTCTGCAACACAGCACTGGATTTAAAAAGAAAGGGAGTTACTTAGCAATAGTTTATTTAATTACCCAAACCTCCTTACCTTCTCAAATCTTGCTGCTGTCTTCAGGGTTCGATCTTCAAGGGACAGGAAGGGTCAGGCTCAGGAGGGACTGGATGCACACAGCAATCAACAAAGGGTCTCTCCTCTCCCTTTGTTCTCAGAAGTGCAGACTGCAGGCAGCTGTGGCGGAAAGGTGAGAAAGAATCCCTTGTGTGCTGCAGCACAACAAAAGGGAGGAGGGCAAGTGTCCTGGAGGCAGGTCACAGGTCAAGTGCAGGGCCAGTATAGGTAGCGCTTTCATGCGCTAATGGCCCTGTGAATTACAGGAGAAGGGAAAATTCTTCTGTCCCCTCGTCCCCCCCACCCGTGTCCCCCCCACTCCAAAATCTGGGGGGGACATATCCCCCGCGTCCCCCACACTTCCTACGCCCATGCACAAGTATGCACACGAGCATAGGGTGCCCATACACGAGCGTGCACCAGGGCCGTGTTGGTCACTGTGGTCATGTGAGCGCCGCGAGTTCTGCTGCCCCGGATGTGTGCACAGGTGTGTTGGTGCTCTCATCAGGTCTGCAACATGTGCAGGTACAGATGTGGGTGAACAAAGGTACTGATGGCGGGGGGGATGCCTGCACCAGGGTGATGGTGCTCTCCGTGCGCGCACACGATGCCACCCCCTCACCGTGTATAAAGGGGCCTCTGGTGGGCACAGAGGACAGTATCACGAATAAACATGTCCACAGAAATAACAAAAATAACAAAAAGTAAACAAGTTAATTTACGAGGGTCAATGCTTAATTTGTGCTTGTCGTTACCCGTGCCGGTGCACCAGCACTTCTTTTTTGAGGGCCAGCACTTATTTTTCTGCCTCAAGCATTTACTGGGAGCAAAAGACACATATGGGACAGACGGAGGAAAAGAAAAACCAACAAGTCTCACAAAGGGAGAAAGCAGAAAGCTGCAAGAGTGAGCTGAAGGGGCAGGGAGTGGCTGTAAATGGATTAAAGAGGCCCGAGATGGTGCCAGGATTACGCAGCCTCAGTATTCTGTCCTAGCACATTTAATTGCAGGAGCCGCATGTTTAATAGGAGGGCTTTGAGCACTAGCACTTTTATTTACAAATTAAGCACTGAGGGAGTTGTTGCTGTTGACCTGTTATACAGACTTCTTGTTGCTGGAAACTACAGGTGCCAAGGGCTGGTCCTGTCTATACGAGACGGGGCAGCCTGTAGGGCGGCGCGTAACAGTTTGGGGCGAGGACAGAAGCACACAGGGGGACTGTCGAAGACGAAGACATTGTTTTGTTCGGTAGGTTTAAATAACTGCAAACAAAAACAGAGTTTGAACTGCGCTGGAGAGACAGGTTTTACTACGCAGGCATTTGCAGGATGTTTCAGAGCAGAGGCCTGTGACACGAACCCATAATATTTAGAAACACGCACTTGCAATGCAACGGGTCTCGCGTTTGCTCGAGTGAGAGCTATTACCGTTGGAAACTCCTATCCGGACTTTTCTTCACACATAACTTAAAACAAACAAAAAATGAGTGCGAATGCGCTATGGAAAACCCAGCGCGACCTGCTGCCTGGAAAATAAAATAACATCTTATGTTTTTAACCACATCTTGTATATACTGTAAAAAGCACTTTTTCTTTTTTTCACATGATTTACTTCCACTGCGCCGTCGATATAGGAGCACCGATTATTTCAAGTCCAATATATTGAAATTTCTGTTCTTAGTTGCAAAAGAAAATGCGTGTATTAAATAAATCAAATGAATTGTTGAAATAATTGCATAGTGAGGAGAAGTTTACCAAAAGCAACCGATAGATCTGTCAAAGAGACTTTTTTCCTGGAAGGCAAGGGCCTTACTTCCCCCTTTGGGATCATTGTTATTTGACTTTATGTGAGTCGAACCCGGGCACAGCAGAGGGACCTCCCATGTGCGCGTGCTGCTGCAGGATCGATGTCAGATCAAAGGAAATATGTATTTTATTTTCGCTTACCTGGAAGGAAATCAGCGCCATGGAAGGCAGAGAAGGTGACAAGGGGTTGTGCACTAGCCTGCAGCGTCAGGACACTAGTCGTGCACCCTCGAGGCAGGCGAGACCAGCCTCTGTCAAGCGAAGGCCGCCAAATCCATACCAGGATCAATTATCCTTTTGCCTCAATATGCGCCCGCTGGGCTGGGCAGCATCATATTGCTGACAGACACTGTTTCTGATTTGTTGTTTAGGTTTCGCCTCTACAGTTTTTGCAAAATCTTTTATATAAAAAAAAACCCTAAAGGGGGCTTACAGCCCACCCATTAATTACCTTGACTTACTATCAGCTGGCTCCCACGTGGTCTTCACATCCCTCTACTTACCATTACATTGCTCCCTCTTTTGCTCCACATCCCACTACTTACCATTAGCTGACTCCCACGTGGTCTTGCTGGCTTCCACGTGGTCTTCACATCCCTCTACTTACCATTAGCTGGCTGCCACGTGCTCTCCACATCCCTCTACTTACCATTAGCTGGCTGCCACGTGCTCTCCACATCCTTCTATTTACCATTAGCTGGCTCCCACGTGGTCTCCACATCCCTCTACTTACCATTACATTGCTCCCTCTTTTGCTCCACATCCCACTACTTACCATTAGCTGACTCCCACGTGGTCTTGCTGGCTTCCACGTGGTCTTCACATCTTTCGACTTACCATTAGCAGGCCCCCATGTGGTCTCCACATCCCTCTACTTACTATTAGCTGGCTGCCACGTGCTCTCCACATCCCTCTACTTACCATTAGCTGGCTGCCACGTGCTCTCCACATCCCTCTACTTACCATTAGCTGGCTCCCACATGGTCTTCACATCCATCTACTTACCTTTAGCTGGCTCCCATGTGGTCTTCACATCCCTCTACTTAACATTGCCTGGCTCCTACGTGGTCTTCACATCCCTCTACTAACCATTAGCTGGCTCCCACGTGATCTTCACATCCCACTACTTACCATTAGCTGACTCCCATGTGGTCTTGCTGGCTCCCACGTGGTCTTCACATCCCTCTACTAACCATTAGCTGGCTCCCACATGCTCTCCACATCCCTCTACTTACATTAGCTGGCTGCCACGTGCTCTCCACATCCCTCTATTTACCATCAGCTGGTTCTCACATGGTCTTCACATCCATCTACTTACCTTTAGCTGGCTCCCATGTGGTCTTCACATTCCTCTACTTAATATTGCCTGGCTCCCACGTGGCCTTCACATCCCTCTACTAACCATTAGCTGGCTCCCACGTGGTCTTGCTGGCTCCCACGTGATCTTCACATCCCACTACTTACCATTAGCTGACTCCCATGTGGTCTTGCTGGCTCCCACGTGGTCTTCACATCCCTCTACTAACCATTACATAGCTCCCTCTTGTGCTCCACATCCCACTACTTACCATTAGCTGACTCCCACGTGGTCTTGCTGGCTTCCACGTGGTCTTCACATCCCTCTACTAACCATTAGCTGGCTCCCACGTGGTCTTCACATCCCTCTACTTACCACTAGCTGGCTTCCACGTGGTCTTGCTGGCTCCCACATGGTCTTCACATCCCTCTACTAACCATTAGCTGGCTCCCACGTTGTCTTCACATCCCTCTACTTACCATTAGCTGGCTTCCACGTGGTCTTGCTGGCTCCCACATGGTCTTCACATCCCTCTACTTACCACTGCCTGGCTCCCACGTGGTCTTCACATCCCTCTACTTACCATTAGCTGGCTCCCATGTGGTTTTGCTGGCTCCCACGTGGTCTCCACATCCCTCTACTAACCATAAGCTGGCTCCCACATGGTCTTCACATCCCTCTACTTACCACTGCCTAGCTCCCACGTGGTCTTCACATCCCTCTACTAACCATTAGCTGGCTCCCACGTGATCTTCACGTCCCTCTACTTACCATTAGCTCGCTCCCATGTGGTCTTGCTGGCTCCCACGTGGTCTTCACATCCCTCTACTAACCATTAGCTGGATCCCACGTGATCTTCACATCCCTCTACTAACCATTAGCTGGCTCCCACGTGGTCTTCACATCCCTCCACTAACCATAAGCTGGATCCCACATGGTCTTCACATCCCTCTACTAACCATTAGCTGGCTGCCACGTGCTCTCCACATCCCTCTACTTACCATTAGCTGGCTCCCACATGGTCTTCACATCCATCTACTTACCTTTAGCTGGCTCCCATGTGGTCTTCACATCCCTCTACTTAACATTAGCTGGCTGCCACGTGCTCTCCACATCCCTCTATTTACCATCAGCTGGTTCTCACATGGTCTTCACATCCATCTACTTACCTTTAGCTGGCTCCCATGTGGTCTTCACATTCCTCTACTTAATATTGCCTGGCTCCCACGTGGCCTTCACATCCCTCTACTAACCATTAGCTGGCTCCCACGTGGTCTTGCTGGCTCCCACGTGATCTTCACATCCCACTACTTACCATTAGCTGACTCCCATGTGGTCTTGCTGGCTCCCACGTGGTCTTCACATCCCTCTACTAACCATTACATAGCTCCCTCTTGTGCTCCACATCCCACTACTTACCATTAGCTGACTCCCACGTGGTCTTGCTGGCTTCCACGTGGTCTTCACATCCCTCTACTAACCAATAGCTGGCTCCCACGTGGTCTTCACATCCCTCTACTTACCACTAGCTGGCTTCCACGTGGTCTTGCTGGCTCCCACATGGTCTTCACATCCCTCTACTAACCATTAGCTGGCTCCCACGTTGTCTTCACATCCCTCTACTTACCATTAGCTGGCTTCCACGTGGTCTTGCTGGCTCCCACATGGTCTTCACATCCCTCTACTTACCACTGCCTGGCTCCCACGTGGTCTTCACATCCCTCTACTTACCATTAGCTGGCTCCCATGTGGTTTTGCTGGCTCCCACGTGGTCTTCACATCCCTTTACTAACCATAAGCTGGCTCCCACATGGTCTTCACATCCCTCTACTTACCACTGCCTAGCTCCCACGTGGTCTTCACATCCCTCTACTAACCATTAGCTGGCTCCCACGTGATCTTCACGTCCCTCTACTTACCATTAGCTCGCTCCCATGTGGTCTTGCTGGCTCCCACGTGGTCTTCACATCCCTCTACTAACCATTAGCTGGATCCCACGTGATCTTCACATCCCTCTACTAACCATTAGCTGGCTCCCACGTGGTCTTCACATCCCTCTACTAACCATTAGCTGGCTCCCACGTGATCTTCACATCCCACTACTTACCATTAGCTGACTCCCATGTGGTCTTGCTGGCTCCCACGTGGTCTTCACATCCCTCTACTAACCATTAGCTGGCTTCCACGTGGTCTTGCTGGCTCCCACATGGTCTTCACATCCCTCTACTTACCACTGCCTGGCTCCCACGTGGTCTTCACATCCCTCTACTTACCATTAGCTGGCTCCCATGTGGTTTTGCTGGCTCCCACGTGGTCTTCACATCCCTCTACTAACCATAAGCTGGCTCCCACATGGTCTTCACATCCCTCTACTTACCATTGGTTGGCTCCCACCTGGCTCTCTACGCCTCAGTCATCGTGTTTTTTTGTGAAATATGCATTGTGAATAGAACCACATTTACAGTGGGCTGTAGTGGATTTCTGTACCTTTGGCTTCTAGCTGCAAAGGAAACAGTTTAGAGAGGCATGTGAAGAACCTTGGATGGATGCTAAGTATCACTGCCTTGTAAATAACTGCTCATACACTAGGCATTATGAAAAAAGTAGAAAAATATTTGTTCATTTTACAAAATGCAAAAGTGCTCAAAAAAGTGATTGTGCAGTGGCCACTCAACAGCAATGTTTCACACGTGTCCATGATTCAGCATCCCATCTCAATCTACTACCGTATATTACATCCACAGAAGAATTCAAGACCAGGTGCCTATCAGTTCAGTTACTCAATAAACGAAATCAGCATTATAAACACAATAATACATTTGCAGAGCAAATTGATAAGTAGTCCGCAAGCACGTTTTTAAAGTAAATGCAAACTTAGTAAAAGTAAAATAGGAACTGAACTGTTTGGGAGTTTGAAACATTGCCCAGTGGTGGATCATCACATCACTACTGTGCACACTAAAAACGTTGGCACTACGTGATCCACAGTGCAGTGTGTGAGAAGAGTGTCTTACACGAGAGAAAAGACAGAAAAAGAATTGTTACAAACTCAACCATGCCAAACACCAGGAGGGGGGATGCACTGGTTGATTTCCTTAATGTTCATAAAGTAGTTAGAAGCCTAAACTACCTCCTTCCAGTGTGTTCCTGTCCTGTCAGTGGTAAAGTGCATGGAGTATTCCATAGGGTTCCCCCCATTCAGTAGCACCAGCCTCGCATCAGAGACAGAGACCAGATTCTAACCCAGGCCGCGGTGAGGGGAAAGATACATGTAACCAATAATCAAATACCGGAATGTAACATTGTAGCTGGTAGTTCATAATGTAGCGGCATCTCTGTTGGGTCGCCCTCAGTTGAAATGAGCGAGTGCTTTGTCACTCGGCAGCGGTGTATCTGCAAGCCTCAATAAACATTTTCTGAATTTTAAATATAATCCAGTTTCATTTATTGTACAAATTTGGAGTACACCAGGAAAAGGTATCCTCCTAAACAAGAAAGCTCTCTAAAAGTCAGTAGGCTTCCCAGCTGAGTCCCATTAATATTTTGGGTGTAAGAATGTCTTTTGACATAATTTAAAGGCACAAGGAAAAAGGTGAACGACAAAAGTACAGTAACATATTTAAGAAAGTGCTCCCTTATAAGAACACAGGTAAATCTCCATGTAATGGTTCCCTTCTGAGGGCTCAGAGGCAACTCTGTGTCAGAGACGCTCCTAACTCTTGCTGCCACACAGCATGGGCCTTCACACCCTCCACCACACCACCAGAAAGTTTAAAAGACTGGATGAGCTCCAAGCCTTTGCTGTCTCTAGCCCTAGATCCAGAATACTGAGCACCTCACGGGTCCTTCATAGTGGGCTTGTTAGACCTGACAGCCTTAGGGTGGTCACCCCTAACTTTTTGCCTGCCTCCCTCCACTTTTTGGACTCTGTTTTTGCTGGCTTTTAGACTCTGCGCACTTTACCACTGCTAACCAGTGCTAAAGTGTATATGCTCTCTCCCTTTAAACATGGTAACTTTGGATCATACCCAATTGGACTATTTAATATACTTATAAGTCCCTAGTAACGAGTACTGTATGTGCCCTCGGTCTGTACATTAAATGCTACTAGTGGACCTGCAGCACTGGTTGTGCCACCCACTCAAGTAGCCCCTTACCTTGTCCCAGGCCTGCCATGGCAAGGCCTGTGTGTGCAGTTTCACTGCCACTTCGACTTGGCATTTAAAAGTACTTGCCAAGCCTAAAGCTCCCCTTTTTCTACACATAAGTTACCTCTAATGTGTGCCCTAGGTAACCCCTAGAGCAGGGTGCTGTGTGGGTGAACGGCAGGACATGTACCTGTGTAGTTTACATGTCCTGGTAGTGTAAAACTCCTAAATTTGTTTTTACACTACTGTGAGGCCTGCTCCCTTCATAGGCTAACATTGGGTTGCCCTCATACATTGGTGAAGTGGCAGCTGCTGATGTAAAGGGAGTAGGAAGGTCATATTTACTATGGCCAGAATGGTAATACAAAGTCCTGCTGACTGGTGAAGTTGGATTTAATATTACTATTTTAGAAATGCCACTTCTAGAAAGTGAGCATTTCTCTGCACTTAAATCTTTCTGTGCCTTACAATCCACGTCTGGCTAGGTTTAGTTGACAGCTCCTTGTGCATTCACTCAGACACACCCCAAACAGAGGGTACTTAGCCTCACTTGCATACATCTGCATTTTAAATGGGTCTTCCTGGGCTGGGAATGTGGAGGGCCTGCTCTGACACAAACGACTGCACACCCCCTACTGGGACCCTGGCAGACAGGATTGAACTGAAAGGGGACCTGGTGCACTTCTAAACCACTCTTTGAAGTCTCCCCCACTTCAAAGGCACATTTGGGTATAAAACAGGGCCTCTGCCGTACCACCTCAGACACTTGCTGGAGAAGAAACCTGAACCAGAAACTACATCCTGCCAAGAAGAACTGCCTGTCTGCTCAAAGGACTCACTTGTCTGCTTTCTACAAAGGACTGCTGCCCTGCTGTTGGCCTGCTGCCTTGCTGAACTCTTGTCTGGCTGTAAAAGTGCTCTCCAAGGGCTTGGATAGAGCTTGCCTCCTGTTCCCAGAAGTCTCAGGACCAAAAATACTTCTATTTTTCATTTGGACTCTTCCTGCGGTGAAAATTTCGACGCACAGCTTGCTCTGCGGCGAGAAAATCGTCGCACACCGACGCTGATCGACGCGACACCTTCGGGGCGACCGGAACTTCGACGCACGGCCTAGCAAGGACAACGCCGCCCGACTTCCATAGGGGAAATCGACGCAACGCCTGCCGTGAGAACGAAAATTCCACGCACAGCCTCCCGGAACGACGCGCAGCCGGAAAACAAGCCGAAGAATCCACGCACAGAACCTGGGACATCTGGTAATCCCGCGAACCACAGAAAGAGATTGTCCGCGTGCCGGAAATCGACGCACGACTTCCCCGAGTGAAAAAAAAAGACGCAAGTCCGTGTGTGCAGGGGAGAAATCAACGCACACACCCTTTTTCCACGTATCTCTTCTTCTGCGGCTCCTTTGTGGAGATTTTCCACTGTAAACCAGGTACTTTGTGCTTGAAAGAGACTTTGTGTGCTTTTTAAAGACTTAAGGCACTTAATATCACTTTTCAGTGATATCTCTACAATTTCACATTGCATCTTCATTTGTTTTGACCTACAATTATCCAGATAAATATTCTATATTTTTCCAAACACTGTGTGATGTATTTTTGTGGTGCTATATGGTGTTATTGTATGATTTATTGCACAAATACTTTACACATTGCCTTCTAAGTTAAACCTGACTGCTTGTGCCAAGCTACCAGAAAGGTGGGCATAGGATAATTTTGGATTGTGTGTGACTTACCCTGACTAGAGTGATGGTTCTTGCTTGGACAGGGGGTAACCTGACTGCCAACCAAAAACCCCATTTCTAACATTGGTGATCAGCGGTGAGGATAGGACTTGTATTTGTGCAGTGACATACAGTAGCTAAGTATTTCACTACCTACTCACAGTTGAAGGTCAACTTGATTTTTATCTCTTTTTGCAAATTCGTTTTTCCTGACAATTTTCAAAAACTAAATCCTCACTCAACATGTCTCTGGCTGGGTCTCAAGTCGGAGATTTGGACCTAGCCCTGTTGGAGACATATACCATCAAACAGCTCAGAAGGTTCTGCAGGGTGTTGAGAGTACCCACCCAAGGGGCCTACAAAAAGGAGGACTTTCAAGTGGCGCTGAGGGCCTGGGCAGAAGCCCATTTAGAGGAGGATGAGGAGGAAGAGGAGCCAGAACATGGCCTCTCAGAGGATTTTTTGCCATCAGTGGGTAATGTTACCCCTGCAATTATGCCCCCTTCCAGACCAGGGAGCAGTGTCTCTGAGCAAAGCCTGACCGCAGAGGAAAGGAGAGAAGAAAGGGAGTTCCAATTGCAAATGGCAAAACTGAAAATTGAGGCCCAACAGGAAGAAAAGAGGGCAGAGAGAGCAGCCAAACAAACTGAGGCTGAAAGAGCAGACAAACAGGTGGAAGCTGAAAGAGCTTTGGCTGAAAATAAACTATTGTTGGCTCATGAACTGAGTCTCAAGGAGCTGGAGATCAAGGTGAGACAGTCTGAATCTATCAATAATGGTGGCAGCATACAGACAGGACCTGCTGGAGAAAAGAAGGTTCGTATACCCAAAAATGTGGTGCCCAGTTTTGTGGTGGGAGATGATATAGATAAATGGTTAGCTGCTTATGAAGTTGCACTAAGGGCTCATGAGATTCCTGAAAGGCAATGGGGGGTAGCTATGTGGGGTTATGTGCCACCATTGGGGAGGGACACCCTTCTCACATTGGATCAACCTGATCAAAACACATACCCACTTCAGAAAGCCACTTTACTTGCCAAGTTTGGGCTGACCCCTGAGGGATACCGTCAGAGGTTCAGGGACAGCACCAAACAAAACACACAAACATGGGTAGATTTCTTTGGCTTTTCCAGTAAGGCACTGAATGGATGGGTGCGGGGCAACAAAGTAGATAATTATAAAGGGTTATATGACTTGATTCTGAGAGAGCAGATGCTCAATACTACTTTTACAGAGTTGCGCCAGCACTTGGTAGATAGTAAGCTGACTGATCCCAGGAAGCTTGCTGAGGAGGCGGACCTCTGGGTTAGCACCAGAGTGTCCAAAAGGGTACCTGTGGGGGACATCCACAAAGGTGGTCAGGGTTCCCAACAGAAGAAAGAGGGGGGATATAAACCTACAGATAAGGAACTCTCCAAAGGCCCCCAAAAGAATTCCCAGGGAGTGGGTGGCAAACATTCCTTTTCCAGATTTGGGAAAAAGCAAGGGACTTATGATAAATCAGGGAGATCCAACCCCAAATGCTTAGAGTGCTACCAGTATGGTCACTACAAAGGCGACCCCCAGTGCTCCAAGAGGGCACCATCCACTACAAGACAGACACCTGGGTTGACTAGTGTAGCGCTCGGGGGGGGAGATGGACCCAGACAGCTTTGGGGAGCAGGTAGAGATTTCCCTAGTGTCCCTGGGAGAAGGAGAAATGGTGCCCAAAGCCCACATGCCCCACAAGACTTCCAAGTACAGGCAGTGGGTCACCATTGATGGGCAAAAGGTGGAGGCTCTGCGTGACACAGGAGCCAGTATGACTAATATCAAGAGTCAGCTGGTGTCAACAGAGCAGATATTCCCTAATACATTCCACCAGGTCATAGTCGCTGACAATCGTGAGAGTCACCTACCGGTGGCTCTGGTTCCCTTTGAGTGGGGGGGGTCTCTGGTACTCTGAAAGTAGCTGTGAGTCCTGCCATGCCTGTAGATTGTCTGTTAGGCAATGATCTTGAGCATACTGCTTTGAAAGAAGTAGAGCTCAGATCTCACCTGGAGATGTTAGGGTTACCTGAGTGGGTCTGCATGACCACACGATTCATGGCTGCCCGGGAAGGGAGTCAAGGGCATCTGGAGCCTGGAAAAATGGCCCAGACAGCTGCAAAGAGGAAGGGCAAGAGGCGTGGGAAACCCGCCTCAAATGTTCCCACAGTGGTGGACTAGGCCCCTGAGGCAGAGGAGGCCCCTGAGCCCACTGGGGAGGACATAGCTGACTTGGATAACCTACCAGAACTTGCTGGCTGGCAAGTAGTGGGGGAGCCAACCAGAGGAGAATTCTACAGGGCGCAGAAAGAATGCCCCGCCTTTGAGGGTCTGATGCAACAAGCCACCGCCCAAGCAGCAGGTGACGCCTCTGGCACTCACCATATTTACTGGGAGAATGATCTCCTTTACAGTGAGCGTAAGGTTCCGGGCCCTGGGGCAGCACGTGTGCTGGTGGTCCCCCAGTGTTACCGGAACTTCCTACTGGGTCTGGCTCACGACATCCCCCTGGCAGGACACCTGGGCCAAGACAAGACCTTTAACAGGCTTGACACCCACTTCCATTGGCCCAGAATGAGGACAGCCTCAGATAACTTCTGCAGAGCTTGCCCCACCTGCCAGGCTAGTGGGAAGACAGGGAAACAGCTTAAAGCTCCCCTGCTCTTGGACCCGAAAAGTGCCTTGGGCAACAGGTTTATCCTGGTTTTGGTGGGCCATGCCACCCGCTATCCAGAGGCCATCCCTCTGAGAACAGTGACTACACCGGTGGTAATCAGAGCCCTGTTGGGAATATTTACCCGGGTGGGATTCCCTAAGGAGGTTGTGTCTGACAGGGACACAAACTTCATGTCTGCATACATGAAGTTCATGTGGAATGAGTGTGGGGTAACCTACCGGTTTACCATCCCTTACCATCCTCAATCTAATGGGCTTGATGGGACTTTCAACAAGACCCTGAAAGGCATGATTAGTGGCCTGACTGAGGCCATGAGGCGTAAGTGGGACGTCCTCTTACCCTGCCTGTTGTTTCCTTACAGAGAGGTGCCCCAGAAAGGGGTGGGGTTCAGCCCCTTTGAGCTTCTCTATGGTCACCCTGTCAGGGGACCCCTAAGCATTGTGAAGGAGGGCTGGGAGAAAGCTCCCAAGTCACCTCCCAGGATGTGGTCAGCTACATGCTGGCCCTCCGCAACCAAACCCAACGCTTCTGGAAGCAGGCAAAAAGTAACCTCGAGGCCAGTCAAGAGGTGATGAAGGAGTGGTATGACCAGAAGACCACTCTAGTTGAGTTCTCACCTGGGGACAAAGTTTGGGTGATGGAGCCAGTAGAGCCCAGGGCTCTCCAGGACCACTGGACTGGCCCCTTTGAGATCAAGGAGCGTAAAGGGGAGGCCACTTACCTAGTGGACCTCAAGACCCCTAGGCACCCCCTAAGGGTCCTCCATCACAACCGGCTCAAACCTCACTTTGAGAGGCCTGAGGTCAGTATGCTCCTGGTCACAGGTGAGGGCATGGAAGAGGAGAGTGAACCTCTCCCCAACCTCCTCTCTGTCAAAGAGGGGGATGGGTCAGTGGGGGGTGTCATTCTTCCCTGACTCTAACCCAGAGAGGGGACTGCTATGAGCTGTTAGAGCAGTTCTCCCCCCTGTTCTTCCTTACTCCTGGACTGACCCACCTCTGTGTGCATGACATTGACACAGGTGACAGTCCCCCTGTGAAGAACAAAATTTACAGGTTGTCAGATAAGGTGAAGGCCAGCATCGAGGAGGAGGTCTCCAAGATGTTGACTTTAGGGGTTATTGAGAAATCCAGTAGTCCCTGGGCCAGCCCGTTGGTATTGGTTCCTAAGGCTACTGCCCCAGGTGCGAAGCCAGAACTCCGGTTCGTTCTCAAGGTGGCTGCCGGCCTCAGAGCTCTGGGAGCTGTAGTTCCAAGGTGCACGAGGCGGTTCCAAGAGAAAGCTCTGAGACCCTGATTTTTAGGTCGAGCGTGCAGCCTCTTTAACCTGTTGTAAGTATTGTGGGCTTTTAACCACGCCCATCGCACACCCATCACTTTCACTTGTTCCTGGGCATGCCTTTCAAGGATCCTTTGTTAACATTGGTAAATGTTTACGTTTGTCCCTCCTTGGGGTGGTTTTGTTCCCACCTTGCAGACTGACCCTGTTATATGGATAATTGCATGATTGGCGAAGGTTTGACTGTGAGCAAACGTTTTTCTTTTTGAGTCTCTCCTTTGCGCTCATGCTCGTGGTGGCCATGGCGCTTTGAATTGGATCACTTCTGTCAACTGTTTTACTTTTTATTTTCAATTTAAGGGGCAAGGAATGTTCATTTAGGAATTTACAATGCTAATAGCTCTAACTCCAGCAAACAGGCGACCCATTGCATTGCAAATGCTTGTTTAAGGTGGGTCCTCTGTTCTAGGTTCCAATTCTTGAGCATGGCAGCAACACTCTTGCAATTTGGCAAATCTGGCAGCCCTTACGCTGCCACAAACTGAATCTGTGCCTTCACAGTTTCTGGCCACTGTGCCACTGCCAAAGAAGCCAATGCCTACCAAGGCAAGACGCAAAACCTTTGTCCTGGTGGCACTAGAACTGGCAACGCCATCAAATCCAGCCTTAGCACCTTTTTACCCTTCAACGTCAGCAGATATAGGTTACAAAAGAGAAGATTCAAGCCTGTTTTGTTGGCAAACCCTGGCATAACATCTCCTCTCTCTCTGGCCCAGAGATTCACTCAGTTGGATGGATGTTTCAGATTGGAATCCAGTGCACTAGCTATGCTGGGCAAAGACTGTTGCCACACAGGCTGGGACTCTAGAGCTGGTGGTTTAACATCTTCAGTGCACCGTGCCCCCTTCTCCATCACTTGAGCTTAACAATCAATGCCCATAAGCCCCACTTCGTCTGCACATAGCAATCTAGCTTTACAGGGGCAATGGTTTGAGGGGGACGGACTAAAGCTTTATGAAGCTCCTTCTCTGAGGAGTGCTGATATTTTCAGCAGGATTACAATGTTTCTGGCTCAAACACTATTACCAGTTCTACACGTCCTATGTCTGTTAGACCTGATGGCCTCATGTATCCTTTTGATGCCGCTCCCCCAGATGGAAGATGAGAGCCCTTCAGCGGTGCCTTAAGAAACAATGGCTCCAACATTAGAGGAGATATTTGGTCTGTGTTGCAGAACTACAATTCTGTCTTCTCAGATCTGCAGTGGTGGGTGAGTACCACCCAATCTGTTAGATCTTCACTGATGAATGTGTACCCCTAACCTATTCGTGGTTTGCCCCTTCAGTCATCTGCTGGTGCAGCCTACCATAGTCATTGTTGCCTCTTCATTGGTCTAGGAAGCTCACCTAGGCAGCATCATAACTCAGGTGATGTTCCCTGTTGGAGCAGTGCCTGCACATAAAGCTGCAGTAACTAAGGGCAGTCTGTAAGGAAATGCCTCCTTGGCATGGTTACCCCCTGACTTTTTGCCTTTGCTGATGCTATGTTTTGAATTGAGAGTGTGCTGAGGCCTGCTAACCAGGCCCCAGCACCAGTGTTCTTTCCCTAACCTGTACTTTTGATTCCACAATTGGCACACCCTGGCACCCAGATAAGTCCCTTGTAACTGGTACCTCTGGTACCAAGGGCTCTGATGCCACGGAAGGTCTCTAAGGGCTGCAGCATGTATTATGCCACCCTAGAGACCCCTCACCCAGCACAGACACACTGCTTACCAGCTTGTGTGTGCTAGTGAGAACGAAATGAGTAAGTCGACATGGCACTCCCCTCAGGGTGCCATGCCAGCCTCTCACTGCCTCTGCAGTATAGGTAAGACACCCCTCTAGCAGGCCTTACAACCCTAAGGCAGGGTGCACTATACCATAGGTGAGGGTACCAGTGCATGAGCACTGTGCCCCTACAGTGTCTAAGCAAAACCTTAGACATTGTAAGTGCAGGGTAGCCATAAGAGTATATGGTCTGGGAGTCTGCTTTACACGAACTCCACAGCACCATAATGGCTACACTGAAAACTGGGAAGTTTGGTATCAAACTTCTCAGCACAATAAATGCACACTGATGCCAGTGTACACTTTATTGTAAAATACACCACAGAGGGCACCTTAGAGGTGCCCCCTGAAACTTAACCGACTATCTGTGTAGGCTGACTGGTTCCAGCAGCCTGCCACACTAGAGACATGTTGCTGGCCTCATGGGGAGAGTGCCTTTGTCACTCTGAGGCCAGTAACAAAGCCTGCACTGGGTGGAGATGCTAACACCTCCCCCAGGCAGGAGCTGTAACACCTGGCGGTGAGCCTCAAAGGCTCACCCCTTTGTCACAGCACCGCAGGACACTCCAGCTAGTGGAGTTGCCCGCCCCCTCCGGCCCCCACTTTTGGCGGCAAGGCCGGAGAAAATAATGAGAATAACAAGGAGGAGTCACTGGCCAGTCAGGACAGCCCCTAAGGTGTCCTGAGCTGAGGTGACTCTAACTTTTAGAAATCCTCCATCTTGCAGATGGAGGATTCCCCCAATAGGATTAGGGATGTGACCCCCTCCCCTTGGGAGGAGGCACAAAGAGGGTGTACTCACCCTCAGGGCTAGTAGCCATTGGCTACTAACCCCCCAGACCTAAACACGCCCTTAAATTTAGTATTTAAGGGCTCTCCCTGAACCCAGAGATTAGATTCCTGCAACTACAAGAAGAAGGACTGCTGAGCTGACAAACCCCTGCAGAGGAAGAACAGAAGACACCAACTGCCTTGGCCCCAGACTTACCGGCCTGTCTCCTGCCTTCCAAAGAAACCTGCTCCAGTGACGCTTTCCAAGGGACCAGCGACCTCTGAATCCTCTGAGGACTGCCCTGCTTCGAAAAAGACAAGAAACTCCCGAGGACAGCGGCACTGCTCCAAAAGAACTGCAACTTTGTTACAAGGAGCAGATTTAAAGACCCCTGCAACTCCCCGCAGGAAGCGTGAGACTTGCAACACTGCACCCGGCGACCCCGACTCGACTGGTGAAGAACAACCAACTCAGGGAGGACCCTCCGGCGACTCTACGACTGTGAGTAACCAAAGTTGTCCCCCTTTAGCCCCCGCAGCGACGCCTGCAGAGGGAATCCCCAGGCTCCCCCTGACCGCGACTGTCTGAACTCCATTTCCCGACGGCTGGAAAAGACCCTGCACCCGCAGCCCCCAGCCCCTAAAGAAACGGAACTTCTGTGCAGGAGTGACCCCCAGGAGGCCCTCTCCCTTGCCCAGGTGGTGGCTACCCCGAGGAGCCCCCCCCTTGCCTGCCTGCATCGCTGAAGAGACCCCTTGGTCTCCCATTGAAAACTGAAGGAAACCCGACGCGTGTTTGCACACTGCACCCGGCCGCCCCCGCGCTGCTGAGGGTGTACTTTCTGTGCTACTTTGTGTCCCCCCCGGTGCCCTACAAAACCCCCCTGGTCTGCCCTCCGAAGACGCGGGTACTTACCTGCTGGCAGACTGGAACCGGGGCACCCCCTCCTCTCCATTATAGCCTATGCGTTTTGGGCACCTCTTTGACCTTTGCACCTGACCGGCCCTGAGCTGCTGGTGTGATAACTTTGGGGTTGCTCTGAACCCCCAACGGTGGGCTACCTTGGACCAAAAACTCAAACCTGTAAGTGACTTACTTACCTGTGAAAACTAACAATAACTTACCTCCCCCAGGAACTGTGAAAATTGCACTGTGTCCACTTTTAAAACAGCTTATTGTGTTTTATGTAAAAAGTATACATGCTAAAGTAATGATTCAAAGTTCCTAGAGTACTTACCTGCAATACCTTTCAAAAGAGCTATTACATGTAAAATTTTAACCTGTGGTTCTTAAAATAAACTAAGAAAATATATTTTCCTATAACAAAACCTATTGGCTGGATTTGTCTCTGAGTGTGTGTACCTCATTTATTGTCTATGTGTATGTACAACAAATGCTTAACACTACTCCTTGGATAAGCCTACTGCTCGACCACACTACCACAAAATAGAGCATTAGTATTATCTCTTTTTACCACTATTTTACCTCTAAGGGGAACCCTTGGACTCTGTGCATGCTATTCCTTACTTTGAAATAGCACATACAGAGCCAACTTCCTACATTGGTGGATCAGCAGTGGGGTACAAGACTTTGCATTTGCTGGACTACTCAGCCAATACCTGATCACATGACAAATTCCAAAATTGTCATTAGAAATTGATTTTTGCAATTTGAAAAGTTTTCTAAATTCTTTAAAGTCCTGCTAGGGCCTTGTGTTAGTCCCTGTTAGCATTTCTTTTAGAGTTTAAAAGTTTGTAAAAGTTTGAATTAGATTCTAGAACTAGTTTTAGATTCTTAAAAGCATTCCAACTTTTAGAAGAATAATGTCTAGTACAGAGATGAATGTGGTGGAACTCGACACCACACCTTACCTCCATCTCCAGATGAAAGAGCTAAGGTCACTCTGTAACATAAGAAAAATAACAATGGGCTCCAGACCTACCAAAGTACAGCTCCAGGAGCTGTTGGCAGAGTATGATAGAGCCAACCCCTCTGTGGATAACACAGAGGAGGATGATAGTGAACTGGAGGAAGAATCCCCTCCACCAGTCCTATCTAGGGAGAACAGGGCTTCTCAAGCCCTGACTCCAAAAATAATAGTCAGAGATGCTGGCTCCCTCACAGGAGGGTCCAGCCTCTCTGAAATCACTGAGGATAACTCCAGTGAAGAGGACATCCAGTTAGCCCGGATGACCAAAAGATTGGCTTTGGAAAAACAGATCCTAGCCATAGAAAGGGAAAGACAAGAGATGGGCCTAGGACCCATCAATGGTGGCAGCAACATAAATAGGGTCAGAGATTCTCCTGACATGTTGAAAATCCCCAAAGGGATTGTAACAAAATATGAAGATGGTGATGACATCACCAAATGGTTCACAGCTTTTGAGAGGGCTTGTGAAACCAGAAAAGTGAACAAATCTCACTGGGGTGCTCTCCTGTGGGAAATGTTCACAGGAAAGTGTAGGGATAGACTCCTCACACTCTCTAAAAAAGATGCAGAATCTTATGACCTCATGAAGGGTACCCTGATTGAGGGCTTTGGATTCTCCACTGAGGAGTATAGGATTAGATTCAGGGGGGCTCAAAAATCCTCGAGCCAGACCTGGGTTGACTTTGTAGACTACTCAGTAAAAACACTATGGATTCAAGGCAATGGATTCAAGGCAATGGTGTAAATGATTATGATGGGCTGTACAATTTATTTGTGAAAGAACACCTATTAAGTAATTGTTTCAATGATAAACTGCATCAGCATCTGGTGGACCTAGGACCAATTTCTCCCCAAGAATTGGGAAAGAAGGCGGACCATTGGGTCAAGACTAGGGTGTCCAAAACTTCCACAGGGGGTGACCAAAAGAAAGGGGTCACAAAACCTCCCCAGGGGAAAGGTGGTGAGACAGCCAAAAACAAAGATAGTAAAGAGTCTTCTACAGGCCTCCAAAAACCTGCACAGGAGGGTGGGCCCAGTGCCTCTTCACAAAACAATTCTGGGTACCAGGGTAAAAACTTTGATCCCAAAAAGGCCTGGTGTCGAAACTGTAGTCAGTCTGGACACCAAACTGGAGACAAGGCCTGTCCCAAGAAAGATACCACTTCCAACTCCCATCCAGCTAAAACTGGAATGGCCAGTCTCCAAGTGGGATCAACAGTGTGCCCAGAGCAAATCAGGTGTCACACTGAAGCTACATTAGTCTCTGAGGGTGGGGTGGATTTAGCCACACTGGCTGCCTGGCCCCCTAACATGCAAAAATACAGGCAGCAGCTCTTAATTAATGGGACAAGTGTAGAGGGCCTGAGGGATACAGGTGCCAGTGTCACTATGGTGACAGAGAAACTGGTTTCCCCTGGCCAATACCTGACTGGACAAACCTATCCAGTCACCAATGCTAACAATCAGACTAAAGTACATCCCATGGCAATGGTAACTTTAGAGTGGGGAGGGGTCAATGGCCTGAAACAGGTGGTGGTCTCCTCAAATATCCCAGTAGACTGTTTGCTTGGAAATGACCTGGAGTCCTCAGCATGGGCTGAGGTAGAACTGAAAACCCATGCAGCCATGCTGGGTATCCCTGAACTGGTGTGTGTCAAGACTAGGGCACAGTGCAAGGCACAGGGTGAAAAAGTAGAGCTGGAGTCTGGAAAAATGGCCCAGCCTACCAAGAGACAAGGAAAGTCAGCTGGGAAACCAGCTGCAACACAACACCAAAAAGAGAACCTCTCTTCTCAGGAAGAAGTTCTGCCCTCTGAGGGAACTGAGCCTATGGAGCTGGAACCTTATCAGGTTGAGCTCTTGGGCCCAGGGGGACCCTCAAGGGAAGAGCTGTGTAAGGGACAAGAAACCTGTCCCTCTCTTGAAGGCCTTAGGCAGCAAGCTGCTGAAGAGTCCAAAGGCAAGAAAAATGGAACACATAGGGTCTATTGGGAAGATGGACTCCTGTACACTGAGGCAAGAGATCCCAAACCTGGTGCCACTAGGAGAGTGGTAGTGCCTCAGGGTTTCAGAGAGTTTATTCTGACCTTAGCCCATGATATTCCCCTTGCTGGGCATTTGGGACAAACCAAGACGTGGGAGAGGTTAGTCAACCACTTCTACTGGCCCAATATGTCCCAGAAGGTTAAGGAGTTTTGCCTCTCCTGCCCCACCTGTCAATCCAGTGGTAAGACAGGTGGGCATCCAAAGGCCCCCCTCATTCCACGTCCAGTGGTGGGGGTCCCCTTTGAAAGAGTGGGTGTGGACATAGTTGGTCCACTAGAACCTCCCACAGCCTCAGGAAATATGTACATCCTAGTAGTAGTGGATCATGCTACTAGGTATCCTGAAGCTATTCCCCTTAGGTCGACTACTGCCCCTGCAGTAGCCAAGGCCCTCATTGGTATCTTTACCAGAGTGGGTTTCCCTAAGGAGGTGGTTTCTGACAGAGGTACCAACTTCATGTCAGCTTACCTAAAACACATGTGGAATGAGTGTGGAGTGACTTATAAATTCACTACACCATATCATCCACAAACTAATGGCCTTGTTGAGAGATTCAACAAGACATTAAAGGGCATGATCATGGGGCTCCCAGAAAAACTCAAAAGGAGATGGGATGTCCTCCTGCCATGTCTGCTTTTCGCTTACAGAGAGGTGCCTCAGAAGGGAGTAGGATTCTCACCCTTTGAACTTCTGTTTGGCCACCCTGTAAGGGGACCACTTGCTCTTGTTAAAGAAGGCTGGGAGAGACCTCTTCATGAGCCTAAACAAGACATAGTGGACTATGTACTTGGCCTTCGCTCAAGGATGGCAGAGTACATGGAAAAGGCAAGTAAAAACCTTGAGGCCAGCCAACAACTCCAGAAGTTGTGGTATGACCAAAAGGCTGCACTGGTTGAATTTCAACCAGGGCAGAAAGTCTGGGTTCTGGAGCCTGTGGCTCCCAGGGCACTCCAGGACAAATGGAGTGGCCCTTACCCAGTACTAGAAAGGAAGAGTCAGGTCACCTACCTGGTGGACCTGGGCACAAGCAGGAGCCCCAAGAGGGTGATCCATGTGAACCGCCTTAAGCTCTTCCATGACAGGGCTGATGTAAATCTGTTGATGGTAACAGATGAGGACCAGGAAGCTGAGAGTGAACCTCTCCCTGATCTCCTCTCATCAGACCCTAAAGATGGCTCAGTAGATGGAGTGATCTACTCAGACACCCTCTCTAGCCAACAGCAGCCTGACTGCAGGAAGGTCCTGCAGCAGTTTGCTGAACTCTTTTCCCTAACCCCTGGTCAGACACACCTGTGTACCCATGATGTGGACACAGGAGACAGCATGCCTGTCAAAAACAAAATATTTAGACAGTCTGACCAAGTTAAGGAAAGTATCAAGGTGGAAGTCCACAAGATGCTGGAATTGGGAGTAATTGAGTACTCTGACAGCCCCTGGGCTAGCCCAGTGGTCTTAGTCCCCAAACCTCACACCAAAGAAGGAAAGAGAGAGATGAGGTTTTGTGTGGACTACAGAGGTCTCAACTCTGTCACCAAGACAGATGCTCATCCCATTCCTAGAGCTGATGAGCTAATAGACAAATTAGGGGCTGCCAAATTCTTAAGTACCTTTGACTTAACAGCAGGGTACTGGCAAATCAAAATGGCCCCTGGAGCAAAAGAAAAGACAGCATTCTCCACACCTGATGGGCATTATCAGTTCACTGTTATGCCCTTTGGTTTAAAGAATGCCCCTGCCACCTTCCAAAGGTTGGTGAATCAAGTCCTTGCTGGGCTGGAATCCTTTAGTGCAGCTTATCTTGATGATATTGCTGTCTTCAGCTCCACCTGGCAGGATCACCTGGTCCACCTGAAGAAGGTTTTGAAGGCTCTGCAATCTGCAGGCCTCTCTATCAAGGCATCCAAATGCCAGATAGGGCAGGGAACTGTGGTTTACTTGGGACACCTTGTAGGTGGAGGCCAAGTTCAGCCACTCCAGCCTAAGATCCAGACTATTCTGGACTGGGCAGCTCCAAAAACCCAGACTCAAGTCAGGGCATTCCTTGGCTTGACTGGGTACTACAGGAGGTTTGTGAAGGGATATGGATCCATTGTGACAGCCCTCACAGAACTCACCTCCAAGAAAATGCCCAAGAAAGTAAACTGGACTGTAGAATGCCAACAGGCCTTTGACACCCTGAAACAAGCTATGTGCACAGCACCAGTTCTAAAAGCTCCAGATTACTCCAAGCAGTTAATTGTGCAAACAGATGCCTCTGAACATGGGATAGGGGCAGTTTTGTCCCAAACAAATGATGATGGCCTTGACCAGCCTGTTGCTTTCATTAGCAGGAGGTTACTCCCCAGGGAGCAGCGTTGGAGTGCCATTGAGAGGGAGGCCTTTGCTGTGGTTTGGTCCCTGAAGAAGCTGAGACCATACCTCTTTGGTACTCACTTCCTAGTTCAGACTGACCACAGACCTCTCAGATGGCTGATGCAAATGAAAGGTGAAAATCCAAAACTGTTGAGGTGGTCCATCTCCCTACAGGGAATGGACTTTATAGTGGAACACAGACCTGGGACTGCCCATGCCAATGCAGATGGCCTTTCCAGGTTCTTCCACTTAGAAAATGAAGACTCTCTTGGGAAAGGTTAGTCTCATCCTCTTTCGTTTGGGGGGGGGGGGGGGGGGGTTGTGTAAGGAAATGCCTCCTTGGCATGGTTACCCCCTGACTTTTTGCCTTTGCTGATGCTATGTTTTGAATTGAGAGTGTGCTGAGGCCTGCTAACCAGGCCCCAGCACCAGTGTTCTTTCCCTAACCTGTACTTTTGATTCCACAATTGGCACACCCTGGCACCCAGATAAGTCCCTTGTAACTGGTACCTCTGGTACCAAGGGCTCTGATGCCAGGGAAGGTCTCTAAGGGCTGCAGCATGTATTATGCCACCCTAGAGACCCCTCACCCAGCACAGACACACTGCTTACCAGCTTGTGTGTGCTAGAGAGAACGAAATGAGTAAGTCGACATGGCACTCCCCTCAGGGTGCCATGCCAGCCTCTCACTGCCTATGCAGTATAGGTAAGACACCCCTCTAGCAGGCCTTACAGCCCTAAGGCAGGGTGCACTATACCATAGGTGAGGGTACCAGTGCATGAGCACTGTGCCCCTACAGTGTCTAAGCAAAACCTTAGACATTGTAAGTGCAGGATAGCCATAAGAGTATATGGTCTGGGAGTCTGCTTTACACGAACTCCACAGCACCATAATGGCTACACTGAAAACTGGGAAGTTTGGTATCAAACTTCTCAGCACAATAAATGCACACTGATGCCAGTGTACATTTTATTGTAAAATACACCACAGAGGGCACCTTAGAGGTGCCCCCTGAAACTTAACCGACTATCTGTGTAGGCTGACTGGTTCCAGCAGCCTGCCACACTAGAGACATGTTGCTGGCCTCATGGGGAGAGTGCCTTTGTCACTCTGAGGCCAGTAACAAAGCCTGCACTGGGTGGAGATGCTAACACCTCCCCCAGGCAGGAGCTGTAACACCTGGCGGTGAGCCTCAAAGGCTCACCCCTTTGTCACAGCACCGCAGGACACTCCAGCTAGTGGAGTTGCCCGCCCCCTCCGGCCCCGGCCCCCACTTTTGGCGGCAAGGCCGGAGAAAATAATGAGAATAACAAGGAGGAGTCACTGGCCAGTCAGGACAGCCCCTAAGGTGTCCTGAGCTGAGGTGACTCTAACTTTTAGAAATCCTCCATCTTGCAGATGGAGGATTCCCCCAATAGGATTAGGGATGTGACCCCCTCCCCTTGGGAGGAGGCACAAAGAGGGTGTACTCACCCTCAGGGCTAGTAGCCATTGGCTACTAACCCCCCAGACCTAAACACGCCCTTAAATTTAGTATTTAAGGGCTCTCCCTGAACCCAGAGATTAGATTCCTGCAACTACAAGAAGAAGGACTGCTGAGCTGACAAACCCCTGCAGAGGAAGAACAGAAGACACCAACTGCCTTGGCCCCAGACTTACCGGCCTGTCTCCTGCCTTCCAAAGAAACCTGCTCCAGCGACGCTTTCCAAGGGACCAGCGACCTCTGAATCCTCTGAGGACTGCCCTGCTTCGAAAAAGACAAGAAACTCCCGAGGACAGCGGCACTGCTCCAAAAGAACTGCAACTTTGTTACAAGGAGCAGATTTAAAGACCCCTGCAACTCCCCGCAAGAAGCGTGAGACTTGCAACACTGCACCCGGCGACCCCGACTCGACTGGTGAAGAACAACCAACTCAGGGAGGACCCTCCGGCGACTCTACGACTGTGAGTAACCAAAGTTGTCCCCCTTGAGCCCCCGCAGCGACGCCTGCAGAGGGAATCCCCAGGCTCCCCCTGACCGCGACTGTCTGAACTCCATTTCCCGACGGCTGGAAAAGACCCTGCACCAGCAGCCCCCAGCCCCTAAAGAAACGGAACTTCTGTGCAGGAGTGACCCCCAGGAGGCCCTCTCCCTTGCTCAGGTGGTGGCTACCCCGAGGAGCCCCCCCCTTGCCTGCCTGCATCGCTGAAGAGACCCCTTGGTCTCCCATTAAAAACTGAAGGAAACCCGACGCGTGTTTGCACACTGCACCCGGCCGCCCCCGCGCTGCTGAGGGTGTACTTTCTGTGCTACTTTGTGTCCCCCCGGTGCCCTACAAAACCCCCCTGGTCTGCCCTCCGAAGACGCGGGTACTTACCTGCTGGCAGACTGGAGCCGGGGCACCCCCTGCTCTCCATTATAGCCTATGCGTTTTGGGCACCTCTTTGACCTTTGCACCTGACCGGCCCTGAGCTGCTGGTGTGATAACTTTGGGGTTGCTCTGAACCCCCAACGGTGGGCTACCTTGGACCAAAAACTCAAACCTGTAAGTGACTTACTTACCTGTGAAAACTAACAATAACTTACCTCCCCCAGGAACTGTGAAAATTGCGCTGTGTCCACTTTTAAAACAGCTTATTGTGTTTTATGTAAAAAGTATACATGCTAAAGTAATGATTCAAAGTTCCTAGAGTACTTACCTGCAATACCTTTCAAAAGAGCTATTACATGTAAAATTTTAACCTGTGGTTCTTAAAATAAACTAAGAAAAGATATTTTCCTATAACAAAACCTATTGGCTGGATTTGTCTCTGAGTGTGTGTACCTCATTTATTGTCTATGTGTATGTACAACAAATGCTTAACACTACTCCTTGGATAAGCCTACTGCTTGACCACACTACCACAAAATAGAGCATTAGTATTATCTCTTTTTACCACTATTTTACCTCTAAGGGGAACCCTTGGACTCTGTGCATGCTATTCCTTACTTTGAAATAGCACATACAGAGCCAACTTCCTACACAGTCTGTCATACAAAATCCTCGCCGTCTGTTACATCAACAGGCAGAGCAATGTAGAGTCACGTTCCTGTGTTGGGAAGGGATCAAGCTATGATGATGGGTCCAACAACAAGGCATATACCTAGCTACAGCACATCTTGTGGACACCCTCATCATCAGAGTTGATTCTCTGAGTCACCTCTCCGTTGAGGACCACAAGTTGGAGCTAAATCCTGAAGTAATGTCAAGGATTTTGTCCAAATTTGGAATGGTCATGTGTGGATCTCTTTTCCAGGATGCCAAAAAAAAGTGTCCTCAGTTTTGTGTCATACACTTCCCTTTGAATGGTTCTACTGGAGATATATTCTGGTTCACTTGGATCACAAGGTCTGCATTATGCTTTTCCCGTGACCCTGCTTCTGTCAAGAATTCTGCAAAATTTGCAAGAGGGTTAACTACAGCTGATCTTGAATGCGCCTGATTGCGTCAGAAGAATTTGGCTCACTGATGTACTGAATCTCAGCATTTGGTACTCACTTCATTTTCTGCAAATTATGGACCTGCTTTTGCAGCACAGTAGCCAATTTCCCCGATCCTAACCTCAAATACTGTGGTTACATATGTAGAGATTGAGCGGTGCCAATTAGAGACCTTCTCTATAGCACCTGAGATTGTGGATATCATCTTGGCTGCCAGAAATCCCACAATAAAATTGTGGGTTTTGTAAGCCCTTGGAATAAGTGTTCAGTGGTGTGAGTTGGAAAATCTGACCCTTTGCTCCCTGTCTTGCACAATAGCCTCTATCAGTAACTACTGTAAAGGTTTGATTAGCTGCGCTTTATGTCTCCCTAATCAGCCATCATTATTTCAGTTGCAACTGGTAGCACATTTATGAAAAGGGTTACTATGAATTTCCTCTCAATCTGTTTGTGGTTCCTATGTGAGAGTTTACAGTCCTGATAAGTTCTCCTCAGTGCACAGTTGCCAGGTTCAACTTCTGACACACAAGATTGTTTTTGTCATGGTGATAATTTCCATCTTTAAGGTAAATGAACTTCAGGCAGTCACAGTTAGGCCCCCTTTCACTCAGTTTTACTAAGTTGAACTGGTTCTTCGCACCTGCCCTTCTTTCCTAGGAAAAGTGGTATCTTCTTTTTACCTGAGCCAGACCATCGCTCATTCTTCTTTCATCCCTCCCTCACATCCAACCAAGGGAGAGGAAAGACTGAATACACTCAACCCTATATGTATGACTTAGTTTATATTGATCATATGTATCAGGATAGTAAGCTCTTTCTGAGCTTTGCAGAATGAAAGAAGGCATGCAGAACATTTTGCATTGGATTACATTCTGCATAAGGATTTGCTGTGCTTAACTAAGAAACTTCCTCCACCAGGCATTCTGGTCCACTCTTCAAGGGCCTTGACTACTTCCATAGCACTCGCCATATGGTTTCTACTGGCTCACATCTGCAGAGAGCCCACTTTGTCTTCCTTACACACCTTTGTGAAGTACAGTTTTCTTGCATCCCTGGGCAACAGTGATTGATGACCTTGCTCAGTCTGTATCACATGGCTTCTTTGAATAATTGGCATCAATCCGTCCTAGCTCCATGCGATGATACCATTTTGGGACTCATTCATAAGGTGGAGAATCTGCAGAAAGGTGCGTCCATAAGAAGAAAAAGTTACTTATCTTTGGTAACAATATTTACGGTGGCTACAATATGCTGCTGCAGTTTCATCATTGCCGTCCTTCCTACCCATGAGCTAGTGCCATAATTAATAAGAATCAGAGGTGTGAATACATACTGTATGCTGAATTTGTTGCTGGTGCTCACTCAGCTCATCTCTCTACTCCTTGATGTGCACAGAAAAAATACCAGGAACTGATGTCAGTGCAACAATACAGTAAATAATAAATTCCGTTGTCACACATTAGGTGGGCAGGCTCATAGCTGAAGCAGAACGATGCAAATTGGCGATACCGGAGAGCTACACTCCGGACACATTTTGTTTTGGATCCTGCCTGATACCTAGAGCATATTTATGTGGTGAGGATTCTGTTAGAAGATATTGTATGCACAAGAAATGTTGATACCAACGGTAAGTAACCTTTTTTAATTTGACTGAGAAAATGAGCTGTTTATGATCCTCATCTATGTAAGACTGGGTCCCAGTCTACTGTAGAAGCAAGGCAAGAGGGTATATTTAATGAATGAACAAAAATTGTGGCAGAATAGAGACCCATGGGACTCCAGAGCTCAGAATTGTCTCACCAGAGTGTTATTGGATGGGAGGTTGCCACTGTCTAGGATATTCCTAGGAGGAAGTAATGGTCTGACGGGTGAAAACTAAGGCCCAAGGGCTTGAGGTGTAGATCTTTCTGGTGTGTCTGCCTGGAGTGACGGGGGTCTTGCTTCAGGTGGGATTGGAGCTCAGTCTTGTGAGAATGTAAGTTTGGAAGGTAGGTTCCAAGGTCAGGCTGTTTAGCCCTAACATGGTACAGGCAGATGCCAAAATCCAGGCAGTTGATCTTGCAAGTAGGTCGTGTAGTCTTGTAAATTGGTCTTACAGTCTGACTGTTGGGTAGCGAGTTCTGCCTGATGGGTTCTGGGTTTTGCCAGGTGTGTAGGTTCTGAAGTCTGCCTAGTGGCTCCTGAATTCTTTCTGGTGGGTTATGGGTTTGGCCATGTGGTTCCTGAGATCTGCCTGGTGTGTCTTCAGATCTGTCTGATGGGCCTTTCTTTCAAGCAGGTGGGTCCTAAGGTATAGATGGTGTGCCCTGCAGTGTGCCTGGGTTGACCTTTAGTCTTGCTGGTTAGTCCTGATTTTTCCCTTGTGGATCCTCTGTTCTGCCTGGGGGTTTCAGAGTTTCAGCTGGTGTGCCTCAAGGTCCAGCCAGTGGGCCCCAAGGTTTGACTGATAGAACATTAGGTCCAACAGATGGGTTCTGAGGTCTTGTCGATAGATCCTGAGGTCTGAATGCTCGGACCTGAAGTTCAACAGTGGGTGATGGGAGGTGGGTTTCATGGTAGAAGTTGGGAGTTGTGGCCTAGCTGGGGGAATTAAGGTTTATGCACTCATGGCAAACTGGTGGGTTGCATAACCTGCCTTTTACGTTACAGGACTGGCTATTGGGCCTAGAGGTCTGTCTGGTTGACTCTTAGATCTGGTTGGTGGATCTGGAGGTTAGGCTGATCCCAGAATATGGCTGTAGGCAAAAACACCAGCAGCAAGTCTTAAGTGAATCAGGGGAAGGAACACCAAAGGGAAAACCTGCCTAAGAAGGTCCACCCACTACAAGGTGGAAGGAGTGAAAACTAAGGTCCACCACAAACAAGGTGATTCTTCCCTACTGAATCACAGACAACATAACATGACCACTGCAAATGATATAGAGCCCTGTTGTTTCCTGACCCAACCGATGGTCAAGGCTTCTCCTCTTTCTGTCCTGGTGGGTGGAACTAGAGGTGCCATTAGGAGAGCTCAGCATAGAAAGAGGATAAGTGATCTGTTGGAAAGTACCATCTTTCTTGGCATGTTACCCCCAATTTTACATGTATGTCAGTATGTTTTTGCCTGCCTCACTGGGATCCTGCTGGTCAGGACCCCAGTGCTCTTAGTTTATGGCCTAATGTGTGTGTCTGTTTAGTGCTTAACTGTGTCACTAAGGCTCTGCTAATCAGAACCTCAGTGCTTATGCTCTCTCTGCTCTTAAATGTGTCACTGTTGTCAGACTGGACCCCCTTATAAGTCCCTAGTATATGGTATCTAGGTACCCAGGGCACTGGGGTTCCCGGAGATCCATATGGGCCGCAGCATTTCTTTTGCCACCCATAAGGAGCTCAGACAAACCCTTACACAGGACTGCCATTCCAGCCTGCGTGAAATAGTGCACACATTATTTCACAGCCATTTTCACTGCACTTAAGTAACTTATAAGTCACCTATATGGCTAACCTTCACTTGCTTAAGGGTAGGTGCAAAGTTACTAAGTGTGAGGGCATCCTTGCATTAGCAAAGGTGCCCCCACATAGTTCAGGGCCATTTCCTGAGACTTTGTGAGTGCGGGGACGCCATTACACGCGTGCACTAGATATAGGTCAATACCTATATGTAGCTTCACAATGGTAACTCCGAATATGGCCATGTAACATGTCTAAGATCATGGAATTGTCCCCCCATTCCAAATCTGGTATTGGGAGGGCAATTCCATGCAGCCTGAGGGCTCCACCATGGACCACCAATACTGCCAAACCAGTTCTCTAAGGCTTCCACTGCAGCTACAGCTGCTGCCACCTCACAGAGAGGGTTCTGCCCTCCTGGGATCTGGGCAGCCCAGTCCCAGGAAGGCAGAACAAAGCATCTCCTCTGAGAGCAGGGTGTTACACCCTCTCCCTTTAGAAATAGTTGTTACAGGCTGGGGAGGGGTAGCCTCGCCCAGCCTCTGGAAATGCTTTGAAAGGCACAGATGGTGCCCTCTTTGCATAAACCAGTCTACACCGGTTTAGGGACCCCTTGTCCCCTGCTCTGGTGCGAAACTGGACAAAGGAAAGGGTGACCACTCCCCTGTCCATCATCACCCCAGGGGTGGTGACCAGAGCTCCTCCAGTGTGTCCCAGACTTCAGTCATCTTGCTTTGCAAGTGTGGTGGCACTCTGGAGGGCTCTGAGTGGCCAGTGCCAGTAGGTGATGTCAGAGACCCCTCCTGTCCATACCTGATAAGGTAGCCAATCCCCCTCTCAAGGCTATTTAGGATCTCTCCTGTGGGTTCTCTCAGATTCTGCTTGCAGGTTTCCTTCAGGAATCCTCTGCAACTACTTTATCATCCTCTGACCTTGGATCAACCGCAGCCTGCTCCAGGAACCGCTGTAACTGCAACAAAGTATCCACTAGGGATACTTTTCTTCTGCAACCTCAGCTCCAAGTCAGCAAATGCAACAGTTTCAACGGTGTGCACGCTCTGGGGACTACCTGTCTTTATCCTGCACAAGAAGGACCAAAGAAATCTCCCGTGGGCTGACACAGCCACTCCACTGCTCAAGCAGGCACCTTTCAAGATGACGACCAGTACCCTTGAACTCCTCTCACAGTGACGAGTGTGCTCGTAAGGACACAGAGGGTGGACATCATCGACATAGACGGTCCTGCTGATGCAATTTGGAGGCGGTAAGACCTCGCCTTCCCAGAGAGCAATGGTACCCATGTGTACTGTGTCTTCTTCACCTCCTGAGGCCTTTGTGCACAATTTGTAAAACTCCTTTGTGTATAGCCTGGCCTAGGTCCCCAGCACTCCATCCTGCAATGCTCAACTCAATTAATTGTTCTTTGGCGGCGTGGGACTTTCCTTTGTTATGCTGCATCAATTGCGTTTTGCACTTCCTTTGTACCCATGTCCTGGGACCCCAGGGGGTGCTGGTTGGCATCCTGAGGGCTCTCTAAAGTGCTGAGAGATTCTTCTTCCTCCTCACACAGAGTTGAGGTACCCACTACAAACCAGGCCAGCCTCCTACATGATCTAAGAAGGGATACCAGAAAGTTTCTGCTTTTTATACTCTTCCAGGAACATTATTGCTATTACTAAGCAGCATATTCTTCTCCTTTAGAATATGCCCGAGCACAAAACTAGAGCAGAAAGAATTTCAATAGCATTGCTCCTACTTGCCAATAGATGGCACCGTGTGGCTCGGCATTGATTTTGGTCTGCCCTGGAAGTGACAATAAAGCCACATATAAGGGCCTACCCCGTGTTTCAACGGTAGCTACTTCCTACTGTTCGTTCATATGCCGAAGCACAGCTTGCTTCCAACCTTTCCCTCATCTGTTCACAAGCACCAGGTGTGCCTATAGTATTTGGTTCTGGACTTGACTCCAAGGCCTGCAGACTGTGATGAACGACAACCAGCAATTTTGGGCCGACAATGGAGAGTGCTTCCTTTACAGTAGGAATGAGACTGGGGGCGGCGGTATTGGATTGGCAACTGTTGAAGTCAAAACTAATGTCTTGACAGAAGTTCAGCAACTTTGGCAAATTTCTTCCAAACCCTTATTTCCTTTCAGTGGAGCTCCTACTGACATCATTATGTGCTCATGTCCTAAGCCTTGTTCCTGCCCACAAGTGAATAGGTAGGTTGGCAGGCATCACAGGCTCGCACCAGGTGACACAGACTTCTAGATACAACACACTACGGCAGAAAGTTTGGACGTTCAGGCTTCCACCAGCAATTTGAACCCCAAATCTTTCCCTATGACACTCCCTAACGGAGAGTGGAACACATTTGGAACATTTGATCAGTCAATGCCATCTGCTTACTGAGGAGATATTCCCATGTTTTATGGAACATGGTTGGGACATGGTTGCTGAGATCTTGCTGGCGGTCCCTGAAGAATTTTGGGCCAACCTGCCTCAAGTCACCTAGAATGTATCTAAATAGATTACCTGTTCTGGACTGGATACCTATGACAGTTTGGGCAGAACCATCGGCACTAGATGCTCCAGCATCATGACCTATGGGTTTTCTGGGAACGTGCAGGCATCACTCATGGGTCTGCTTTTCGATGGGTCTCACCTATTTGTTGAGAAAGCTATTTCAGCCCTGGAATACTGTAAGGAAAGCCAGGCCACTGCACTCTCATTGGAGTTCTCAATCAATCACTGCATTTGTAAAGCGCGCTACATACCCGCAAGGGTCTCAAGGCGCTGGGGAGGGGGGGTGCTACTGGTCGAAGAGCCAGGTCTTGAGGAGTCTTCTGAAGGCCAGCAGGCCCTGGGTCTGTCGTATGATGGTGGGGAGAGTGTTCCAGGTCTTGGCGGCGAGGTAGGAGAAGGATCTGCCGCCGGCGGTGGTTTTTCAGATGCGGGGGACTGTGGCGAGGGCGAGGTTGGCTGAGCGGAGGCTTCGGGTGGGGGAGTGGAAGCTGAGTCGGTTGTTGAGGTAGGTGGGTCCGGTGTTGTGCAGTGCTTTGTGTGCGTGGATCAGGAGCTTGAAGGTGATCCTTTTGTTGATGGGGAGCCAGTGCAGGCCTCTCAGGTGGAGTGTGATGTGGCTGCGGCGGGGGACATCGAGGATGAGTCGGGCCGAGGCGTTTGGGATGCGTTGGAGTCGTCTCAGGAGCTTGTTTGTAGTTCCTGAGTAGAGGGCGTTCCCGTAGTCGAGTCTGTTGGTGATGAGGGCCTGGGTAACGGTTTTTCTCGTGTCGAGGGGGATCCATTTGAAGATCTTGCGGAGCATACAGAGGGTGTTGAAGCAGGACGCGGAGACGGCGTTGACTTGCCTGGTCATGGAGAGAGTGGAGTCGAGGATGACCCCCAGGTTGCGTGCGTGGTCCGTGAGTTCTGGGGCTGTGCCTAGTGACGTGGGCCACCAAGAGTCGTCCCAGGCTGATGGGGTGGGTCCGAGAATGAGGACCTCCGTCTTGTCTGAGTTCAGCTTCAGTCTGCTGTCCTTCATCCAGTCGGCTATGGCCTTCATTCCTCGGTTGAGGTTAGCTTTGGCGGTGTCGGGATCTTCGGTGAGGGATATGATCAGCTGGGTGTCGTCGGCGTAGGAGATGATGTTGAGGTTGTGTTGTCGTGCGACGTGGGCGAGGGGGGCCATGTAGATATTGAACAGTGTCGGGCTGAGGGAGGATCCCTGTGGGACGCCGCAGATGATCTCAGTGGTTTTGGAGCGGAAGGGTGGGAGGCGGACGTTCTGGGTTCTGCCGGAGAGGAAGGATGTGGTCCAGGCCAGGGCCTTCTCTTGGATACCGGCGTCACGGAGGCGTGCTGATAGGGTGCGGTGGCAGACCGTGTCAAAGGCTGCTGATAGGTCCAGGAGGATGAGGGCAGCTGTTTCTCCTTTGTCCATCAGGGTCCAGATGTCGTCAATGGCGGCGATGAGGGTGGTCTCGGTGCTGTGGTTACTGCGAAAACCAGATTGGGACGGGTCCAGGATGTTGTTGACTTCGAGGTAGCGGGTCAGCTGTTTGTTGACAATCTTCTCGGTCACTTTTGCCGGGAAAGGGAGCAGGGAGATGGGACGGAAGTTCTTGAGGTCCTTTGGGTCCGCCTTGGGCTTCTTCAGAAGGGCGTTGATCTCGGCGTGCTTCCAGCTTTCTGGGAAGGTTGCTGTCTCAAAGGAACAGTTGATTGTTTTCCGGAGGTGGGGCGCGTTGGCTGCGCTGGCTTTGTTGAAGACGTGGTGAGGGCAGGGGTCCGATGGGGATCCGGAGTGGATGGAGTTCATGGTTTTGATGGTGTCTTCGTCGCTGACGCTGGACCAGACGGTCAGGCGACTGGTGCGAGTGGTAGTCGCAGGGGTGGTGGACTCGGTGGTGGGTGAGGGGGGGTCGGGGTTGAAGCTGTTGTGGATGTCGGTGATCTTGCGGTGGAAGAAGGTGGCCAGGGAGTCGCACAGGTCTTGAGATGGCGGGATGTCGTTGGTGATGGAGCTGGGGTTGGAGAGTTCTTTCACAATGCTGAAGAGCTCTTTGGTGTTGTGTGCGTTGTTGTCTAGGCGGTCCTTGAAGGCGGTCTGCTTGGCGGTCCTGATGAGTTGGTGATGTCTGCGGGTGGCACTCTTGAGGGCTGTGTGGTTGTCTGGTGTTCGGTCGTGGAGCCATTTCTTCTCCAGCTTCCGACAGGTGTGCTTGGAGATACGGAGGTCCTCGGTGAACCAGGCGGCTTTCTTGTTGGTGTGGTTGGTTGTAAAGGTCTTGAGAGGGGCGAGGGTGTTGGCGCAGTCGTTGATCGACTGTGTGAGGTTGGTCGCGGCAGTGTCTGGGTCGGTGGGGTCGGTGGGTGGTCTCAGGGCGAGGGCGGTAGTCAGTTGGTCCCCGGTGACCTTGCCCCAGCAGCGGCGTGGTAGCTGTTGGGTGCGGTGGTGTGTGGTGGGTTTTCTGAAGGTGAAGTGGACGCATCTGTGGTCGGTCCAGTTTGGTTTGGTGGTGTGGTTGAAGGAGACGTGGGGGCTTGCGGAGAAGATGGGGTCAAGCGTGTGTACAGCGGCGTGAGTGGGTGTCGTTACTAGCTGTTTGAGTCCGAGGTTGTCGAGGTTGTCGATCAGGGCGGTGGAGTTGGCGTCGTTGTTGTTCTCGAGCTGGAAGTTCAGGTCCCCGAGGAGAATGTAGTCCGTGGAAGCGAGGGCGTGGGTGCTGATGAGGTCAGCGATGGTGTCACTGAACTGTGGGCGGGGTCCGGGAGGTCTGTAGATGAGAGTTCCTCTGAGGGTGGTGTTGGGGTCGGTGTGGATCTGGAAGTGCATGTGCTCAGCGGTGGTGAGGGTGTCATCGGTGTTCGTTGAGATTTTGATGGAGTCTTTGTGGATGATGGCGATTCCTCCTCCCACTCCGTTGGTGCGGTCTCTGCGGGAGATCTTGTAGCCCTGTGGGATGGCTATGGCAATGTCTGGTGCTGAGGTGGCGTTCAGCCAGGTCTCCGTCAGGAAGGCAACGTCAGGGGCAGTGGAGTCTAGGAGGTCCCAAAGTTCGATGGCGTGCTTGCGAGAGGAGCGGGTGTTGAGGAGGATGCAGCGGAGGTGGTTGGGTTCTCTGGCTGGTGGTGTGGAGGGTTGGATGCTGGTGAATCTGCAGTTCCGGCAGGTGAAAGACCCCTGGGTGCGTTTCGGGGTGGCCCGGTAGCAGGGGTGGTCTCGTCTGGTGTTGAGTGCGTGGAGGGTGCTTGCGTCGTAGTGCAGTCTGGCGTTGCGGGGGGTGCGGGTTCCAGGGGTTCTGGTGCTGGGTGCGGTCCAGGCGCGGACGGGCGCGGACGGGCGCGGACGGGCGCAGACGGGCTTGCCTCCATATGAGGGCAGAGGGAGGGAGGAGCAGCTAGGAGGTGGGAGCGGGGCGGCCAATGGGAGTGAAGGGGGCGGGGCAGCAGGGGCTCAGCAGCAAGGGAAAAACCCGGGGAAAAACCCAGGGGAAAACCCGGGGAAAAAACGTCGGGAAAAGACGGCGAGAGAGGGACAACAGAGCACAGGGGTACAGAAAGCAAAACACAGGGGCACAGAATGGAAAAAACAAGTGGCACAGAAGCACAAGCTCAGGGGAATAGAAAAAAGGGAGCGAGTAGTCAGGTGGCAAAAGTGGCAACGGAGGTTCAACCCACAGGGGGCTGCGTGGCAGATGGGGGGAGCGACCTGCCTGCTAAGTAATTTCCTTAGAAGGCAGTAAGGCCCTTTTCAGGACTACTCTAGATGTTTAGTGTACTGGCAACACCAAGGCCCACCACCAATGCAAGAATCACTCCAGACTTTCTGGTGTTGAGGACGTAGATAAAGCAGTCAGCATCCTGGCCACCAGGAGCAACAAACATCCTAGTCCCAGCCCCTTCAGCAGCAAACTTAAACCACTTTAGTTTGCACTTAGTGGCACACAACCACTCTGTGGGAGACATTTCCTCCATGGGTGGCAAATTGTAACATCCAACAGGTGGCTCCTTCAGATCATCCAAAGGGGCTGTGCCCTGCCATTCCTTTCCAAGCCAGTGCATCTTTAACCCATATCAGATTGACTTTCAAAGACGCATCTGTCTATCTTACCTCGAGGTGCAGGCTTATTTCACTAGAAGAGCCATGGTGCCGGTCCCATAACGGCCCCATAAATAGGGACTGGCTGTTACTCCTGAAAGTTACTTGCTCAGAAGAAAGCTTGTGGTCTTTGTCCTATTTTCGGTCTCTGATTTCTGAACACATTCTTGTGAAAGGACAAATCAAAGCTGCCCACTTTGGCCACAATTCTGTCTGCCCAGAATCCAGGTGACTGGTTGGTGGCTTTGAGAGTACAAGAAGCCTACTTTCATATGCCCACCCTGCAGTCCAAGAGGCACTATTTGTGGTTAAGGTTAGGCCGGGATCATTTTCAGTTTGCATGCTCCCCTTAGGCATTTCCAGTGGCCCCCAGGTATTCACAAAAGTGATGTCTATGGTCGCAGCACATCTTCAGGGTTTGGGAATTCCAGCTTTCTCCTCCCTCAATGACTGGTTATTGAAGATGGGTTCACCGTAGTTAGTCATAGACCACTTCTGGGAGGGCAGGAGGGAGTATTTTTCCAGGATTTACCCTGGTGGCATCAGTCACTAACAGTAGCATCGCAGGAGGCATTGGGGGCAGCAGTCACCAGCTTTTGGTTCTGGCCTGGGGGCAGCAGTCACCACCCACTGCTGTAGGTTCTGCCCAAGAGGCAGGAGTCTCCAGCAATGCTTGTGGTGAATGCCCTGTGGGCAGAAATTGCCAGCCGTGGTTGTGTTAGCTGCCCTGCTGGCAGCAGTCACACAGTATTGTTACAGGATTTGCCCCGGGAGCAACAACCTCCAACCTGTTCCATGGTTTCTGTCCTGTGGGTCTCAGTCATCAACTGAGGGCAGTAATCATCTGCTACCATTGCAGTTCCTGCCCTGGGGTTAGCAGTCACCAGCCATAGCAGCCTCCTGCTTTGGGGGCAGCAGTCACCAGCCATGGGTGTGGTCAATGCCCTGAGGGCAGGCAGCAAACACAGCTATATCACTACTACTGTGTTGAGGGCAGCACCACCAGCCTTTGACACTGGATCTGCATTGGGGGGAACTGTCACCAGCAATTATTGCAGGTCAATAAAGCAGAAGTCAACAACCACTCTTGTTGGTTCCACTCCGGGATAGTATTCTTCAGCCATAGTTGAGATAGCGCTCCGACGGAAGGTAGTCAGCAGCCAAGGTTGTTGTAGCTGCTCTGGGACAAGAGACAATAGCCACAGCACTACATCTTGGGCAGCAATTACCAGCCATTGTTGCTGGTTGTTCTTTAGTGGCAGAAGTCACCACCCGTAGTTGTGGTTGCTGCCCTCAGGGCGGCCTTCTGTAATGAATGCATTGCATGCTGTCTTGGGTACAGAAGTCACCGGCCCTTTTGCATGTTCTACTGTGGGGACATTCGTGAAAAGATGGTTAAAGTAACTGCCACTGGGGCATACTTTAGCATGCTGGCTCAGGGCAATAGTTATCAATCATAGAACTGCATGCTGCCTTGGGGGCAGCATGCAGCAAACATGGTTATGCCATAGCAGTGGATGCTGCCATGGGGTATGTGTTAACAGCCATGGTTGTGGTAGCTCCCCTGGGGCAGGAGTCAACAGCCATAGAGCTTCATGCTGCTTTGGGGGCATCAGCCACCAGCCACCAGCCACTCTTGTAGATTGTGAACCGTGGGCTGCAGCCACCAGCCGTTGTTGTGGGAGCTGCACTCAGTACAGCATTCCTCAGCCACAGCACTGACTGCTCCCTTGGAGGCAGCAATCACCATCCATCCTTGGAGGTGCTACACTGGGCAGCAATAGTAAGCCATGGCTGTGGTAACTGCCAAGGAGACAGCAATCACCAGTCACAGCACTGACTGCTGCTCTGGGTGCAGCAGTGAACAGCCACTGTTGCAGGGTCTGTCTCGGAGGCAGCACTATTCAGCCATGTTTGTGCTAACTGTCCTCAGGGCAGAAGTCACCAACTGTGGTTGTGGTAGCTTCCCTGGGGGAAGAAGTCACCAGGTATAGGATTGCATGCTCCCCAGAGGGCAGCAGTGATAAGCCATGGTTGTGATAGCTGCCCGGGGGCAGCAGTAGCCAGTCATAGCACTGTGTGTGATCTTGGGACAGTAGTCACCAAGCCACGGTTACGGTTGCTGCATTAGGGACAACACTCAAAAGCCATAGCACCGCATGCTGTCAGGAGGAAAGGCATTTTCCATCATTGAACCCTAAGTATCAAAGTCATATCTACTATGACGCTTCTGTCTAGGTGTTAGAAGAAATCAGGTTTAGCTGTGTGTGAACAGAAACAATTACCAATAGTGGTGGATGATGTCCTGGTAACAGCTAATACCAGCAATAGGAGTCCATGCTATCCTTGGAGCAGCAATAAGCTGCCCTAATGGAGTGTAATGCAACACGGGCAGAGTCTACAAGCCATTGTCATGTTTGTTATCCAGGGACAGCATTCAGTGGCAATAACAGGGCATGATGCCTTAGGGGCTGAAGTCACCAACCATGGCAATGTACTCTGCTCTGGGGCAGCAACAATAAAAGTATGTGCAGCATTCGGGCAAAGAAAACACCCAAAGTCTTGAACGCTGCCTTGAAAACACACTCTAGCAACTGCAACAATAAACTACTATAGTGGTCAGTATTGCCTTCTGGGAAGCAGCCACATTCCCAGCTGCTTCATAGTTGTCCATCTCCATGGGGACTGATGGGCAGGTTTGCGTGTTATTGCTTCTGGACTCCTCATCCAAAGAACAGATTTGCTCTCTAGCAACTGGATGTAAGCATTGGTTGGTACTGAGGTGCCCGGAGACGCTCCGCTATCTCTCTCCCAGGTATTTCCAGTAAATATTAAACATTCAAATGCTGGCACAGAAGGTGTGTTTACAACTAAAGAGCTATCTGAGAGTAATCATGTTCCACGCACCTTTTCAATCACCAAAACCTACAACCATGCCCTTGTAATACAGCAATAATAACTAAATGTTCTGCTGCAAGTAAGTGTCCTTTTGGGACTTGGTGAACAGACTGAACAGATGAGCTGACCCATAATCCTTTCCAGAAGTTCAAGTCTTTGAACATGTAGTAACATTGTAGATGCTTTGTTCATTTGTTCCTACTGAATATATAACGTCCTCACTTGGTTCCTTTCCAATTGAATTTGGATGAACAGAACACTACACAAGCAAGTGCCAAACGAGGACTTAACTGAGACAATGTGGTTGTGATTTTAAAAACAACACCTGTATTCTCAGAGGGAATGCAGGCGCACAAGTGTCACGCTAATGTGTCAAACTCAGTCTCCACTAATGACCATGGATGCTTTTCTCACCTTATAGCTTTTAGATAAACAAAATCATATTTGCTTAGGGATCCAGATATAGCTCCGAAGGAATGGCTGTAACAAGGCATCATTAAACTTCCTTGAGTTATGCATTTTCCGGCTCATGCAGACAACCTTACTACTGACATGGAAACTGGTAAGTGAGGAGATCATAGTATTTCTGCCAAATAAGCCAAGACCCGTCAGCTGTAGACGACTAACTGAAAAGGGAACTAGACAGGCGAGAGCAGCACTCCCTTCCCCAAAATATAGGAGAAGCTAAGGGCCCACTCTGGATATACAGAACAGTGCTCCTTGATTCCGCTCAACCCAGGGCAAGGCTCTGTGAAAATAAAGGGACTGCCTTGACTAGAAAACCCTTTCCTTCATGTATTGCTGCACTTACTAACATTTGTTATCATCATGGTTCTTCTGTACGATAGCTCTTGTAACATAGGTAGCAACAAATTAGAAACTCAGAGTCCCTGGAAGTCAGAAATAGAAGAAGGAAAGAAAAAAGGTTAGATGAGTAAACCTTGGCAATGGTATTACCATAAAGTAAAACCTGTATCATTTAGTGGATAAAGTAACTTCACACAAGCCAATCATGGTAGACAAGATAAGGAACATTAAGAATTTCACCAATGGGGGGAAGGGGAATCAAGAACAGGGAGGCCAATCTTACTAATTTATGCGATTAATTCTTCTCTACCGTGTGACCCGAGAAGATTACAGGACTCCTTTCTCCAGGCATGCATGCTTGCAACAGTGAAGAGTCTCCAGGCCTGAATCTTAATTGTGGTGTAAGACCTTAGCTACCTTGTCAGGAGTGCAATTAACTACCTGAATACATTCTTCAAATGTATACTGTTTACAGATTAGTTGTGTCTTTAGATTGAGAAAACCATTTTCACTGGCTCACTATAGTGACGGTTTGTGTACAGCAGACTGAAGACCCATCATTTAGAAACTGGAAGATTGACTCACCGGTGAAACATTCATTGTTATATTGTGTAAAATGAACTTGCTTTACTATGACAGCTGGTCACACTAATCTTTTTGTAGTCCTGTTCTGTACAAACCCTAGCCCAAAGGCATTCGTTGCAACTGCCTGCTTTAAAGATCTTATTGAAGCTAGATTCTATTGTCATTCTTGTTTCTCAAAACAGCCTGATTTCTAAGAATTGTTGCAGGAAGTTTCCATGATGTTGTGAGACTTCTTGAAATCCATATTACAACATTGGAATGTTGGGGGCTCCATTGCAGACAATGGAGTGCTCCGGGATTTTACTGGCTGGTAAAAGCCCGGAGTTTACAGCAACAGCTGTGAACAAAGGCCTCACGGAGCCCGAGGGGATTTTAATCCCCTTGAGGGTCGTGAGGAATTTGTTTTATTTGATAGAACATTCTGCCCTCGAGTGGCAGAATGGTCTAATAGCCTTAGAACCCACCTTCGGCTTGGGCCTTTAATGCGGGAGCGTGCCTTTAATGGTCAGTAGAGCCTACTACAGCGGGTTCTAAGGCTATAGTAAATTTAGTGTCAGATAGTTTCTACTCAGTGTTTTGGTGTGGATGGCAAAGAAGAATGTTAATGCTCAGAGATTGTCCAAAGGGGAACAATACATTTTCAGAACCTTCAAGGAGTTCTCGATCAATGACCTAGTGCTCTTGTCCTTCCACATCCTCTGAATCACTACCCTGCTAAAAGACATCAACACATGTCTGTAAATCCATGTGAACACATATGTACCAATTCAAACTCAGTAGTTTAAGTCAATTCCTTCAGCACCTTGGTACTTCAAATACCTTGCTGCCAACAAATGTCTCATCTGAATAAAGGAAAGCAGGTGGCTGATTAGCAGAACCTTTGATCACCTCACACTGCTGAAGTCCACTGCTCAACACTAGGAAAACCCATCAAATGAACTATAGCAACACCACCAGTGATGCTGCTGACCGAGGCAGATGAGAAAGTCAAGCACTATATCAACTCTCTAACTAGCCCTCTGTAATGCTATTTGTAATTAACCGCCAGCTCCATCTTGACCTCTGACTCCATTTCGTGCTTAGACTAGCTTCACCCACCGTCAGGTATTTTTCCGCACACAGCTTGTTTAACATGAATTTCACTCTTTCTCACTGAAGGAGGGGTACATAGCATGGGGGAGTGAGGAGCACGAATGATAACATGTACCAGGCTGAGAATGTTTATGGTAAGGCAGGGAACAGCTCGGTTTTGGAAAAACACAGTGAGATTTGGCCAGTCTCTAACATGTTCTTTTCAACATCTGACCTGGTATGGTCAGCGTTTGATCAACAACTTACAGGATGGGAGAGGAAGTTTCTAAAATTCTCCTCTACAGTTTTTTAAAAGTATATAAGGTAGTGGCAGCTTCACAGTTTGGTAGACGGAGCTCATCTGAGGAGGGACGCCTTGCTTAGAACTTAATCTCATTGCGGGTAGTTCTCTCTTTCCTGTCGTCCGGGTTCCACGGCCTGAAGCTGGCAAACAAGGAGATGATGTTGATGTCAAGCCCCATGGTTATGTATTTTTAATTCTTATTTTTAGCTTTGCGTTGTTCATGCGTGAATATGTAATCTATATATGTATATATATATATATATATATACACACGCATATATATAAAAAGCGTATTTTGGAACACATAATGGCAGTGCGAAATGAGGACACTACGTATGCAATGACTAAACACTTACAAACTCACTCAGCATTTGATTGGTTGTCCATGATGTATTATGGTGTTGCAACAATACAAAAGCATGAACGGGTTGGTCCCAGTGATACTATTGATTTAGGTGGAAAAAGCTCAGCTCGACAAAAGTTGAACTTTCGTGTCCATGGAAGTTCTCTCATCTTTTGGATGCTTTTGACTGCTTCCCTCTGTGAAGATTTCTATGTTTGGACTTCATCACTTTTTATTTAGACCTCAGATTTCTTCCGCAGGGCAAGGCTGCATGCTGTCGCTGAACAGGGCTCCACAATACTAGATACCGTCATTGGGAGGTCCTGCTGTAAAGTGTACCTTCATCATATTGGGTTGGCAGGTTGGTCAAGGTCCTCCGGTAGTTCCCAGAGCCAAAATGTTTCTAAGCCACAGATTTCAGGTGATGGTAGGAGGAGTACACATTTACACCAGGCAAGGGTACAGGACTTTGGAGACAGCACTTCTGGGTCAAGCCTCTCTCCAGCAGAGGCAAAAAGCAGGCTATGGACAGGGCCGGTTGGACCTGCTTCGATGGGTAAAGCAGAAAAAGGCCTATTTAAACTTATTGTGTCACAGTAGCTTGTAACTGGATGTCTGCCAACTAACTCTTGGGGTCACTACTTGGTCCTGGGCACAAGGAGTTCAGGTCCATTCCTTCAAGGCTCCTCACAGTACTCGGATAGCAGGTTCCGTCCTCTTCTAAGTCTTCCAGAGGACATCAGTGGTCTGAGTATGGGTCTGGGAATGTTATGCCTGCCACTTGGCTGTAGGTTAGGACAGCTTCTGGCCACTTCATAACCAGCAGGGAAAAGGATTCCAAGGGCGACCCAACCCACCTTTGCAGCACTTCCTGTGTTCCCTGCTTCAAACAATTGCACAGTGCCCTTCTGTCCCTAAAACCAACATGCCAGAGCCCTTTCTCTCATTCAAAGAGATCCTGCACCCAACCCAGAGGTCTGAGGTGCGGTTAGAGCCAGCCTGATCAGCGGGACAAAGGTGGAGTAAGGTACAGGTATTAGCTTCATCTGCTTCTGACAAGGAATGCCCCTTTGAAGTTAATCAAGTTCCTAGGCATAGCTCCCAGTCCATCCTGTCAAAGGGAAGCCAACACCACCCCAGGCGCAAGGCTCTATGGGTCATTCAGGTGACAGCTGAAATTTATACAGAAGGGCCTTCAGAGACTTTGGGCAGGGGAAGAGTACTTTTCTAAAAGTGCCTTTTCCTTAATAGCTTTTGCAAATCGATTTTACCTGTAAATTGGATTTGAACTAACTATTAAAATGAGTAATTGAATTATATTTCTAGCTGCTTCCATCCCAAAACTAGCATTATTAAATGTAATAATGTAACCTAGTGTTTTCATATGGTGCATCGTTGCTACAGTGAAAAGAAGTTTCAGGGCATTTTCACTGTAAGGACATGAAGAGTATTTGAATTTTATGTGTTGCATTTTTAAATACCATGCACACTGCCTTATGGGCAGACATGCCTTAGTAGGGGTGACCTATTAATATATACAAGGATGATATAGCCCTGTGTGAAAGGTTATTTTGGCAGGTTGACTGTGCAGTTTAAATCTGCAACAGCAAGGCTACAATCGTAGGTCGGCAGTGGGTTGCACAATGGGTTCTCCAACCAATTAGTTACAGTTAACTTACAGGCCCTGAGTACACTTTGTACCTTATTCAAAGGACTAATAGATAGATTAATTTTGCCAATTTGAACATGTTAAAAAGAGAAATATAGGCACTTTGCCACAGATTAACAGGCGCAAAGTTCACAGGGGCTAAAGAATCCAGGTGATCGTTCAGAAAGGGCCCCTTGCAGATACAAAGATTATGTCTAAGAGTCAGTTGGGAGACAAAAGGGAGAGAGAGAGAGAGAGAGAGACAGGGTTGAAAAAAGGGTGTAAGGGGAGCAAGGGTTAGAAGATGGTGAAAATACAAATATAGGTGAGATGAGGAAAATGGGAAAACATTAAAAAGAAAAAAACATTAAAGCTAAAGAGAACAAAACATAAGAAAATGGGAGGAAGGGAAATATGATATGAGAGAGACAGTATCTAACAGAGAGGGAAAACAGAGCCCAAAGAAGGCAATGTATGGGGCTTCAACTCCACACACGCCAAATTCTAACTGTTTTCCATCGATTTGGGCACATGTGGCACACATGAGCAGTTTGCTGTATCATTGCAAACTCTTAAGGAGTGCAGTCTCATTTCTTCTGGGCATGTATCTCCTACTCGTCGCCAGTTGTAGCGCTCTCCCCAGCCACAGAGCTCTGTAACAGATGTCTTTATTCCTCAACACACAATCACAAACTGCACTGAATACGTCATAACGGTTACTGATCACACCTTAACACCTCCCAGCAAGTTGCGTAATTCCTCTGTTGAATCCACCCGGAACCTCAAAGGTCCTAATGCACATAGTCTCACAACACTATAATCACTAGGGCTAGAAGATAGTTTTCAGAGAAACTTGCGCTGTTGAAACCCATGCTGCATCTGTGCAGCGTTTGCTAATCAAGTTGTGTACCTTTTTATTAAGAAAAAAAACATCCAAAAGCACTTCTTTCCCTTCTGACTTTCCCCTTCTTCTCTCTGCCTTTGTTTCCTGCTTTCCTTCTCTCCCCCTTCAACTTATTTAATTTAATAAGCTTTTAGTACTTTTGTTACATTCCATCAAACCAGTTGTTGGAAATGGCCTTTCAGAAGGGTCATCCCCAAACTTTTTGCCTTCCTCCTCCTCTTTTTCTGACCTCATTTCTGCTGGATTTAGGACTCTGCGCACTTTACCACTGCTAACCAGTGCTAAAGCGCATATGCTCTCTCCCTAAAACATGGTGACATTGGATCATACACAATTGGGCTATTTAATTTACTTATAAGTCCCTAGTAGAGTGCACTATATGTGCCCAGGGCCTTTAGATTAAAAGCTACTTGTAGGCCTGCAGCACTGATTGTGCCACCCACTTAAGTAGCCCCTTAGCCTTGTTTCAGGCCTGCCTTTGCAAGGCCTGTGTGTGCAGTTTCACTGCCAATTCGACTTAGCATTTACAAGTACCTGCCAAGCCTAAAACTCTCCTTTCTCTGCAGCTAAGTCACCCCTAAGGTGTTCCCGGGGTGACCCCTAGGGCAGAGTGCTGTGTAGGTGAAAGGCAGGGCATGTACCTGTGTAGTGTACCTGTCCTGGTAGTGTAAAACTCCTAAGTTCGTTTTTAGACTACTGTGAGGCCTGCTCCCTTCATAGGCTACCATTGGGGCTGCCCGCATACATTGTTTTAGTGGTAGCTGCTGATCTGAAAGGAGTAGGAAGGTCATGTTTAGTATGGCCAGAATGGTAACACAAAAGCCTGCTGACTGGTGAAGTTGGATTTAATATTACTATTTTAGAAATGCCACTTTTAGAAAGTGCCATTTCTCTGCACTTAAATCTTTCTGTGCCTTACAACCCACGTCTGGCTGGGTTTAGTTGACAGCTCCTTGTGCATTCACTCAGACACACCCCAAACACAGGATACTCAGCCTCACTTGCATACATCTGCATTTTGAATGGGCCTTCCTTGGCGGTGAGGGTTTGAGGGCCTGCTTGCACACAAAGGACTGCCACACCCCCTACTGGGACCATGGCAGACAGGATTGAACTGAAAGGGGACCTGGTGAACTTCTAAGCCACTCTTTGAAGTCTCCCCCACTTCAAAGGCACATTTGGGTAAAAAAACAGGGCCTCTGCCCTACCACCTCAGACACTTTCTGGAGAAGAAACCTGAACCAGAACCTGCACCCTGACAAGAAGAACTGCCTGGCTGCCAAAAGGACTCACCTGACTGCTTTCTGAAGAGGAATGCTGCCTTGCTGTTGCCCTGCTGCCTTGCTGCTCTCTTACTTTGCTGCAGAAGTGCTCTCCAGGGGCTTAGATAGAGCTTGCCTCCTGTTCCCTGAAGTCTCAGGGCCAAAAAGACTTCTCTCCTGCAGCTGAAATCCCATGCAGCGAAACTTCGACGCACCGCCTGCCAAGAACGATGCACAGCGTGTTCGCGGTGAAAATTTCACCACACGCCGAGTCCGGAACGACGCAGCCCAACTTCGTGACAGAAGATCAACGCAGCGCCAGCGATGCAACCGGAACTTCAACGCACAACCCTACTGGATCGACGCAAGCTGACTCAGAATGGCGCCGCCTGACTTCCTGACAGGAATCGATGCAGCACCTGCCGTGCGGAAAAGAATTCCCCGCATCATCTACCGGAATTGATGCAGCTGCTCTGACTTTTTTCCGAAAGCCCAGGATTCAACGCATCATCCCCGGGGCATCTGAAAACCCCGTAACCCAAAGAGGACCCATGTCTGCTTGCCGGAAATCTACGCAACTTCTTCCCCACATGGAAAAAAATTATGCAAGTCTGTGTGCGAAGGGGCGAAACCGACGCACGCTCACCATTTTCCACGCATCTCCTCCTCTGCGGTCCCTTGCAAGGATTTTTCAACACAAACCAGGTACTTTGCCCCACAAGAGACACTTGTTGTTTCTAGGAGAACGTAAGACACTTTTTATTGCTTTTACAGTAATCTTTTAGCTCTAAAGACACTTGACATCACTTTCAGTGATATTCCTACATTTGCTTATTTCATCTTTAATCATTTTGACCTGCATTTATCCAGATAAATATTATATATTTTTATAAACACTGTGTGGTGTATTTTTGTGGTGTTATATTGTGGTAGTGTATGATTTTTTGCACAAATACTTTACACATTGCCTTCTAAGTTAAGCATGACTGCTCAGTGCCAAGCTACCAGAGGGTGGGTACAGGATTGTGTGTGACTTACCCTGACTAGAGTGAGGGTCCTTGCTTGGACAGGGGGTAACCTGACTGCCAACCAAAGATCCCATTTCTAACACCATTCATTTTACATTACATTTTTATATCTCTCACTTCAGTGCTGATTATTTCTGAGGGCACACACCGGCCTTAGATGCTGTTGCAAATGGAGTCTTTGGTTGGCAGTCAGGTCACCCCCCTGTCCAAGCAAGGACCCTCACTCTAGTCAGGGCAAGGGAGAAATACACCTAGTTAACCCCCGCTCACCCCATTGGTAGCTTGGTAGGAGCAGAAAGGCTTAACCCAGAAGCAATGTTTAAAGTATTTATACCAACTCATGCAATAATACAGTAAAAAAAAAAAAAAAAATGACTCAACACCAGGTTAGAAAAATAGTCAATATTTATCTGAACAAAAAACAGGCCCAAAACAACAAAAACCCAACATACACAAGTCAAGTTAGGAAATGTTTAAAGATTAAACACAAAAATAGCACTTAGAAACGCAAATGCTTAGATTAGGTGATGTCAAGACATTGTGACAGAGTCTCTCTCAACAATCTGGTGCCAAGTGACTCAGACCCCCAGGTACAGTGCCTTGTGAAAATGAGGAAACAAGCCAGTGCATGGAGTCGGGGACCACAGCGTCGCTGGATCCGAGGCAGTCAGTTCCGGTGCTGCGGAGCAGTCGATGTGACGCGGCGGCGGTGCGAAATGTCGGATCCACGCACTTGCGGTGGAGTCGATGTTCGACAGTCACAACGTGGTGCGGTGACTTCCACAGAGTCACGGACTTCAGTGAGGCTGCAGCGGCATCGGGCCTGCGAGGACCACAGCTTCAGTTGCAGGTAGCATCAAAGGAATTGGCAGCCGCATCGGTCCAGAGTCTTCAGAAATCGGTTTTCTTGGATTTTCTTGGTTTTTCACCAGCTTCTCCTTTCAAGGGCCCAGGGACTGGATTAGGAATCACTTGGCAGGGCAGGAGTCCCAGCAGAGAGTCCAGGTGCTGCCAGAGGAAGTTTTTGATGACCCTGAGACTTCAGGACAGGGGGCAAGCTCAGTCCAAACCCCTGGAGATTCTTCTCAAGTGCAATCTTTGTTCCCTTTCACAGGAAGAAGCAGCAACTGCAGAATAGCCTAGTCACAGACAGGGGCAGCACTTCTCCTCAGCTCTTCAGCTCTTCTCCTTTGCAGAGGTACCCCTTGAATCCAGAAGTGATGTTAAAGTCTGAGGTTTGGGGTCCACAACTTATACTCTTTTCTGCCTTCGAAGTAGGCAAACTTCAAAGAGTTTATGCCTTGCCCAGGCTAGGCCCCAGTGTCACGGTGCCCTTTCCTCTGGATCTGCACGCTGCTGAACAAAAGGCCCATCTCCCGGCGTCACCAACTGGGAAAGCTATCAGAGCACAGAGTTATGATGAAGCCAGGCGGCGGGAAGGGAATTAGGGTAGGGTACTGCAGGGAGAAAGATCTGAAAAGAAATGGTTAGAACAAATATGCATATACTCATTCATAACAGTATAACTCACCAATAGACTCACTCTGGAACAAAGGCGTCTCCGTGATATCAGATTGAGACCCTTTGTGAATTGGGCGTAGCCCCTTCTTTGAATCATGGAACAAGAACAAACTCCAACCTCTGAACCTAGAGATGGCAAGAGCCTTGGACTATGCTCATACTCTGAATATCAATCATGTAACAAATATGCATTCATAACATAAACGTATGATCTCAGCCTAAAAATTCTCAAAGACTTAAATATGTATCTCACATATTATGCATCCCAAAAAACAATGAAACGATAATTTGCTTATCTCCAAAACGTTTTCATATTTACTACTAAGGCCTGATTGAACTTGAAGCGCTTTGTTCGTTGGGCAGAAGCGCCTTGTTTGTTGTTCATGAAGCGATTTGATCATCATACATGAAGCGCTTTGTTCATTATGCCAGAGAGCGCTTTTACTTGCTGTGTCTGAAGCACTACGCTTGTTATGCTAAGGGGCTCTTTACACATGTGGCCTGAAGCGTTTTGATCCTTGTGCCAAGACCGCTTTACTCATGTGGCCTAAAACGCTTTGATTGTCGTGCCAAGGGCACTTTACTCTTGTGGCCTAAAGCGCTTTGATTATCGTGCCAAGGGCGCTTTACACATGTGGCCTGAAGCACTTTGCTCGTTGTGCTAAGGGGTGCTTTACTCATGTGGTCCGAAGCGCTTTTATCATCGTGCTAAGGCCGCTTTACTCGTTTGGCCTGAAGCGCTTTTATCGTCGTGCCAGGAGCGCTTTACTCTTTGGACTGAAAACGCTTTGCTCGTTGTGCTAAGGGGCGCTTTACGTTTGGAAGTAACGACTCCTTTCAAGATTGGGCTCATCAAGACCTTACCACTACGAGTATGACCTACTCGTATCTGAATTCCCCATGGAACAAGGATATTCCGATTTGCTGTCAATCTGCCATGCAGGAAATCTGCTCTTCTTCAGAGGAACCCCCACGAGGTCTGACTGCATCGAAGTCTTAAAATTAGTGAGCAATTTGCTTGGGAGTGGCTGGGCTTGATAGGCCTGCCACACCCAAGTTGGCTGCTGCCTCTAGAAACCTGGGAATTGTAGTCCATTCTTAGAATAGCACTGATAAGTGCATCTTGTCCAACAATGTCCTGACCCTGCAGCTACATGAGCTTTACCACAGGGCAGGTGACGCTGACGACCACTTCTAGAACAAGAGGGAATGACAAGTGGTGCGCATGAAGCGTCGCAAATACGCGCAGCGGAGTTTCGGGCAGGACCTGGAGCTTGCACAGCCTTATTTCTGACACCCAGACACACACCACAGGGTAGGAGACTGCATTTTGTGAGGGCAGGCTCAGCCCATTCAGGTTTAAGTGACCACTCCTCCCTTCACTCAAGCTCAGATGGCTCATAAGGATATGCTGGCTACTCCCCAGCTCCCTTTTTTCACCGTCTAGAGGAGATTCACAAACAGCCCAACTGTCAGTCTGACCCAGACAGGGAATCCACAAACAGGCAGAGTCACAGAACGGCTAAAGCAAGAAAATGCCTACTTTTTCAAAGTGGCATTTTCAAACAAACAATTTAAAAAACAACTTTACCAAAAGATGTAGTTTTAAATTTTGAGTCCAGAGACACCAAACCCCTCAATTCTATCTGCTCTCCAAGGGAATCTGCACTTTAAGAATATTTAAAGGCAACCCGATGTTAACCTATGAGAGAGATAGGCCTTGCAACTGTGTGTTGGACTCTGTTTTTGCTGCTTTGGTACTCTGGGCACTTTACCCCTGCTGACCAGCTCTAAAATGCATTTGTAATTGACTTTTCCATGATTGCCATATTTGATTTGATGTACTTTCCAAGGACTATAACAGCACAAGTAGACATGGCTGATATACATTAAAAGGGAAGGTGTCAGCATTTCACACCAAGAGCATATAGTAACAAATATCAAGATGGTGCCATTTTTAAGCAATTTGCAAGAAGCAATGTGGATTAAGTAACTACGGTTAGATATTATTAGAATTTTAAAGACCACTATGCAAGGTGATTTTTAGATGTTACACTAAGATTTTGTTTAGAAAATAAAGTTTAAAATTGCGCTTTGAAATCACATTGAGACAGGTGTATTGGCTGAAACATGTTAAGCTTAATCCAATTTAAAATCTCCAGTCACCATTTTTATACACATATGTAGATGCTCTAGGTCCTCTCTTACTTTCTCTATTCTCTCCCAATCTTTGCCCTCGCTGCCTCCCTCAACCTTTTCACCACTATTTCTTTCTGTTTGCTGCTGAATCTATCTTGCTATTCTTGTTTCTTCTGCTTTCTCCCCTTTTCTATTTACTCTCCTTTATTTATATTTATCTTCTTTCCCATTCTAGAACCTCTTCTCTCTTTCTTCTTTTCTATGTTCTTTGAACTTCTCAATATTTTTTATTCTCTATCTCTAGCCCTCTTTTCCATAGACCATGCAGGGCAACCGGGACTGTGCATGGCCATTAACAGCCCCTGCCACCTTTCTTTGACCACTGTGCTTTTCTCTGTTCCTCACTCCCAGAAGCCTACCATCCTGGGGGCCTCCTGGGAATGGAGAAGTCCCCTACGATCATGGAAATAAAATGTTAGTGCAATGTGGTCATCCTATCCCTGACACTTGTTGACAATTCTTGTGTGACAGGACATCAGACTGCATGGATTTGAAGGGTTTTAACTGCTTTAGGGCAGACGATGACCCACTGATGCACACTACTCTACTTTCACAATGCAATAGACTTCAGCGGGTCATCCACAGCAGTGGAAACGAAAATGTTTCTGGTAATCAGTCAGCATGCAATGGAGGTGCTTCACACAAGTCCCAAGTTTGATATTTGTTTTGCTGCATTGCCCATTATGCTGTGTGCACTGATGTTATACAGCAAAGCAAAAGTGAAAGCAGACCACACTAATAGAATCTGTGGGTATCCACAAATGTCCTAACACACATCATTCCTACACTTCTCCTGAATAGTATCCCACTTGTGTGACTGAGTTATCGCCCATGAAAGGAAAGCCTTTATGAATTTATGAAACAAGTAAAGATCAACATTTCACCTTGCAAATTGACCAATTCTGTTGATGTGTGTAGCTGCAGTATTTAGGCCAGGGCTTGGTTGGCACCCAGGGAAACCTGACATGCCGAGGCATTTCTGAAAACAAGGTACCTAGGGTTGTCTGAGTTGATGTTGCTTGTATGGATCACAATACCTTTTCTAACCCAGAGTGCCCAGCAAACGTTGGGTAAATCACAGACTTTCATCATATTTCTGTGAAGAAAAATTTAGGAATCCTTGAGGAGAAATGTTCACCACCCAGAGTCCCCATACGTCTACCAATAAACATGCTACCCCAAATGGTGAGCAAATATAATACATTTAGTATGTTAATTACACCATGCCATATTAGGATCTGGGGTTGCCTGATTGGACATTGCTTCTGAGTGACTGGTAGGGTTAGGTAGCGACAACCAATTATTTATCAGAATAGGAAATATTAAAGTTGCTAGCTTAAGAACAACTTGACTAAATGTCCTGTACAGTTGTGCTATCTATTCACAAACCAAATTCTTGTTTGACATACTGTATGTGAAAGGTGAAGAGGGAGTTCAGCTATTGCCCAATAAATTACTGGTCTCTCCTCTGTGACAGTGAACTAGTGCTGGTACCACCTTTGATATTAGCGCCTCACACAACACTGGGGCTTCCCACATGGGTCCATCATATAATCCTCTATTATTCAACATCTATCTAACCCCCTTACCAATCCTCATTCAATCACTTAGCCTCCACTGGTACAGCTATGTAGATCATACCCAAGTAATTTTTTTTTAAAAAGAGGTTCTGAAAGTCCTCTACAATTTAAAACATGATGATTGTCTTCAGACCATAAACGCACGGATGATTAATACCCTTCAATCTCCCATTCCTTTGATACCAAAAGAAACTGCAAGCCACCCTCACACTCATAATCTTTAAGCTTGACTATGCCAACAGCTTATACCTTGGTGCACCCGCATTCATCATACACAAAATACAGCTCACCAAAATGCTGCTGCAAGACATCTTTCTGCTTTTACCCAAGAGACCAAATGACTCTAGTCTTGCGATCACTCCACTGGATACCTATAGCAAGAACGGCAATGTTCAAAGCACTTTTCTCTGCTCAAAAGGACTGCTATACCTGCATACTAAATTCATGCAATACAAATAAATTGGGGCAGCCCGCTCCAGGCTTCCACCACTTATGATAGCACTTTACCATAAGAAATCTGTGGGATGCAGTGCATTCTCAGTATGAGCTGCCAAGCTCTGGAGCTCACTACCAGCCAGCATTCAAAGCATCCAGGAGCACATACATATCAGATGGCAGATGAAGAAATGGCTGTTTCCAAGACAACTACACCACTCACATCCAGGAAACAGAAACTGGAAAGACAATGGCACCCTCAAGCTCAATCTTGAGTTTAGAATCCAAAGATTGCAAATTACCCAACCAGCAAGCTATTTTTAATAAACAGGTAATTTAAGAAGGGCTGATCGATGCTTTGCCGGGTTATTAAAACTTTATGTATGTTTGTACATATACCTTCTGACCCACACTAATAATAATACCAAAACACTCAGCGGTAAGGAGCCAATTGTAACTTACAACTCTTATATTCAATTAAGGCATATATATGCTACGTGGATTGTTCATCAGTCAATAAAACAGCCATCACTATATGGGCAGGCATGGAATAACTGAAGAGATCTGTCACAAACTGTGGGTCAATCCAAGGACTTTAATCTAGTCCATGATTCCAGGTTCCAAATAACTATACACTACGGCCACTTCTTCCATCTCACAATCGCTTTCAGTTATGGGATGATAGTAATAAAGCACATCCCTGAAAACAATGCCAGCTCCGTCCAGCAACTATATATTAGGGGGCATAATTACCAAGATATTTTGTGGATGTTGCGTCAGTTTTGTGGGGAGCCTTGATGCAAAATCGTTTTTGGTATTTACTAGACCACGTAAATCAACTTTCTGTGGTTTAGTAATTGCAAAGTAATTTAAGCCAAGGCATATCGCTGCCTTGCATTAGGCAGGCGTTCCATGGATGGAATATAGGTGTTCACATGCATCCACATGTGGATTTTGGTGCATGCCCAGATTTACTAAAGATGGTAAACCTGGAAATGTGCCAGAAAGATACACCTTGTCCAGTTAAGTGTAACAAGAAGAAATATCTTTGTTTCTCCTTGTTACTCCCGCATTTTATGTGTACTGCATTCTGCAACACAAAGAAATAAGAATACACCTATGGGGGTTGTGTTTGTGCAGGGAAGAGCACTTTCCTACACAAAAACAATCTATACAGCCCCCACTTGCACCATGGCACAAGGGTGCTTGCATTGGTGCTAGGCAGCACACAGTGCACCAGTGCCAGGAGACACCATATCTATGCCATTTCTTTGTAATTATGGCACAGTTCTGCTGTCTACCCTTCAGGCAACATAGAAAGCTGCCTTGCAGTGTTGTGTTGCGTGGAATATAAGTAAATCTGCCCCAAAACACAGTGCAGTAACCAGCTATACTGACTATATTCATAAGAAATACCATAAAGGGACCTGCAGAGCTGTTGAAATCTGCCAGCATACTGAAACATCGTAAACTGCACATCTGGGTCTCTCACACCTCGTCCTCCACCACACTGATACGTGCTGCGTGTAGTAACACGATATCTGCACCACAGTGGTCATCATGCACAACATAAAAACACTTCCCCCGGAGGATCATAAAACAAAAACAACACCTTTGCAACCACACACTACCCTGTACAGCGTAGGTTGGTGCCCATGTAGGTAAGCACTTCAGGGCCACCGATTGGGGTAGTAAGTGCTATACAAGTGTGCAATACAATAATTATCGTTTGTGCATCACCAAGATTTGTTTTGAGCGTGTTAAAATCTTTGTGTCCTTCACACTTCAGAATTATAAAACCTAATGTGCTTCATTTGTGCTTTCATAACTGCTGGCGTATGTTGAAATATTGTACAGTTAATTTGCAGGTGTTTACATCATTTGTGAATTAGAAGCAAATTGACATCCTACAGTATTTCCTTTCACCCTCCCTACACGCAAGGCCACTGGAATTATGTGATTTTGCGGGCACAGCATTTTTCACATAATTATGATTTTGGCTCATTTGCCACATAATCCATCATCCGCTGTATAATCTGCACATTTAGCAAAACACAATTTTTTTTCTATCTCAGACAGATCAAAAGGTACTAAAATGCTACAGCATGCGCTACCATGCAGTGGAAGGTCCTTTGCAAAGGGTCACTGATCAGCTTTCAGTTACTTACAGCTGTATTTGTTTGTGGAACAGCTACTAATGAAGTGAACTCTTTGCTCAGATAGTGCTTATATGTGCAAAAATAGCAGCCATCCAAGTTGCTCAGACATCGACTCTGGGGCGGATAGATTCCGAACCATTACACCAAACATAACTACTTCCATTGAGAGAGGCATTCTTGGGAATACCCTTGAGAGTGGTGTAGGCAAAACCATAAGGCTAGCTTCATGGAATGTGGCAGGTCTGGCAAATGTTATGTTATGTTTTGTCATGTTTTATGTTATATGTTATGTTATGTTTTATGCATTGTTAGGTTTTATGTTTTGTTATGTTTTATGTTATATGTTATGTTTTAAGTTTTGAGTGTTGTGTGGTGTGTGTTATGTTATGTTAAAATTACATGTAAAGCACGCATACTCCCAGCGGTGTCTTGGCACTGCTTCTATTTCAGTGGTTTGAACAGTTCTATTGAGATTTAGGTTCGTATTGCGAGGTTGGCGGTCCAAAGACCTCCAGCCTCGTGGTGGAGGTCTGACCGCTGCAACTGTGGCAGTGTGACCGCCACATTATGAGGTTGGTGGGCAGACCCGGCAACGTACCGCCATCCCCACCAGGATCAGTGATTCCGACGGGATGACGGCGCTTCTGGTTGTAATCAGAGCTGAACTCAGCCCCGTCCTGCTGATTAAACCTTGCAGTTTCACCACCGTGAAAAGGCTGGCGGGGAAAAAATGCAGTGGCCAAGGAAGGAAAGGTATATCTAGCATTTATGGACTTGAGTTCAGCATTTGACTCAGTCAGTTGATCTAAGCTTTGGAGTATTATGACAGCTTGGGGTAGAGGTGAACATTGTTAACTTCTTGAGAGATCTCTACCTAGCAGTAAAGGCTAGTGTGAGGTATGGTCCTGGCAGTGGAGGGAGGCAACTGCACCCTTTAAATTTACTAGCGGTGTACATCAGGGCTGTGTTCTGGCACCCTTTCTTTTTTTTTATATGTTAACGGCCTACAACAGCAATTATTGGACCTTAAGGCTGATTGCCCACAAGTGGGTAACCACAGTGTTCCGGCTTTGACTTATGCCGTAACACAACCTTAATAGCTAGGACCACGATTGGACTGCAGCAATCCCTTGACCGATTCTATGCTTTTATGGCTAATTTGCATCTGAGGGTCTTTCAACCAAAAACCCACCAAATGGTCTCTGGATCCCGGAAGAAGAAAGATATAATTTTTAGGGCGGGCAAAAAAAACTTTGCACTGTCCATACAAATCCAGATCTTCGGATACTGTTTGATGAACGTACCTGGGGCCCACTGAAAACTCAACTTCCAGAGATGCAGCTCTAGCAAGAACCACAGAGGTGGTCTTCAGCTTTGCGACTAGACTAGGCAACACGTCCATCAGAGAGCTTATAACAATTTGTTTTAATTTTTTTATTAGCATTTTGCAAAGTGCCAACAGTACAATACGAAACTACCTGAGTCAAAACCAATAACATAGAAACAGGCCTGCAGCATAGTAGTCCCCCATTCTTCAGGGAGTCCCAAATACAATCAATTAACTTCAACGTGGGATTGGCCCATGTATGTGCAAGTAATAACTAGGTGGACTACTTTTCAATAGACTGTCAGAAGAAGGGGGAGTCGGTAAACATCCATCATTCATTCTTCTCACTCATACCTTTCTCGGTCCCTGCTGCAGAGCCTTCGCTTATAACAAAATGTAAGACAAAATGATACACAAATGCAACTTATGAGGATGATCTCTGGTGACTTAGTGACCAAGCTATGTTGGAGAGGGTTAAAAATGCTTTGTCAAAAGATTGTTGGCTGTGTCAAAATCCGCTAGCACTCATACCTGTCACTTCTGCTATGGATCTAGATCTTGACTAAGTGTTAAACATCTTTTTTTTGTTTGTTGTGAAACGTCTTTAACCGGGCAGTTCTTGCTGACAGTCTAAAGCTGAAACAATGCTTAAAGATACCTTGGATCTTGTAAATATACAACATCTGTATCTACCTGAAATTAACTGAACTGGTTGAGGCCCCAGAAATCTATGAAGCCAGCTTTCTTAAAACACATATGACAATGTTTTTAGCTAAATGTACTGATGAGAGAATACACAAAGGGGCTAGGAAGCCCACTGTTTTGGACTATGCTGACATCTGTACTGGCCTTGTCATCACCCATACTTAACCTGGGTTAGCAATTCACATCAGAGTTTTTTTTGTTAACTAGAATAAAGCTGAACAATGATCATTGCCTAGTGGTCTATCCTATGCAGGGTACCTATGTTGCTAGTTTACTTGTATGCCCACGTGATTGCTTCTCTGCATAAAGCACATTGCACATTATGCTCTTTTGTACGTTTTATGCCTCATTAAGAAAGCTGCTTATTTTATCTCTTTTTATTATTTTATTTTTTTATTTTAGACAATGCAGGGCCGCTATGGAGTTTCTGCAGTCACTGCCAACTGTGAGGATATGTTTTTAAATGCAGCTTACAAACAGCAAGCTATGCAGGTGAGAGAATCAATTGTATTGTGACTTAAGAACTCTCTTCTATCATGTGCTTGTAAAGCTAGTTTGCAATGCTTTTATGTAATATATGTGGTGTGCTTGTTTTATGGTGACATGATGATCGAATAAAGATTGATGATGTGGAACAAAATAATGAAGTGATTCTATCTCAACATGTGCTTCATTAAGCCACGTAATCTGTGTTTTCTTGACACATAATTTAGTCACCATTGCCCCATAATGTAGGCCTCCCCTGCCACCCAATTCCAGTGGCCCTGGCTTTACCCCACAGAGGTTGTCACATAGTTCACTTGAAAAAATCCTCTTACTTTGCAGTCAAAGAAAGAAAAGTAAACATAAGCTCCATGTTACAAAAACAAGCAGCAATTTGTCAGGACATAGCCTGACATTTAACCTGTCTTGGAACTGCTCGAAGATGTATTGTTCAGCAGAGAGGATTGGTTGGTTCCTCTTGCAAGCACTTTAGGCCCACTTCTAAAGGCCCATGACAGGGTAAACTCACAGATGGCAGAGTCCAGGTGCAGATGCAAAGTGTTGGAAGCTTCCTATGTCCCTGAGGCTGCAGATCAGGAAGTCAATCAACTAGCCTTTGGAGTCACTCTGGGTTCTGGAGTCAAGTGATGCAGATACAGTCCTTCTCACCCAGGCAAGAGGGCAACAGGCAGCAGGCCAGCACACTAGAGCAGGAGTCCAGCAGAGTGGCAGAACTGGCAGTACTTGTAATAACACAGCATTCCTTCTTCCTGGCAGAGTATCTTCAGGTCCAGCAGTGTGCTGAAGTGGTGATGCCGAGGTCCTTTTTTGTACACAGTTGTGCCTTTAAATTGGGAGAACATCTGGGGACATGTTTTTGAGGTGAACAGATTCCCTGCCTATCATGCCTTGGCTTCAGACTAAAGACAAGGCGGTATGCATCCCTTTGTATGGGGACAGGGCACAGTCTATTCAGGTGCAAGTGAAGCTGGGCTTACCCCACACTTCCCTCCTGTCCTTGATGGCCCATTCAGTCACACATAAGCTGCAATTGTGTGTGGCTGTCTAGGAGGAATACACAAAGCTTAACTGCCAGCTACACCCAGTCATGTGACCAGAGAAAGCCGCAGGCACCAAATGGCTAAGGGAGGAAAATGCTAACTTTCTAAAAGTGGCATTTTCAGAATTGTAATTTCAAATCCGACCTCACCACAAATTAGGTTTTTAAATTAGTATTCCAGACAACAAAGTTGAACCAGTTATATCTTCCCATTTGGAAATTACTCTTATACAATGTAATCAGGCAATTCCAATACTATCATATGGGAGAAATAGGCCTTGTGGTAGTGAAATGTGAATTTAAGAGTTTTTCAGTACCAGGACATGTAAAATGTAAAAGTACAAGCCCAGCCTTTTTAAATGCTCTGCACCGTGCCCTTAGGGCTGTTTAGAGCCTACCTTTCGGCTGACTTATATGTATCAAAAAGGATGTTTTGGGCCTGGCAAAAGATTTATTTTACTAGGTCAAAATGGCAGTGGAAAACTGCACAAACAGGCTCTGCAATGGCAGGTCTGAGACTTGCTAAAAGGGCTACTTAACTGGGCGGCACCGTCAGTGCTGCAAGCACACTAGTAGCATTTAATTTACAGGCCCTGAGCACAGGAGTGCTCTTTACTAGAGGCCTATATGTAAATTAAATATACCAATTGGGGATAGGAAAATACTACCATGCTTTAAAGAGTGAGCACATGCACTTTAGCACTGGTTAGCAATGGTTAAGTGCTCAGGGTCCCAGTGCCAGCAGAAACAAGATCAGAAAAAAGGGAGGGGGAAGGCAAAACGTTGGGGTAAAAAACAGTCTAAGGTCGACAGTCTATCACTCCTTCTAAGTGTGCTGCATTTAGGAAGAGGAAAAAGCCTCTAAGAATTGGTTTTGTGTTTGTAGGTGACACTTCATGCACAATAACAATTCTGCCTGCAACTCAGACACCCTTGCATCATGGCGTAAGGATGCCTGCGTTGCGCCAGTCAGCAGATCATGCGCCAGTGCAGACAGAGACCAGAAATGCACAATAGTTTGGTAAATATGGCTCATTCCTGCCTTCTCCCTTTCACGCAGCACAGCGTAGCAAGTTGTCTTCCTGTGTTGCATGAAATATTGAGCAATTTGGCCTCAGGGGTCAATCCCAGCTTTCCCACTTTACCAAATGGTGTGATGGTAAGGAGATGCCTTCTTTCACTGCCTCCTTGTCCTTTATCATCACATTTGAGAGCATCTTGAAATACTTCCATTGAAGATGTGCGCTGTAAAAAAGCGTGTTTTGATGAAATGTTACTGCGTCTATGCTAAGAAGTGATGTCACATATGTGATGCACATGATAACAGATTTATCTCTGGGGTCTTGCATTGTTGTCTGGGTGGTGCCGGTGTGCAGCGTCGGACTGGCCTGAGGAGCAGGCACTGAACAATGGGCTGGACTGAGAGCTCAGTGTGTGGGCTGTTGTTTTGTTAGAACTTTGTAGGCCTGAAGTGTTGGCCAGGTGGGCTGGTTTTTACTGTTGGTTTTCCTGATGTTACTAAACACCAATCCTGCAGCAAACACAAATGCATGTACTCTTCCGTACCTTGCAAAATACACATACATTGTGTCTTTACTAACTCAGAACTGGCCTGATTTACTAATGTGGGCCACATTTTTTTAGCTGTCTGGTACTTTTATTTTGGTGCCTGTGCCTAGTTTTTTAATCCAGCCTGACCCAGCAGGTATGAGTATTTTATGGCTAACAATACTCATCTCTAGTAGTTGAATTAGACAAAGTGAATCCCAGCTTTCCTGCTTGACTAAACTGTGTGATCCCAGGCACTTGCATTATTTCAATGTGCCCCTTTGTCCGTCATGATCATATTGTGATCTGAGGCATTTGCCTTATTTTCCTGTGCCTATTTGTCGTTTATCATCAGGCCAAAGAAGCAAATTGACACAAGGCAATCAGGTATGATCACAGAATTGATAGAGCAAATGCTTTTCAGGATATGCACTGTGAAAAAGCTTAAGTCGCATATAAGTTGTGCATAATACATAACTTGTCTTTCAATTACTGGCACCTTCATCAGGTCGGGGAAAGAAGATTTATGTTTAAAAGCCATCAGTTCTAATAACAGCCAGTCAGTGTAGTATGCAATCTATTACACTAAAGTGAAACGTTGACACGTGAAAGAAATACAATATTTCTTGAAATGAGGACACTTATCAACTAAGAGCATTGAAGGCCAGATGTACAAAGCATTTTTAAGGTGGCAAATGGTCTGATTTCTATAATCGGGACATTTGCAACTGCAAAAATGCTTTTTGTTATGTACAAACACCAAACTACAGAATCACAAACTGGGATTGTGGTTAGGTGTTTGGAAGGGGCATGTTCATGGCATCCATTCCAAATACTGAATCAAGATGGGATTTATTAAAATTTTGCGACTGAATTCTGGTCTCAAAACATTAGTATTTTACCGACTCCTCCAAGGAGGTGGTAAACCATTTGTAAACTGGAAAGGGTCACCAAGGGACCCCTTTCTCTTTGTGAATGTTGAAAAAACATTTCTAAGAGTAAACTGTGGTCCTCTAGACTACTGCTAACTCTTAAAAATGAGACAAACACTCTTCATTTTTTTAAATGCATCCAGTTTTCCTTTAAGAACATTGGGTTGAATTAAAATAAATGCTTTATTTAAAAGCAAACAAAGACATAGTGGTGTGCTGAGCCCAGTAGGCTACTATCCCTGTGATGGCCTACAATTCTAGTGGGTTGCAAACCCCAACATGCCTCATTAATATTTATGAGGCAGGTCGAATTGGGACCCACTAGGAATCCCTAATTTAAATTTAAAATGTTCACACATTAGGAATTGAGATTTTCGAATTGTGAATTGGTAAAAATCACAATATGGAAATCGCAATCCCTACTGTTAGTACAACTGACCCAATATTGTAACACTGGGCATGGCAGCAGCGTACAATTTAATGAATTAAATTGAAACGCTTCTACGTGTTGAATAAATGCTTTATTTCATGCCAAATTGGTTGATAGCCTGGTGATTGTATATTTACTGACTTGCACAATGCTCACCTCTATTGCATGTCAGGAAGGTCACTAAGGTGAGAGCTGGGCTTGTATTGTGACACAGGGTGACCGGAAGAGCTGAGGAAACCTCAGTCACCATGCCAGGTGGAGGGCTCGATGCTCTGACCGGATGTGGAGATGGGTCCTCTCATGTGGCCTGGCTGACAGTTAAAATGGACACAGCCGATCAGCAAAGAAGCTGATTTTTGCTGTAGTACTAAAAAAGTCAAAATACCAGATGAAAAGATTCCACACAAGGTTAGAAAATAGAGGTAATTTTAATAAATAAAACAAGACCAAAACAACAAAAAATCAGTAAATACAAATTGAGATATGCATTTTTAAAGAATAAAATTAAAAAAAATACTTAGAAGAAATAAGAACCTATTTGGGATATCTGGTCATGCTGGACCAGGACAAAGTCAAACATTCAGTCCGACCGCGCTGGAGAGCTGGCTCGATACAGGGACCCACTTGGGCCAGTTGAACAAACGTACCTTGATCCTGGTTGCGTCAATGTTGAGAAAGATGTGGGGTGCAGCCAAGGCAATCCATTGGTTCTGATACCACATGGAATCAGATCACCCCCCTTAGGAAACCATCTCCATTATGAACACTGCCCCCTCAGGGGCCCCCCAACCAACCCTTGCCCATACCACATCTTCAGATCAGGAGGCACCAAGATCAGCCACAAACTCACTTTCCTTTTCAACACATCTATAGCCATGAGCACCTTTCCCAAGGAGTAGAAACACGCTGAGGTCAACACTCTGCTAAAGGAACCTTCAGCAGACCCTAGTGACCTCAGCAACTATTGGCCCATCTCCTTGCTCCTATTCCTGGCCAAGGTCCCAGAGAAAGCCAACAACCAATAAATCATCAAGCACCTGGAATAGGACATCTTCTCAACACCTCCCAATCCAGCTTCCACACCAAACACTGCGCCGAGACAGCCCTGATTGCAGCCACCAATAACACTTCAAGCCTCCAGAGCCAAGGAGAAACAGCGGCACTGATCCTTCTTGACCCGTCAGCAGCTATTGATGTGGCCGCCCACCACACACTCCTCACCAGGCTGCACAACATCAGCAATCGAGGATCTTCTCCTCAAATGGATCAGCTCCTTCCTCAGAAGCACACAGAAAGTCTGCCTACCATATTTCACCTCAGAACTCAAGAAAGTCACTTGTGGAGTACCCCAAGGCTCATGGCTTAGCCCCACCCCCTTCAACACCTACATGACACCCATCGTCAGATTGTCCCATCATCAGATCTCACGGGCTCAACATTATCTCTTACACTGATGACACGCAACTCATCCTCTTTCTCTCTGAGGACTCCATCAACACTAGGACCAACTTACACAAATGCATGAATACCTGCCTAAAGCTCAACTCCGACAAATCCGAAGTACTGATCTTCGGGAAGAACCGCTCTTCCTGGGATGACTCCTGGTGGCCCGTGGAACTAGGCAAACACCAACCACATCTGACCATGCCAGCAACCTCAGCACCATCCTGGACAACAAACTAACCATGACTTCCCAGGTCAATGTCGTTTCCTTGTCCCGTTTTTTCATCCTGTCCATACTACGCAGAATCTTCAAATGGCTTCCACAGAGCTCCAGATGCATTGTCACTCAAGCTCTAATCACCAGCCGACTGGACTGGACTACAGCAACGCCTTCTACTCTAGAATCGCAGCTCACCTCCTCCGTAGACTTCAGGTCATACAGAACACAGTCACAAGATTCGTCCTTGGCCTCCCCAGACGAACCCACATCACTCCTCACCTCAAGGAACTCCATTGGCTCCCAGTAAAGAAGAGATGACAGTTTAAGCTACTAACCCAAGCATACAAGCCCCACCTACATCGGCCACCACCTGGACTTCCACCAGACACCTCCGCTCAGCCTCCCTTCTGCATGCAATCATCTCCCATATCTACCAATACAGAAGCAGCGGATGCTCCTTCCCCTACATCACAGCAAGGACATTGAACAACCCCTCTCTACAGCAGCAGGACTCCCCTTCACTGCCAAAGTTCTGAAAATCATTGAAGACATGGCTTTTCGCCTAAGCACTGGATTCCGTCAGCACCTGGATACCCTACTGGGTGACAAGTAGCGCTTTGGAAATTGACTGATTGAGTGATTAATTGAATGGAGGTCATATGGTATAGGGTCATAAACTCCACCACCCATGCGCATGACTGTCTGCAATATTTAACGTAAACCTCTGTGCCTCCAGAGAAGGTGCTGTCATGGCGGCTGCTGAATCACCATCATGCTTACTGCAGCCACTCAGCAAAGTTTTTTGTTTTTTAAAAATCAAACTCCCAAAGAGGTAGTTTGTTTTTGGAAAACAAAAAAAACAATATTGACCCTGATACAATAGGAGTTTTCTGCCAGCATGTGAGAACTATTTTTTAATATTTCCTCATTAAGACTGCCAGGTTATACCTCATACCAGTGTGCCTGGGAGCCGCATTAATTGCGAACTCACACAATCATGACACCTCGAACACCCTCTTACAAGATGTTAGATGAATTCAGAGACAAAATATCCACACACAAGGTGGGCATGGCTCTTCTTCACTGGGGCTGCCAATAATATGTATTTACGTTTCTCACTTGTCCAATCTGGAGCGAACTGTACCTGCATCTGGAAAAATCCAGTCCCTCGTAACCCCAAAGTCATACACTGCAGCCCTACCTCTCTGTCCTTTCATGTTCCCTTCAGTCATCCGACCCTGCTTAGCATATGTTGTGCGACGTTGTCTCATATTTGCCAGTCGACCTCCTTTCTTTAATTGTTGCCATAGTTTATTTAATTCTTCTTTTTCCAGTTTCGATATTTCAATACATCCTGCTGCTAAATACCAACCCCTCGGACGTCTGAAGCAGCTGAAATATCTGCTCGAGGAATGGCCTATGTATCTGATGAAATGATTGGAGTCCTGTCTGTCCTAGTATAGCATCTCCTTCTAACATTTTTCTCCTTTTTGTTATTTACTTATTCAATAAAGTTCTTGAAATGAAAAAATATAAAACACTTTATTGCTCCTTTAAGCTAGGTCAGAGATAAATCAAGTGCCTAAAATAAAATAAATGACTTTAAACATTTCTTAACTAAAAAAGATGAGAGATGACATTTGTCCTCTGGATCTACTCAGGAGGGTATACATCAATTAGGGGGGTGATTAGTGAGTACTAGGCGCTCCTACTCTAAACCTGTAGAATTGAACTAAAGTGTAATGCACGGTGCAAAAGACTGGGGTTACACCCCCTATATTCCCCAAAACGATAACAGAACGTTACCTAAATTGCACACTTCGCATTTGCACACGTGGACAATATTAAAACAGAACAAATTCTTTAAAGTTTGAGTAATTGAAATATATTATATATCTTCAAAAATATTAACACTCATACAATTCAAATAATGTAATTCACTCCCAAACTTAATATCCTCCTAATGTATAGGTTCCAAGGTATATAGTCCATTATTCAACAAAGCTTAAGTTAATTTTGAATTCCACTCCAAAGTCCGAAAGTGTTATCCATAAGTCCAATATGTATTTCCTATGTGATTGATCCCAAAAGTTACCAATTCAATCCATCGTCATCGTCAACACATGTTTCATCCGGGGAGTAACCCTGGATTCCATCAGGACCTCCTATAATAACATTTCCATGAATGATGTTACAAAATATGACTACTACGTAACAATTTTAATTATAAACCGATCATATTGTGACCTGATAAATTACTTAGCAGTGGGAACCTAAATAATACCTATCTCTATTAATTGTGAGACAAATCCATACTGACAATCCAGAATTTCAAAACGAAACATTATGGGGGTCATTCCGACCCTGGCGGTCATGGACCGCCAGGGCCGGGGACGGAGGAAGCACCGCCAACAGGCTGGCGGTGCTTCAGTGGCAATTCTGACCGCGGCGGTAAAGCCGCGGTCAGAAAAGGGAAACCGCCGGTTTCCCGCCGGTTTTCCCCTGCCCCATGGAATCCTCCACGACGGCGCTGCAAGCAGCGCCGCCATGGGGATTCCGACCCCCTTCCCGCCAGCCTGTTCCTGGCGGTGTAGGCTGGCGGGAACGGGTGTCGTGGGGCCCCTGGGGGCCCCTGCAGTGCCCATGCCACTGGCATGGGCACTGCAGGGGCCCCCTAACAGGGCCCCATTAAGATTTTCAGTGTCTGCAAAGCAGACACTGAAAATCGCGACGGGTGCCACTGCACCCGTCGCACACCAGCAACTCCGCCGGCTCCATTCGGAGCCGGCTTCATCGTTGCTGGGGCTTTCCCGCTGGGCAGGCGGGTGGCCTTTTGGCGGTCGCCCGCCCGCCCAGCGGGAAAGTCAAAATGACCGCCGCGGTCATTTGACCGTGGTGCGGTCTTTTGGCGGTCTCCGTCCGGCGGGCGCCGCCCGCCACCCGCCGGGGTCGGAATGACCCCCTATATGTGATATAGATATCCAATCCATGTATATATACATGCACATCCAATAAACAGAACACCGTGCTCGTAATGTGTTTCTAAAGACCAAATACAATCCCTTATAAACCCAAATGTGTAATCCATGATCTCAAATAAATCATACCTTCAATTTATAATTAATTGGTAAAATATGCTTATTAGTGCTCCCTATGCTTTCATAGTCTTTGATATGTCCAGCTGAAACACAGGTAAATTATCATATATATTAGGTGATGAATTGCCCTTCCAGAAACTAACATAAACTGTTATTGTTATGTTATGCAGGTTTATTACACTTACCCAATTTATCTGTATCCTCAATTAACGTCCAAATGTATATTAATAATCTCTCTATTCCTGTGAAAATCGTTTGAAAATATAGCATTTTAGACTCCTTACTCCTTACACAAAATCAGCCCCACAATGTTGTGCCCAAAACACTGCAATTTCCCCATATTGCATTTGCTTACCGACTGATATGATTCCACCCGAGCGAGTACGCTTCCAATTATTAAAGCCAAGGCTCTATTAGGGTGACCACCTGGCACTGAGGCAAATTCTGGACAGGACTGTAAAAAATTCAGGACAAAAGGTCAAAATTTAGGACAAAAATTCAGGACAAAGGGTCAAAATTCAGGACAAAATTTCAAGAACAAACGTCAGTTTTACAGAGACACGCAAGGGAGGCCATGCCTCACTATGTTGTCAGTGCATTTATTTACTCTTTTTTAACATAGCACTAGTTATTCACTGTGGACCTTTTGTGATTACCTCCTGGTATGCTACATTCAGGTGTCACATTACGTCCTTGTTCAGTAGTAAATTAATGCCATTCACGGCAAGGCCATCATCCCTACCCAAATCTACCCGATCTTTTCTGAAGAGAAAGTAACAGCAACATTTTGATTATGTTTATGAACATTTCAAAACCCCTGGCACACAGTTTGGGAAACATTAAGGTCATTAACCTTATGCTAGTTTAAACAAATTGAACAAAAACATCTGGCTTACCCCAACCGCCCAGGGACTTTCAACCTAATTTTTTTTAAAGAGGCAGGGCAGATGGTCTGGGTGACAGTCTCACACCTAATGACAGGATGTGAAGTACCCATAACTTGTCTGTAGTCTCACTGCACTAGAGTGTATGTTTGGGACTCTACATTTATCTCAGAAATGGGAGCCCGGACTACCAATCAAAGATAATAAAAGAGTAGAATGAAATCGAGATCAAATGGGAGATCCATGGCAAGTAGTTCAAAGGATTGTTGCTAACAACTGGATAAATAAAGAAGAGAAGAACAAGGTGGGACAATTCCTAAAATCAGACAAGATGGGTCCACCTATTTGAAGGTATTGGGTACCTGGGGAGTTGTCTGCACACAGGAGCGAAACAGAAGGGGCACTGTCAAGTGGCTGAACAATCAACACCCATCCACCTTGGCAAACTCTTCTGGTGCAATGGTTCGCATGTTAGTGCTTGTGAAGGGTGAGCAGGGGCCAGACCCCTTGCAAGGTTGTGCAAGGCAATTGCCCGCTTAGTCCATGTCTTTATATGGTTTTGAAATTGAGCAAACGCCAAACTAGAGATCTGGGTTATCCCTAAGTGTCAAGTACACATAGAATCTTCAAAATATTTGGGATGTAAATTGCACAAACAAAATTTTAAATTTGTTAAATTTAATTAGTGTTTCTTTAACATATGGCACTGTTTTCGCCTTCATACACAATTAGATCTCAGATTGAACTGGGAACCAGTTACCTTTCGATACCTAATGATTAATATCTACCATTCTTACACTGATTTCCAGGATGAAAATCTCGGCAGAGCGAACGGTCCCTCCAAGCCCAGTTTGCTTTTTGGTCTTTTCTTCTGCTTTCTGTAGTGGGCCACGTGGCCCTAGTGAAGATGGTGCGCTACCCCAATGATAGTATTATTTTGCAAACCTTACCCTGCTCATCCTTCATTCCTTCTTCAGACAGGCCACACATCTGATTTGGTCGCTGCAGCGCCGTCAGGTAGCTCTTTCCACTCTAAAGCTAACTGTGACTGCGGGTGGATTAGATCTTCTGGACTTAGAATGCTATTATTCAGCTGCAGATGTCCAATGGGTGGCTCACTGGCTTTCTACACACCTCCCTGCATGAGATGGGGTTTACCAGTAAAGACTTTTAAGGAAGGCTTAATGCACTGCTCATCGTTTCCTACTGACCATTCTATGGATCACCATCCGGGGTTATCATGCATGGCTTTCTCTTGCCTTGCCAGAACCTGTAAACTCACTGACACGAAGAAACCCTATGCTCCTGCACTACCTTTGCTAAGCCTTCCCACTCGCACAGGATGGCTGTGCTCAGTGCAACTCCATCAGTGGCATGTTGCAGGTGTCTTAAAATTGGGGACTTTGTTTCTGAACAGTGAGCTACTAAATTTCCAAACCCATGTGGCAGACTACCATCTTCACCCCGGTCAACTTCTTACTTACAGCCACCTTAAATAATCATTAAATGCCCTATTTCATGTCTGCTACCTAGCACTAACCCTACAAGAGGTGTGCCAGAAGCTCTCTACCCTAGGAAATGGTGGCAAACTGATGGAATGGGTGTACAGACCTATCCTGCAACATGGAAACCACTCCAGGTCTTCTTGTCATACTGCCTGGGTTATTGATGTACCAAACCTCTGCAAGATATGGACTAAAATACTGGACTTTCACCATAAAGTATCCCACAGCTGTCACTTCAAGTAAATTCATAGTGCTTCCTTGTGAATGCATTCTGACTGTTGCTTGCCATTGGCCTTGTGGTTTGTAACTCACAATTTGTTGCTTTCAATTTGCTAGCTTTATTTGTTTTAGGCTATGCAGCTTGAATTCCTCCCTTCCCTTGCCAAAACCTTATTTAAGGTATCCTGCCAAGTGCTCCCTTTCTGTAAACAGTCCTGTAAATCTTGTTCTTATCTTGTCATATTTACTGTGCATTCAAAGAACAAAGTCAAATGTCAGGCTCTGTCTTCGGTGGGAACTTAGTGTTTACTTTCCTTTCTCTGACTTCAAAGTGAGAGGATTTATGCGACAATCGTGCTGGATACTGGGGATAGGAAAGAGTTTTTTCTATCACATGACAACATTTAAATAGACTTCAGAATATATCAGAATTAGAAGTACAAATCAAGCACATTTTTGTTAATTCTGACCTGTGCTGGAAACAAATACCTTTACATGATTAAAACAAATCATTGCATTAGGTGATGCAATTTCCACACATCATTGTCTCTGCACAATATAGTTTGATTTGAAAAACTGTATATCTGTGCTAATGTAATGGTCATTTCAATCAAAAATGTGTTGTCTGTAATGGCAGTGTGTTCCCACACCATGCATGCTCCACTCCACTCTGCTCTGCACCACTCCACACCACTGCACCATACTCTGTATCACTCCACTTTACGCCACTCCATGCCACTGCACTCTTCTCCATTCGGAACCACTCCACATTATGCCACTGCTCTCTATGCTACTTCACACTATGCCTCTCTACTCTACTCTAAGCCACTGCACTTTACGCCTCTCTACACCACTGCGCTCTGCTCGTCTGCACGCCATACCACTCCAGTCTAGGCAACACCAATCTAATCCGCACAACTCCACTCTCTGCCACTCTGCAACGCTGCACTGTACGCCACTGCACTCTAAGGGTAGGTCGCTCCCCCTGCCGCTGCAGCTCCTCCAAGTTCCCGAGTTCCTGTGTTCCTGAGACCCACCTAACTGTAAGTACCCCCCTCCTCCCAGCCCCTCGCCCTGCCCCGCGCCACTCACCTTCTCTCCTGCTCCTGCTTCTTTTCCTCCTCTCTGTCTCTTCCTCCTCGCTCCCCCTCTGCAATCTTCTTCTGTGTTCTTCTGTTCTTCTCTTCTGTTCTTCTGTTCTTCCCTTCTGTTCTTCTGTGTTCTTCCGGTCTTCTGTGTTCTTCTTCTCTGTTCTTCTCGGTGCTTCTGTGTTCTTCTTCTCGGTTCTTCTCTGTTCTTCTCTGTTCTTCTCTGTTCTTCTCTGTTCTTCTGCTCTTCCGATCTTCTGTTCTTCTGTCTTCTGTTCTTCTGTCTTCTGTCTTCGGCTCTTCTACCTCCTCCGTCTTCTTCCCCCGAGCCTGCCCTCCTGCTCCTTCCTCATCCCCCTCCCTCACTCGCCTCCCCCTCTCTCACCCCTAGCTAACCCGATCGCTATCTACCTCCCTCACTCCTCCTATCTTCCTATCTCTCTAGCTCCCTATCTCACTATCTAACTCCCCCACTCTCCACCTCCTCCTACCTACCTATCTGTCTATCTATCTATTTCCCTATCTATCGACTTCTCTATCTATTTTCTCTATCTATTTCTCTATCTCTCCCCCCCTCCCGCCACCCCCTCTACTACCTATCTCCCTATCCTCTCACTCTACCTCTCTCCCTCACCCACCTCTACAACCCCCCTCCCCTATCTTCACAACCCTACTCCTATCTCTCTCCCTAATCTCCAAACCTCCTAACACTCACCCTCCTCCACCCTAAACCCCCTCCCCCAGCTCCTCTCACTCTACCTGTCCCCCCCCTCCCTCGCGCTTTCCCGCCGCGACCTCCTGCACGCCCCCGCACCCCAGCTCCCATTCGCCCCCAGCTGACCCCTCCCCCCCCTCCTACCTCTTATGGCGGCCGCTGCGCGACAGTGGTAGCGACCCTTGACCCAAGGGTAGGTCGCTCCCCCTGCCGCTGCAGCTCCTCCAAGTTCCCGAGTTCCTGTGTTCCTGAGACCCACCTAACTGTAAGTACCCCCCTCCTCCCAGCCCCTCGCCCTGCCCCGCGCCACTCACCTTCTCTCCTGCTCCTGCTTCTTTTCCTCCTCTCTGTCTCTTCCTCCTCGCTCCCCCTCTGCAATCTTCTTCTGTGTTCTTCTGTTCTTCTCTTCTGTTCTTCTGTTCTTCCCTTCTGTTCTTCTGTGTTCTTCCGGTCTTCTGTGTTCTTCTTCTCTGTTCTTCTCGGTGCTTCTGTGTTCTTCTTCTCGGTTCTTCTCTGTTCTTCTTTGTTCTTCTCTGTTCTTCTCTGTTATTCTGCTCTTCCGATCTTCTGTTCTTCTGTCTTCTGTTCTTCTGTCTTCTGTCTTCGGCTCTTCTACCTCCTCCGTCTTCTTCCCCCGAGCCTGCCCTCCTGCTCCTTCCTCATCCCCCTCCCTCACTCGCCTCCCCCTCTCTCACCCCTAGCTAACCCGATCGCTATCTACCTCCCTCACTCCTCCTATCTTCCTATCTCTCTAGCTCCCTATCTCACTATCTAACTCCCCCACTCTCCACCTCCTCCTACCTACCTATCTGTCTATCTATCTATTTCCCTATCTATCGACTTCTCTATCTATTTTCTCTATCTATTTCTCTATCTCTCCCCCCCTCCCGCCACCCCCTCTACTACCTATCTCCCTATCCTCTCACTCTACCTCTCTCCCTCACCCACCTCTACAACCCCCCCTCCCCTATCTTCACAACCCTACTCCTATCTCTCTCCCTAATCTCCAAACCTCCTAACACTCACCCTCCTCCACCCTAAACCCCCTCCCCCAGCTCCTCTCACTCTACCTGTCCCCCCCCCCTCCCTCGCGCTTTCCCGCCGCGACCTCCTGCACGCCCCCGCCCCCCAGCTCCCATTCGCCCCCAGCTGACCCCTCCCCCCCCCTCCTACCTCTTATGGCGGCCGCTGCGCGACAGTGGTAGCGACCCTTGACCCAAGGGTAGGTCGCTCCCCCTGCCGCTCCTCCAAGTTCCCGAGTTCCTGTGTTCCTGAGACCCACCTAACTGTAAGTACCCCCCTCCTCCCAGCCCCTCGCCCTGCCCCGCGCCACTCACCTTCTCTCCTGCTCCTGCTTCTTTTCCTCCTCTCTGTCTCTTCCTCCTCGCTCCCCCTCTGCAATCTTCTTCTGTGTTCTTCTGTTCTTCTCTTCTGTTCTTCTGTTCTTCCCTTCTGTTCTTCTGTGTTCTTCCGGTCTTCTGTGTTCTTCTTCTCTGTTCTTCTCGGTGCTTCTGTGTTCTTCTTCTCGGTTCTTCTCTGTTCTTCTCTGTTCTTCTCTGTTCTTCTCTGTTCTTCCGATCTTCTGTTCTTCTGTCTTCTGTTCTTCTGTCTTCTGTCTTCGGCTCTTCTACCTCCTCCGTCTTCTTCCCCCGAGCCTGCCCTCCTGCTCCTTCCTCATCCCCCTCCCTCACTCGCCTCCCCCTCTCTCACCCCTAGCTAACCCGATCGCTATCTACCTCCCTCACTCCTCCTATCTTCCTATCTCTCTAGCTCCCTATCTCACTATCTAACTCCCCCACTCTCCACCTCCTCCTACCTACCTATCTGTCTATCTATCTATTTCCCTATCTATCGACTTCTCTATCTATTTTCTCTATCTATTTCTCTATCTCTCCCCCCCTCCCGCCACCCCCTCTACTACCTATCTCCCTATCCTCTCACTCTACCTCTCTCCCTCACCCACCTCTACAACCCCCCCTCCCCTATCTTCACAACCCTACTCCTATCTCTCTCCCTAATCTCCAAACCTCCTAACACTCACCCTCCTCCACCCTAAACCCCCTCCCCCAGCTCCTCTCACTCTACCTGTCCCCCCCCCTCCCTCGCGCTTTCCCGCCGCGACCTCCTGCACGCCCCCGCCCCCCAGCTCCCATTCGCCCCCAGCTGACCCCTCCCCCCCCTCCTACCTCTTATGGCGGCCGCTGCGCGACAGTGGTAGCGACCCTTGACCCAAGGGTAGGTCGCTCCCCCTGCCGCTGCAGCTCCTCCAAGTTCCCGAGTTCCTGTGTTCCTGAGACCCACCTAACTGTAAGTACCCCCCTCCTCCCAGCCCCTCGCCCTGCCCCGCGCCACTCACCTTCTCTCCTGCTCCTGCTTCTTTTCCTCCTCTCTGTCTCTTCCTCCTCGCTCCCCCTATGCAATCTTCTTCTGTCTTCTTCTGTTCTTCTCTTCTGTTCTTCCCTTCTGTTCTTCTGTGTTCTTCCGGTCTTCTGTGTTCTTCTTCTCTGTTCTTCTCGGTGCTTCTGTGTTCTTCTTCTCGGTTCTTCTCTGTTCTTCTCTGTTCTTCTGCTCTTCCGATCTTCTGTTCTTCTGTCTTCTGTTCTTCTGTCTTCTGTCTTCGGCTCTTCTACCTCCTCCGTCTTCTTCCCCCGAGCCTGCCCTCCTGCTCCTTCCTCATCCCCCTCCCTCACTCGCCTCCCCCTCTCTCACCCCTAGCTAACCCGATCGCTATCTACCTCCCTCACTCCTCCTATCTTCCTATCTCTCTAGCTCCCTATCTCACTATCTAACTCCCCCACTCTCCACCTCCTCCTACCTACCTATCTGTCTATCTATCTATTTCCCTATCTATAGACTTCTCTATCTATTTTCTCTATCTATTTCTCTATCTCTCCCCCCCTCCCGCCACCCCCTCTACTACCTATCTCCCTATCCTCTCACTCTACCTCTCTCCCTCACCCACCTCTACAACCCCCCCTCCCCTATCTTCACAACCCTACTCCTATCTCTCTCCCTAATCTCCAAACCTCCTAACACTCACCCTCCTCCACCCTAAACCCCCTCCCCCAGCTCCTCTCACTCTACCTGTCCCCCCCCTCCCTCGTGCTTTCCCGCCGCGACCTCCTGCACGCCCCCGCCCCCCAGCTCCCATTCGCCCCCAGCTGACCCCTCCCCCCCCCTCCTACCTCTTATGGCGCCCGCTGCGCGACAGTGGTAGCGACCCTTGACCCAAGGGTAGGTCGCTCCCCCTGCCGCTGCAGCTCCTCCAAGTTCCCGAGTTCCTGTGTTCCTGAGACCCACCTAACTGTAAGTACCCCCCTCCTCCCAGCCCCTCGCCCTGCCCCGCGCCACTCACCTTCTCTCCTGCTCCTGCTTCTTTTCCTCCTCTCTGTCTCTTCCTCCTCGCTCCCCCTCTGCAATCTTCTTCTGTGTTCTTCTGTTCTTCTCTTCTGTTCTTCTGTTCTTCCCTTCTGTTCTTCTGTGTTCTTCCGGTCTTCTGTGTTCTTCTTCTCTGTTCTTCTCGGTGCTTCTGTGTTCTTCTTCTCGGTTCTTCTCTGTTCTTCTCTGTTCTTCTCTGTTCTTCTGCTCTTCCGATCTTCTGTTCTTCTGTCTTCTGTTCTTCTGTCTTCTGTCTTCGGCTCTTCTACCTCCTCCGTCTTCTTCCCCCGAGCCTGCCCTCCTGCTCCTTCCTCATCCCCCTCCCTCACTCGCCTCCCCCTCTCTCACCCCTAGCTAACCCGATCGCTATCTACCTCCCTCACTCCTCCTATCTTCCTATCTCTCTAGCTCCCTATCTCACTATCTAACTCCCCCACTCTCCACCTCCTGCTACCTACCTATCTGTCTATCTATCTATTTCCCTATCTATCGACTTCTCTATCTATTTTCTCTATCTATTTCTCTATCTCTCCCCCCCTCCCGCCACCCCCTCTACTACCTATCTCCCTATCCTCTCACTCTACCTCTCTCCCTCACCCACCTCTACAACCCCCCTCCCCTATCTTCACAACCCTACTCCTATCTCTCTCCCTAATCTCCAAACCTCCTAACACTCACCCTCCTCCACCCTAAACCCCCTCCCCCAGCTCCTCTCACTCTACCTGTCCCCCCCCCTCCCTCGCGCTTTCCCGCCGCGACCTCCTGCACGCCCCCGCCCCCCAGCTCCCATTCGCCCCCAGCTGACCCCTCCCCCCCCTCCTACCTCTTATGGCGGCCGCTGCGCGACAGTGGTAGCGACCCTTGACCCAAGGGTAGGTCGCTCCCCCTGCCGCTGCAGCTCCTCCAAGTTCCCGAGTTCCTGTGTTCCTGAGACCCACCTAACTGTAAGTACCCCCCTCCTCCCAGCCCCTCGCCCTGCCCCGCGCCACTCACCTTCTCTCCTGCTCCTGCTTCTTTTCCTCCTCTCTGTCTCTTCCTCCTCGCTCCCCCTCTGCAATCTTCTTCTGTGTTCTTCTGTTCTTCTCTTCTGTTCTTCTGTTCTTCCCTTCTGTTCTTCTGTGTTCTTCCGGTCTTCTGTGTTCTTCTTCTCTGTTCTTCTCGGTGCTTCTGTGTTCTTCTTCTCGGTTCTTCTCTGTTCTTCTCTGTTCTTCTCTGTTCTTCTGCTCTTCCGATCTTCTGTTCTTCTGTCTTCTGTTCTTCTGTCTTCTGTCTTCGGCTCTTCTACCTCCTCCGTCTTCTTCCCCCGAGCCTGCCCTCCTGCTCCTTCCTCATCCCCCTCCCTCACTCGCCTCCCCCTCTCTCACCCCTAGCTAACCCGATCGCTATCTACCTCCCTCACTCCTCCTATCTTCCTATCTCTCTAGCTCCCTATCTCACTATCTAACTCCCCCACTCTCCACCTCCTCCTACCTACCTATCTGTCTATCTATCTATTTCCCTATCTATCGACTTCTCTATCTATTTTCTCTATCTCTCCCCCCTCCCGCCACCCCCTCTACTACCTATCTCCCTATCCTCTCACTCTACCTCTCTCCCTCACCCACCTCTACAACCCCCCCTCCCCTATCTTCACAACCCTACTCCTATCTCTCTCCCTAATCTCCAAACCTCCTAACACTCACCCTCCTCCACCCTAAACCCCCTCCCCCAGCTCCTCTCACTCTACCTGTCCCCCCCCTCCCTCGCGCTTTCCCGCCGCGACCTCCTGCACGCCCCCGCCCCCCAGCTCCCATTCGCCCCCAGCTGACCCCTCCCCCCCCCTCCTACCTCTTATGGCGGCCGCTGCGCGACAGTGGTAGCGACCCTTGACCCAAGGGTAGGTCGCTCCCCCTGCCGCTGCAGCTCCTCCAAGTTCCCGAGTTCCTGTGTTCCTGAGACCCACCTAACTGTAAGTACCCCTCTCCTCCCAGCCCCTCGCCCTGCCCCGCGCCACTCACCTTCTCTCCTGCTCCTGCTTCTTTTCCTCCTCTCTGTCTCTTCCTCCTCGCTCCCCCTCTGCAATCTTCTTCTGTGTTCTTCTCTTCTGTTCTTCTGTTCTTCCCTTCTGTTCTTCTGTGTTCTTCCGGTCTTCTGTGTTCTTCTTCTCTGTTCTTCTCGGTGCTTCTGTGTTCTTCTTCTCGGTTCTTCTCTGTTCTTCTCTGTTCTTCTCTGTTCTTCTCTGTTCTTCTGCTCTTCCGATCTTCTGTTCTTCTGTCTTCTGTTCTTCTGTCTTCTGTCTTCGGCTCTTCTACCTCCTCCGTCTTCTTCCCCCGAGCCTGCCCTCCTGCTCCTTCCTCATCCCCCTCCCTCACTCGCCTCCCCCTCTCTCACCCCTAGCTAACCCGATCGCTATCTACCTCCCTCACTCCTCCTATCTTCCTATCTCTCTAGCTCCCTATCTCACTATCTAACTCCCCCACTCTCCACCTCCTCCTACCTACCTATCTGTCTATCTATCTATTTCCCTATCTATCGACTTCTCTATCTATTTTCTCTATCTATTTCTCTATCTCTCCCCCCCTCCCTCCACCCCCTCTACTACCTATCTCCCTATCCTCTCACTCTACCTCTCTCCCTCACCCACCTCTACAACCCCCCCTCCCCTATCTTCACAACCCTACTCCTATCTCTCTCCCTAATCTCCAAACCTCCTAACACTCACCCTCCTCCACCCTAAACCCCCTCCCCCAGCTCCTCTCACTCTACCTGTCCCCCCCTCCCTCGCGCTTTCCCGCTGCGACCTCCTGCACGCCCCCGCCCCCCAGCTCCCATTCGCCCCCAGCTGACCCCTCCCCCCCCCTCCTACCTCTTATGGCGCCCGTCCGTGCCTGGCCCGCGCCCAGCGCCACGACCCCTGGTCCCCAGCTCCCCCAAGCCCCGCTGATCCGCTACGACTCCACCACCCTCCACGCCCTCAACCCAGGGCGCTCCAAAACCTGCTTCCTAGCTCACCCCAAACGCACCCATGGACCCTTCGCCTGCAACTCCTGCAAACGCATCTTCCACCACGCAACTACCACGACCACAAGCCCACGCGCCATCAACCACCTCAAGTGCATCCTGATCAACGCTCGTTCCGTCCACAAGCACGCCGTTGAACTTTGGGACCTCCTGGACTCCACAGCCCCGGACGTCGCCTTCATCACGGAGACATGGATGAACGCCTCCTCTGCTCCAGACATCGCTACCCGCCATCCCCGAAGGCTACAAGATCTCCAGAAAAGACCGCACCAACCAAGTAGGAGGAGGTGTCGCCATCATCTTCAAAGACTCCATCAGCGTCACCACCTCCACCGAAGACCCCCCCCTCGCCGCTGAACACCTGCATTTTCAGATTCGCACCGACCCAAGGACCACCCTCAGAGGATCCCTCGTCTACCGTCCTCCCGGACCTCGCGCCTCTTTCAGCGACGCCATCGCCGACTTCATCTCCCCGCACGCCCTCGCCTCACCGGACTACATCCTCCTAGGCGACCTCAACTTCCATCTGGAACAAAACAACGACCCCAACACCACCACCCTGCTCGACAACCTCGCCAACCTCGGCCTCAAACAACTGGTGAACACCGCCACCCACATCGCCGGACACACGCTCGACCCTATCTTCTCCGCCAGCAAACACGTCTTCTTCAGCCACACCTCTGCCCTACACTGGACCGACCACAGCTGCGTCCACTTCACATTCCGACGCGAGACCTCCCACCTCCGCACTCAACCCACCCCTCGTCGACAGTGGAACAAGATCCCTGAAGAGCAACTCTTCTCCGCTCTCGCCGCCAACCAACCCACCCTCACCACCGACCCCAACGACGCAGCTCTCAACCTCACAAACTGGATCTCCAACTGCGCTGACAACCTTGCTCCCCTCAAACGCACGCATCGACAGACCAACACCAAAAAACCTCTCTGGTTCTCTGACACCCTCAAAGAATCAAAGAAAACTTGTCGTGCCCTTGAGAAGGCCTGGCGCAAGGACCACACCGCGGACAACATGACCGCCCTCAAGAACGCTACACGCGAACACCACCACCTGATCCGCACTGCCAAAAGGAACTTTTTCACCGACAGACTAGACAAAAACAGCCACAACAGCAGAGAACTCTTCAGCATCGTCAAAGAGTTCTCCAACCCCAGCGCCAACGCCGTCACGCCCTCACAGGATTTGTGCGAATCCCTCGCCACTTTCTTCCATCGCAAGATCAGCGACCTCCACGACAGCTTCGGACACCAGACCCAACCATACACCACTGAACCCGCTTCCCCGGACATCACCCTCAACAACTGGACCCACATCAACACGGAAGAAACCAAATCCATCATGAACTCTATCCACTCCGGCGCCCCTTCAGACCCCTGCCCGCACTTCATCTTTAACAAAGCCGACTACATCATCGCCCCGCACCTCCAGACCGTCATCAACTCTTCTTTTTCTTCTGCTACCTTCCCCGAATGCTGGAAGCACGCTGAAGTCAACGCCCTACTAAAGAAACCTACGGCTGACCCAAGCGACCTGAAAAACTTCCGCCCCATCTCTCTTCTACCTTTCCCAGCCAAGGTAATAGAAAAGACCGTCAACAAACAGCTGACCACCTTCCTGGAAGACAACAACCTGCTCGACCCTTCACAAACCGGATTCCGAACCAACCACAGCACGGAAACCGCCCTCATCTCAGTCACAGACGACATCAGAACCCTGATGGACAACGGTGAAACAGTCGCCCTCATTCTCCTCGACCTCTCGGCTGCCTTTGACACCGTCTGTCACCGCACCCTAATCACCCGCCTACGCTCCACCGGGATCCAAGGCCAGGCCCTAGACTGGATCGCCTCCTTCCTCGCTAACCGCTCCCAAAGAGTTTACCTCCCTCCGTTTCGCTCAGAACCCACCAAGATCATCTGCGGCGTACCTCAAGGCTCATCGCTCAGCCCGACACTCTTCAATGTCTACATGAGCCCCCTCGCCGACATCGTACGCAAGCACGACATCATCATCACCTCCTACGCCGACGACACCCAACTTGTACTCTCCCTCACCAAGGACCCCGCCAGCGCCAAGACCAACCTACAAGAGGGTATGAAGGACGTCGCAGATTGGATGAGGCTCAGCCGCCTAAAGCTGAATTCTGAAAAAACGGAAGTCCTCATCCTCAGCAACACCCCGTCCGCCTGGGACGACTCCTGGTGGCCCACGGCCCTCGGCACCGCACCGACCCCCGCAGACCACGCCCGCAACCTCGGCTTCATCTTGGACCCTCTTCTCACCATGACCAAGCAAGTCAACACCGTGTCCTCCGCCTGCTTCCTCACTCTCCGCATGCTCCGCAAGATCTTCCGCTGGATCCCCGCCGACACCAGAAAAACCGTGACCCACGCCCTTGTCACGAGTCGCCTGGACTACGGCAACACCCTCTACGCCGGGACCACCGCCAAACTCCAAAACCGCCTGCAACGCATCCAAAACGCCTCGGCCCGCCTCATCCTCGACGTACCCCGCAACAGCCACATCTCCGCACACCTGAGACACCTGCATTGGCTCCCAGTCAGCAAAAGGATCACCTTCCGTCTTCTCACCCACGCACACAAAGCCCTCCACAACAAGGGACCGGAATACCTCAACAGACGCCTCAGCTTCTACGTCCCCACCCGCCCCCTCCGCTCCGCTGGCCTCGCACTTGCTGCCGTCCCTCGCACCCGCCGCTCCACGGCGGGTGGGAGATCTTTCTCCTTCCTGGCGGCCAAGACCTGGAACTCCCTCCCCACCAGCCTCAGGACCACCCAGGACCACTCCGCTTTCCGGAGACTCCTAAAGACTTGGCTGTTCGAGCAGCGATAACCCTCCCTTTCCCCCCTAGCGCCTTGAGACCCGCACGGGTGAGTAGCGCGCTTTATAAATGTTAATGATTTGATTTGATTTTGATTTAAGCTAATACACTCTATGATAATGCACTTTACTCTGTAACACTCAACTCTATGCCCCTGCACTCTACATCAATACACTGTACATCATTCTAATCTACTCTGCACCTCTGCACTCTATGCCACGGCACTCTACACTACTTTACTCTATGCCACTTTATGCAACTCCACTCTAACCTGCACTTCTCCACTCTAAGCCACCTCACTCTACTGTGAAATAATCTACTTTATGCCACTGCACTCTGTGCCACTGCATTCTATGCCACTGCACTCTACCCTGCACCTCTCCACTCTATGCAACTGCACTCTACTCTGAAACAATCTATTCTACGCCACTGTACTCTATACCACTCTGACCACTGCACTCTAGTTCAATGCACTCTACACCACTGCAAGCTGACACTCTGCAACACTGCTCTGGCCGCCACTATACTCTACACCACTCTGCTCTGTACTACTGCATTTTGCACCAATATTCTCTATTCCACTGCATTCTATGCCACTCTACTCTGCCCAATGCCACTCTATGCAACTGCACTCTACACCAGTGTACTCTAAACAACTGCACTGCCCTTTACTCTGCACCACTGTACTCTATGCCACTGTTCTCTGTACCACTCTACACCACTGCACTGACACTCTACTCTGCAACTCTGCACTCTACAACTCTGCACTCTACACCACTCTACCCTATGCCACTGCACTCTAGGCAATATACTCTATTTTACACCACTCTACAATACTCCACTCTGCACCACTCTACACCACTACACTCTATGCCACATGAGTCTACTCTGCACTCTGACACTGCACCACTCTGCATTACTGCACTCTCTGCTACTCTATTGTATGCCACTCTACTCCACTGCACTCTATGTAACTCTACCCCATGCCACGCTATGCCACTGCACTCTGCGCCAATGCACTCTAAACAACTGCACGCCACTGCCCTCTCTGTACCACTGTACTCCACGCCACTGCTCTGTGCCACTCTACTCCACAAAACATCACTGCACTGACACTCTACTCTGCAGTGTTGCACTCTCCACCACCGTACTATACACCAATGTACTATGTACTACTGCATTCTATGCCACTGCACTCTATGCCACTCTACTCTGCATCACTCCACTCTACAGCACTTTGCCCTACTCTGCACCACTCTACACTACGCCACTGCACTCCCTGCAACATGAGTCTACTCTGCAATCTATGCCACTGCACCACTATACACTACTGCTCTCTCTGCCACTCTGTTGTATGTCACTCTATTCCACTGCACTCTATGCCACTCTACTCGGTCCCATGCCACTCCAAGCCACTTCACTCAAAACCACTGCACTCTACCCTAACGCACTCTAAACAACTGCACTGTACTTTGCACCACTGGGCTCTACGCCACTGCTCCTATGCTAATCTACTCCACACCACACCACTATGCCACTAGTTTCAAGCCATGCTGAACAGAAGCTACTCTGGTGTATAACATGGCTAATGGCTAAAACACATTAGCAAATCCAATAACTCTTTCGTAGATGAGACCAACTGGCTTTGCCAATGTTTGTTAGTACTATGAGGTACCGAGGTACCTGAAAGAACTGTAAAAAATACAATTACATTATAATAAAGGCTGCTACAAAATGCGCAAATACATTTCGGTTAAATTTTTAAAAAAAGCGCTTCTCAAATACAGATTTGAATAATATACAGTTTATACCTAGTGCTAAAAAAATGTTAAAACACTCCATTAAAACCACACACTCCACAGCTCACCTTCGAAAACCATTACAATACCTCTCTGAAAGAAATATCTTTGCCACCAGAAAACTTCAAGTGGCTCCTTTTAGTAAAGTCAATGCAGGTTTTCAAGCCCCTTTGTATTTGCAGATTTACCAGTTGCCCACATTTGCATGTGTTTAGGGAAGGAGACCCCCTGGCAAGAGTGTCTGATACTTATCTGTCTGCCCCTCCCCCCCTCAGGGCACAGGAGACCCCCTGCCTTCCAGGCCAGCTGGGGAAACTCCTCTGCCCGTAATTTCGCCCTGCCTGCCCTTTAGGTGAAAGCTAAAATTACGGACAAATGCCGTCCGTTAAAGCTTTCATCACGGACAACGGACAGCAGGGCGAAATTACGGACAGTCCGTGAAATTTACGGACGGGTGGTCACCCTAGGCTCTATGACCTCTATCTATTTAAGCGTCTCTCTTTGCGGTGGAAAGAGAGAGCGGACTATACAAACTACCGTCTCCACTTCCGAGATGGTAGAAATCGAAAACGGACTGAGTTACTATGGTTATACCCCGGCAAGGACGCTTTCATATTTACAAACCGAAGCTCTATAACCTCGATCCACTCCAGCGTCTCTCTTTGTAGTAAAAAGAGAGAACGGATTACAAACGCTACCTTCTCTACTTACAAAACAGTATGGATTGAAAGCGGACTATGTTGGTCCCTATCGGGACTCCAAAGATGTCTATATTTGTATTTCTTAGCTCCAATTACATAACGGACACTATCACTAGAGTGAATTAGTATCTCCGGTAGATGCAAAAGATAGAAGCAGACCTTGCCTGTCCCTTATATTACACAATATTAGATTAATGAGAGACACATTACACGTGTCTTCACAAGTATTTCTTACAGATTGTATAACAAGCCCCAAATTATATCCAACATTGCAGGGCAATTCCCTCCTATCCCTAAGTACCCTATAAGGTGAAATCATAACCCCTAAGCTCTTCACTATGTTACCAAAGATAGAATTTTTTTACTTGTACTTAGGCAACATTACTTGACACTATATCCCTAAATATGCACTCTCATGTATTGGGCTATTTGTCCCCCAAAAAGTATTCCATTTCGTAATCGGTATTAAGGCCACGTTCCACCGCTATTGTTAATACATAGTTTTGAAGATATGTAATATATTTCAATTACTCAAACTTTAAAGAATTTGTTCTGTTTTAATATTGTCCACGTGTGCAAATGCGAAGTGTGCTGCCCAGGAGGGTAGTCCAAATACTACTCTATCTATCTTTGGTCTTCTAAAGGTCTCTGAGTGAAAGGTGAATTAAATCTCAATTAAGAAGTACATTTTGTTTGTAGGTCTTCATGGATGAATCTGTTGCCACTATCTAGCTTTGTTGGCTTAGAAGGGACAGTTTCTATGCTGACATACCTGAGAGTGAATAGAGGTGTTAGGTGGTATAGATTAGCGTGTGGTATCCTGGTGCCTCTGCTAGGGGGTGCTGAAGCGGGTGTTCATGCCATGTGTCTGGCATGAGTGGCGCCTGTAGAGCAGTGACTGTCTCGTGTACGTTTAATCAGTGATTTCTCAGGAGAACTAACAAAGGCCGTGATTGTGCACATTTTTAATAGCGGTTTACTTTAGACTTTAGACTACGGCTTACTTTGGAGGGTTTGTAAACAATTTTTCAATCTTCTGCTTTCTGGCAACTATAATTTCACTTTTCATATTAAAAACAGATCCACCCTGTTTGTTGTGTCAGCCGGGAAGCTAAGACCAGGGTTGGTAGTAGGTACAAAAGGGCAAGTACCCAGTTTAGTAACTCACCACAGCATACTTTTGTTCCACTGCTTCCTCGTTCTTGTGATTTTGCCAGTCTTATGAATGTAGGAAATAAACAAGTAGTGCATTAATATGTAGTGCTTTTTCAAGCGGTGTATCTTATGCTGTTTCCTAACTTGGAACAGGGTTACAGTGGTCCTAATCTTGAGTGCATATCCTGGATGTATAGATGGAAAAGGCCTGTTAACTTTTTTTCTATTTTGCACTTCTTCATTACCAGTCTTATAGTGGCCGGACTTTGGATGTGCTAAGAGCCAATAGAGGTGGTTTGCAAACGATGCAGTTGGTCATCAAGAGGAGCCACTAGAGTTTCACCAGGGTGCGGGTGACGTGGTCATACTTCTTCTGACACTTTATATGTCGTACTGCAGAACAGATAACATACTGGATGCTCAATGTGGAGCCTGGGTTGGCCTGTGAAGCACTGGCTTAGCGCAAGAGTACAAGAGCACTTCTAAAGTCGCTTTCTAGGAATGATGATTTCACTTTCTTTAGAAGAGAGAGCTGATACCAGGCCATCTTGGTTTTCTTGGTGATGTGTTCCTTAAGGATGAGGTCGTTGTCTAGGGAAAATCAGACTTCCTTAGTGTTCTTTGAAAATTTGGGTTCTTGTAGCTGCAGGTTCATGCTGTCCAGCCAGTTTTGGACTACTTGCCTAATGTCACCTGAGAAATATTCATCCAGCAATGACTTTTTACCCAACCGGAATTTGCATTCCAGGATTTTTAAGCCCTTACTTTTAATACAAAAGTAAACTTCATGGTCCATAGTGGCTAGCAAAGTAGTCAATAAAGCTGAGCCTGGATAAGGGTGTCACATATATCATTGTTCGACATAGAAGCTATGCAAATAAGGCTAACTGGTCAAAATATCGAAGAAAAAATATCATGTGGGCAAAATATTGTGGTAAGAATATCCAGGACAAGACTATCTTGATGGTAACTTTATATGGGAAAACAAAGCTTTACTCTGTAAAACACCACATGTATGGACCTTGGCGATATATATATATATATATATATATGTCTTAAAGGTGCATAGATGTGGAGTGAACAGAGGTAAATCTTTCCTGGCTGATTTTCCATTTATTTTCTCGATAGTCTTGTCTTGGATATTTTTTCCATGATATTTTTGGTACCCAATATTTTTGACCTTGATATTCCATCAGACAGCCTACAAATGGAAGTAGGCTAACATAAACATGAATCTATGGTGATTCCAATGTGAGAGAGAGAGAGAGAGATACTTGAAGGCCGGCCTGTTCGTCTCTCACCTTTCAGACCCCCCTTAGTGGTCCATTGTTTGCTTATCTCTCAGAGTGAGACTGGAACAGCTCCATCTTAACTGTTTGGAATATCTAGATCTATTTCCCAGATTCCCTAGTTCCACTTTGACACTCTTTTTCTTTTTTTTTTTTGTTCTCTCCTTTTCGGCAATCTCTCTTTTCTATATCACACACTCACGTGTGCATTGTCTCACACATCCTTGGTTTTACCTAACATGTTCCTCCTTTTCTTCCATACGTCTCTCTTGCTATTTGTAGTCTCTTTTTTTATGCTATGATCACACTTGTCCCTATTTCTCCATCTCTGCCACTCTCTACATGGTTGTATCTTTCTCCATCTTGTGTGACTTCCCTTCTTTGCCACTGATACATGTTTTTGCCTTTCTTCTGTCCCTGGTTTCACTCTCTTACCCCCTCTCTCTGCTCATTCTTTCCATCTTTACCCTGCACACTAGTTACTAGTGACTTTTGTGTTTATTTGTCTCCCACCAATGGCTCTCATCTGTGTCTCCCCCTTTTATTACACCTGTCTCCCTTCTTCTGTGACTCCCACTGTTTCCCCTTGCTTCTTTCATTCTACAATTCATCCTTTATCTCTTCAGAGACCTTCACTGTCTGTCTCTCTTATCTATTCTTTGTTTCTTCGCCTCTAGTCCTTGTTGTCTAGTCAGTGACATAATCACTGGGCTACTGCCCCTGCTGAAAGGATTTCTGTACATTCTCTTTGAGTCCTGATGACAGGAGTTCAGCTTTGGTATTCATCCAAGGTAAATAAATAAATTGATGATTGTTGTATCCTTGTGTAGCAGAAACATGTTTTTATTATGATATACAATTACAGGATCATAGCAGCAAGCTCTATACAGCAGTCTTGTTAGTGTTGCTTGTCTCTGGCTCCTTTTGTCCTCTTCTTCACATTTCCCTGCCTCTTTCTCCTATAAATGTCTCTTCCATACTTTCTCACAGTCTCATAGGAATATGCCACTGCGATTACGATTAAATCTTTATTGCTTAGTTAATAAAACCATAACAATCATCTCATGATACAACACGTTTAAAAGATAAAACTTCTCTACAATATCGTAAATTCCTTGGTCATGAGACCATGCGAGGATCTAAAATCAGTTTCTTAATTCTAGGAAGCAGGAATAGACTTATTTAGAGGATGACTGCTCTTCCTTCCTGGCAGTGCCTTCAGATGGGCTGTGGTAGTGGCAGTTCCTTCGAAGGCACTGTAGCTTTGTTCATCGGCAGCCATGTTTAATGCAGTCCCTCAGCAAAGTTTTTAGTTTTTCAAAACCAAACTGCCAAAATGACAGCTTGATTTAGAAAAGAGAAACAATGACTGGCCTGCCATTCTGGGAGTCTTCTCCCCGGTTGTGGGGCATAATTTAATTTAATTTTTATTTTTACTGTTAGGCTTTTACTGGTAGTCCTGAATGGAAAAATATGCAAGTCGAACATATGCCCTAAATAGAGGGGATGGTCTCAGTTACTTGGCCTGTAGCCTGATGTTCATGTTACCTTCAGTCTAAAGTTTTCAGTGGCAGGGGCAGAAATCTCCCAGAAAAACATGATGGTTGACCCAACACTAAATAGAACCCCAGCAAAATACAATAGTAGACCCAACACTAAATTGAACTCCAGCAAAACACAATGGTAGACGTAACACTAAACAGAATTTCAGCAAAACACAATTGTTAACCCAACACTAAATAGAACTCCAGCCAAACACAATGGTAGACCCAACACTCAATAGAGTGACCAGACAAAGAGTTTGGTGGACAGGCTACTCAGTTTGGTGGACAGGCTACTCAGCTATGTTCTCTCTGACAAACCCTAAATATGGCCCTAAGACACCTCTATACTCCCTTTGTTCAATTAAGTCAAATGCTTTACATTGAAGGCATGTATTCAGATCTCTATAGTGTTATACCTTGATTTACCTTGTTGAGCTTACATCAATTTGATTTGCTGGCAGGCCACCCGCTCGCTGATTCATTCTGTGATTCACAAGGACATACCTTGTGTCCACAAGTCACTAGATGTACCAGCAGCAGACATGTTCAAAGAGGCAATGTTCCTGAGCTGGTGATAAAACTGTTCCAGCTAGACATGTTCTGAAAAAAACAGTCTCTCACGGACAAAAATTAAGCACAATTATGTAAAGACCTTCTTACCACATACTGAGGATACTTCACTGTGTTATTTGATAACATTTCAGAGATGGCCTTCGGGGCTTATTCTATGGAGTAGAGGTGAAGCCACAATGTCTGAACTCCTAATTGTTTTCTCCAATAGGCATTTACATATTTCCCAAGGGGGCTCTTTTCTCCCACATCCCCCATTAATTTGGTTTCTCCGTAATGTGTTTTTTATTATGATTCAGTGTTTCTATGGTGTTTCCAAATTTGCCATGCCACCTCCATGACATTCTTCTACTCTTATTCCAAAATCGCTAATGCCTTCCATAATCGTATCGGCTTCCTTTCAAGTGAATCACTTTTATCACATATCCTTGTTACCTCACAAACCCATGCACCTTTCCTCTTCCCCAGTGTCTGTTTAACCTTCTTTTATTGGATTTTCCCTTCCTCCTTGCCGCAAGCGTCTCCTAATTTACCCATGTCCATTTTCTCATTGTTTTACATTGTTCTTTACTATAGATCTTCATCTCCAGATCACTTCTCATTGTTCTTACAAATAATTTTACCTCTTTCCTTCCATTTTTGTGCTTCTCATCTTATCCAAACACTAATTCTCCCACGTGTCTATCCTATTATAGAAAAATGTTTACTATTTGGCCGAGATGTGTGTCCCCTCACTCAATGCTTCACCCCTTTCGATTCCCATTGTATATCTGCATATCTACATCACAGACAGTGACATTAGAGATGTCAGAACCCTTTACATGGAATTATACATATCTTCAGTTATTTACTGTTAGCAACACACCACATTAGTTAATATGTAAAATGATAAACAAATTAAAATACTTGAAGACAAATATATGGAAGTCAGTATCATACAAAGTACCTAGTTTCAGTTGTTAGGGCTGGGACGTGAACGTACGAAGTGAAGGAATTTGCGTAGGACACGTAGTCATGGCTGGGGACACCTCAGTTGCTCTCAACAGAGCTTGCTTTGTCACGGAAGGGAACTATCTCAAGACAGTCTTTAAATTATCTGTGCTCACAGGAGCTAAAGCTATACCTGCCACATGAAATCATTTTCTTTGTCTCCTTAGGCAAATTAAGACGGAAAACATATTTTATAGTTTCAAAACCCTACAAATAGAAGTATACAAATGCTGGTAACTTAGGATAACACAATGTGCTTCTTTCTTCCTCGTTTTGAGATTCCTGTTAGTTCCTATGAATTACCCGCTTTTCCCACAATACTAGATTTGACGATAGCCAGGGTACCTTTACCTCCTCCTACCATGAGTATCAATGCTAACAGTCCTTCATATGCATGGCAGTGTTTCCTTCAGCAGGTGGACAGAAATCCGGGCAACACTTAGCATACAGTCTGCCACATCTCTGCCTCTCCTTGCTAGACGAGTGCAATGGGTTGTGTACAGGAGACTACCATTCAACAAAAGGGGCTTGTGCCTGGTTCTGATTCTAGCCAGCAGTTCAGATTGACCCTGGTGTACAGAGGCTTTGGTGTCAATGAGGGGTTCAGTCATAGTGGGAGGAGGTTCATAATCATGGCACCGAGATGACAAGATTGCCTTAGAGTTTTTTGGTCTCTCAGGATGAGGACATTATATGAAGCTCACCATGCTTGTGTTAATACCAACAATCATGTTCACCTTACTTCTATTTAAAAGAAATACTATCTAGTAATGCAGCCATCTCCTTAATATCATTCACAGTGTAACGTGATCACATCTATAAGAAACCTAAATTGTGTACTACCTGTAATTGCATTTTATATGACAATGTCAGACTGGAAAATGTGGACTCTTCTTTCCAAATATTAAAGATTCACTTTAATTGAGCAAACTACAATAGACAAAGGGCCATATTTAACAGCCCCTAGCGCCACCAGAGTGTCACTTTTCTTGACGCTCCAGTGGCACAAGGAGGTTTAACGCCACTTTTTGTGGCTTAACGCCGCATTGTAAATATGGGCCCCTCTGATGGAGTTTTCTGCATTAGAGGTGCCTACAATGGGTGGTGCAGTGAGCGTTCCACCGTAACACCCATTGCCTTTGCTGCTTCCCCAGATTTACGAGCAATCGTAAATCTGTGGCAGAGCCGAAAAATAACACCACCCTGAGGGTGGCATTAGCATGGCAAAATGAGGAAGAATGCTTTTATTCCTCTTTGTTTTTTGATTTTTCTATGTGTGCTGCATTCTGCAGCACACATAGAAGAAGCAAAATACCATGGATGATTGTTTATGCGCAGGAAGGTGCCCCTTCCTGCACATAAACAATCATGCCAAAATGACACCTTGGTACTGCCAAATCACTATTATACTTTGTTTATCTGCAGGAAGGGACACCTTCCTGCACTCAAACAATCTATCCCCTCAATGCAGACACACTTGCACTATGGTGCAAGGATGCCTGTAGTGGGACAGGCAGCTTAATTCCGCGCCGGTGCAAGGGAAATGCAGGGGTGTGCCGTATTCGTGTAAATACGGCGCATCACTGTGTTTCAAAAGTGGCGCGGTGCTGCTATTTTTGGCACAGCATCGTGCTGCGCTCCTTTGGCATAAATCTGGGCCACAGTTTTCTAGGTAACAGTTTAGGCAGGCTAAAGCTGAGATTTGACTGCCCTATTTTGGTAAACATAGGTATGTATTTCTGTTTGTTTTGTTTTCAATATTTAGAATTAATAATAAACTCGAGGACAAGTTGGGAAAATCTAATCTTGCCTCTCTATGGCTGAGTAAGAAATAAAATAAACTGCTATCCATTACTCTAGGTCAAGTGAATTTCAAAGGCGATCTCTTGGTTAAAAGACTTACACACTGCCCATGTGACAGAGGGAATTTGGTGGCAAGGTCATAACATTCACCATCCAGGCGCATGATTTCCTGCCATATTTAGCTCAGAGCACTGTGCCTCCAGAGGAGCTGCTGTTATGGCAGATGCTCCAAAGGCTCTGTAGCTTTGCTGGATCACCACCATGTTTAATTCAGCCATTCAGAAAAAGTTTTCTCTCAAGGAGGGAGTTTATTTTTGAAAAAGAAAAACTCTCTTGGCTTTAATACCATGGGAGTTTTCGGCCACCATGTGAGAATTGTATTTCTTTCAATTCTTTCCTCTTTGAGAATGCCAATTGTTTCCTGGCGGTCCTGAACAGCAAAAATGTATGTCACAAAATCTGCCCTAAATAAAGCGAATCATCTGAAGTACTTACCCTGATGGCCCAAAGTCGGTGGAGTCACTGGTCTAAAGTTTCTGCCGGCACAGCCAGAGGAGGCTCCACCATCGAAAACATAATGGTTCACCCATGCTGCAAATACAGTCTGCAGACTATTGGCCTGATTCACAAAGGTAAACTTACACTTGTGTCTAAGTTTACATTTGCTTTGGAATTCACAAACTCCTATTTAAGAGTAAGATCACGACTGCGGAGACTCAACAGTTGGTGTGCAGAACTCTGTACTTATGAAGATGCGACATGCCTATCTTTTTATGTACAACTTCTCAGCCTGGACTGCGGAATGGCCTATGTATCTGATGATGTGACTACAGTCCTTTCTGCATATTTCTTTGGACTTTGTATAGCTTCTTCCTTTTAGACATGGCCCTTATTAGGGTGGTTCCTATAACCTTTTGTTTTTTCCTCCTGGGTTTTTTGATGTCTCTCTTTCCATGACCTTAGGACTCTGAGCACCTTCCCCTTGCACTACAGAGGGAAAGTGCGTGCACCCTGCCTACACATGCCAGGAAGTAGTGCGATAAGCCTAGTATCGTGGGGGACAATTTCTCTACAAACTCATGAGTGAGGGGTAGTCGAGGTGAGCTGGAGGTTGGAGGCTGGAGATGGGGCCTGGACCACAGGGTCTGCATTGTGATATCAGTTGACCTGCTGGATGTCAGTTGCATCGTAATACGGTGCTGCGTGCACATGTGCAAATGTCTCCCAAACAAGCACGCCTGATTTCCATGCTATTCCGTACCAGTGTTGAGTGAGTGCATCCATGTGACAGTGACTCCTGAGGACTGGCTGTCAGCGATTACATCGGCCAGCAGTGTTGCTTTAAATGTTGATTTCTTGCCAACAGAATACTATGTTTGAGACTGGTTTCACCCGTTCGGCCTTGTCCCACAGTGCTGCTTACAATTGCTGTCATATTCTGTGCTAGTACGATTCTGATATTGTTGTGTTCTGGGGTGTACGCTAAACTGTGTGGTATTGCATATAATAATTGCCAGGGTGGGCCTAGGGTTGACAACGTTATGCTTTGCATAAGGATGCTGGGGGGTAAAGTAGAATCTCTCCCTAGTGTGCATACTACTGATGTAATTTTAACACGGTTAGGGCTAAGTACTGCTAGGAATATTTCCAAGTGTGACATATGCCCAGCAGTTCACAATATTCATATTGTGTTAATTAATGTATGTGTTGAATACAACCTTTATTTACATACCACACTTGTGAAGTCTATTTTCACACTTCGGGCCTTAATAAAACTCTTTAGGATGGAAAACCACCACTCTGGTGCTTTGCAGGCAATGAAAAGCAAGATGGGGCTGTCCATGCGGGCCCCTGCACTGCAGTGCAGGGGCCCATATGGGGCCCTTGGCACCCCATCTCCGCCAACATTCGCATCACTGTGGAACCACCATGCAAAAGCTGGCGGACACAGGACTCGTAATCCGGATTAGGACCACTGGCACTGCCAGGCTGTTGACCCGTGGCAGCCTGCTTCTGCCGGCACTCCGACCGTGGCGCTTTCCCCAGGGTAGTAATATGGCAGTCTGACCGCCACCACAAGTGTGGCTGTCTTAAGACCACCACACTCGTAAAAAGGCCCTCAGTGTATTTATTGTGGGAGTGCTGTGCCAATGCTCTGTGATAAGCTTGACTGCTCAGTGCCAAGCTACCCAAGGGTTGGTGCAGGTTTTTACAGTGAGTGTAATCACCCATCCCGGATGAGAGTGGTAGGTGCTGTCAGTCTGTGGCACCACCACAGACACCCAGAATGGGCCATTGCCAACATTTGTCGATCAAGAGGTGGGATAGGACGTGCCTTTGCACGGTAACCAACTGCACGTCACACTTCCTGTAGGCAAAGAGTTCCTTTGTTTCCTAAGGTGTGCCTGAAGGATGGATTAACCTTGATGTTGGTGTTTTCTCTTCCCTATAGATCTCCATTTCTGCTCCCGCTGGTTTGCCACCATGCCTGGGGTCCTACCTAAGGGGGACTTGTTTGAGCTGACTGATCTAGAACTGTATACAGTTACACAGCTCAAAGAGTTCTGTCAGGAGAGGTGAGTGTTTGACAGGGGAAGGTCCACAAAGGCGGATCATCAGAAAGCCCTGCAAGCATGGGCAAAGGCCCACCCAGAAGGGTTACTGAATGGTGGGAGGGATCCTGATTGTGGGGAGGGATCAGAGCTGATGAAGGGGATTCCATATGGACTAACTATTGACGCGGGAGCCCCTGCTCTTTGGGATGGGGGGTCTAATTGGCCAAGGGTAGCAGTGTGTTCTTCAGGTGCATATCCTCTAAAGAGCTGGAGGACAGAAGGGAAGAAAAGATGCTAAAATTAGAACTTGCCAGATAAGACAATGGCCCTACCCTTTGCTAAATTAGAAAAGGAGAGGGTCCTTGCCAAATTGAAAACTGGGCAAGCCCTGGCTGAGAAGAGGCTATCCATTGAAGAGGAAAATATGGTCCATGAGCTTAGCCTCAAAGTACTGGATGTTAGAACCCTACAAATAGGGTCCAATTCCAGTAATGGTGGCAGAGCACCTGCAGTGTCTGACAGTGAGAGGAGAGTTTGCATCCCCAAAAACATAATACCAGGATTCCATCTGGGGAGGGAGACCAAGAAATGGCTGCCAACCTATGAGGCGCCTTTTACAAGGCACGGAGCCCCAGAGGAAATCTGGGGAGGTAACTTATGTTGGTTCTAATCTAAGGTGGGGATGGACGCATCCTTACACCGAAAGAGAAGGACATGGTGAGCTACCTGGTCAAGAAAGCCATTTAGATCAACATGTTTGGAGGAGGACCCAAACTATCTGTCCCGGAGGGGGTGGATGTCCTACTCTTCCCAGGAAAGACATTGGGGGATGTTCCTCAGTTGGATGGGCTGGGTATCCCGCACCCATGGGTGGGGGAGATTTGTGTCAGTGTAGGCAGTTCCCCGTGGAGCTGGGTGAAGAATGGGTCCCTTGTTCCTTCTCAGGGGGGAGTGGGAGATGGGCCAAAGCCCAGGAGGTCCCATGTTCCTTTCCAAAGTGAAGGGGGATTCGGAGCAGGCAAATGCCCAGGAGGTTTCATGTTCCCTCGCAAATTGAGGGGTTAGTTAGAGAAGGGCAAAACCCCAGAACACCCTACACCAACCCTTGGGCCTGGTGGATCCCTAAATGGAGCGCCAGGTGGGAAAGCTGGCCTGTGATGGGAAAAAATAAACAATGGGGGGTCCCCTAGTAGCAGGGTTAGGAGAGGGGATTACTGGAGCTGGTAGCCCACTAGTTCGGATTCTGAGTGGTACCCCTTTCATAAAAAGGGGCAGGGGAATAATTACTCATCTCTGGACCCTGTCCAGTCCCAGGATACAGACCCAAGGCTGTAGGACCAGGTGCAGGAAGCCATCCCTGACCTGGTTAAAAGGAGAGTGGGAGAAAGATGCAAGACATCTGGGGCCACTGGCCCCTCCTTTTGGGAGCCACGAGGACCGAGGTCCTTGTGTGGCTAGGTGCTGGGTTGTGGATGCTGGCTGCTGTTGGCGCCCTTGGCCTGGTGCTGTTCCAGTTACGTAAGGTGGCCCGGGGGTAGAGCCAGAAGTTTCACCCCATGACAGAAGTTGCCACACCCTAGGAAGGGCCCTCAGAATGGCAAAAGGGATCCTACTGGGATCATGGCGCCTATTGCTTGAGAGGGTACACCGCAAAGGTGGGCCATCATCCCGGCTCTATCACCCTGAGCCAGGTAGGTTATCAAGGGGGATGATTAAACTACCCAGACATTAGGCGGGAGGGGTGGTCCTGTTGGACATGGTTCTTCTTAGGGGATTTTCCTAAAATGTTTTGCTTTTCCTCCTGGGTTTTTTGCTGACTCTCTTTGCATGGTCTTAGGTCTTTGGGCACTTTCTTCCTGTACTGCAGTGGGAAAGTGCACCCGCCCTTCCTATACATGCCAGGAAGGGGCGCTTACGTGATTGATTTAGGTGCTGTACCCAGGAGTGCCTTGAAATAAAGAACACCATGTACCAGGAGTAGGTTTGGCCCTAGCTAGCAGTGGGACGCAGCACTGAGTGTCTGACCACCAGAATAGCCTATCAAACATGTATCAGGCCCACCATTGCATGCCTGTGGAGGTGCAGTTGCACTTGTAAACTTCACACTTGTATAGCACACTACTCACCTGTTAGGGTCTCAAGGCGCTGTATGCATACCACTGTGGAACCCCTCCTGGCTTTTCCTGTGAGGTGCCCACTCCTGGTTAACACCCAGGGTGAAGCCAGGCATCCAAACGCTGTCAGAGCCGTTGTGGAGATTAAGCAAGCTATTGCCCAGAGTTACAGAGTGGGACCTGTTAATTAGATTAGGCACAGAGGCGAGAATTATCTGGTCTAGGGGAACTGAGCCCAAGACCCGCTGAGGCGGGAATTGAACCCTGTTCCCAGGCCAAATCTCTGCATCAGGGTCTGCCGCTCTAACCATTGTGCCCCACTTCTCCACTTAGGAGAACTTAGGGGTGCATGACTCACTCCTTAGCCAACCGTGAATGGGTGTTCCACTACCCCTAGAAGACCCCCGAAAACCCCTAGAAAGTAGTAGATGAAAGGCTGGGCAGGTTCACATGGCTGTTCCATGCCCCAGTAGTAAAGAAGATCCACTTGGATTTGCCCTACCTAGGACATAGGCTCTTCTCATAGGTTTGTCTGATTCTCTTTAGTGGCCTTAGGGTTCTGGGCACTTTCCCACTGTAAGTACAATGTGGAAGTGTGCACGCCTTTTTTTCTACACATGTTAGTATTTGGTGCTAACCAGTATGTGTGCACTTGCACCAAGGGTGTTTTTAAACGTGTGCTAAGCCTGCCATTACAGGTCTGAGTGTTCACGCTTGCACCATAGTCTTTTAAACATATGTCCAGCCTGCCATTACAGGCCTATGTGAGCGCCACTGCACGTGTGCTCTGGTTGGCCTTTCTCAATCCCCAGCCAGCAGTGGGGAGACTTTTCATTACTAAAAGGGCACCCTTAAGGTAAGTCCTGAATGGTTGAAGCAAGTGGTAGGTAAAAGGCATGGCTAGTACACAGATGTGTTCTCTGCTTAGGTAGTGAAGGATACCTATGAGTGTTTCCCCTACCTTTGAAGGTTTCTCTTCTTATAAGGTGAACATGTGGGATGATTGAAATCACTCCAAACTGCAAAGGTGGATTGCAATGGAGCAGCCTTATAATGTTTCTTATCATTGGATTTGCAAAGACAAACCCCTTTCTTTGGTAAAGGTGGTTTGGTCAGTTGTAGCTTAGAAATGCCTCTTCTGGAAAGTGGGCAATTCTCTCCCTTACAATTCATTGTGTGCCTTTCTACTTGGCACTAATCCACACTGGAGGGTGGGGGATCACATCTGTGCATTCCCGAACGACAGCTATAAATATTGAGCATCCAATTTGAACAACAGACCTCTGACATTTGAGGGCCTGTAGGAAAGTACCATCTTGCCTGGTATGTTACCCCCATTTTTACATGTTTGTAAGTTAGTTTTTGCCTGTCTCACTTGGATCCTGCTAGCCAGGGCCCCAGTACTCATACTTTGTGGTCTGAATGTGTGTACCTGTGTAGTGACTAACTGTGTCACTGAGGCTCTGCTAACCAGAACCCCAGTGCTAATGCTCTCTCTGCCTTTAAAATTGTCACTATAGGCTAGTGACCATTTTGTACCAATTCTAATTGGCACACTGGAACACCCTTATAATTCCCTAGTATATGGTACCTAGGTACCCAGGGTATTGGGTTCCAGGAGAGCCCTATGAGCTGCAACATTTCTTTTGCCACCCATAGGGAGCTCAGCCAAATCTTACACAGGACTGCCACTGCAGCCTAAGTGAAATAATGCACACATTATTTCACAGCCATTTCCACTGCACTTAAGCAACTTATAAGTCACCTATGTGTCTAACCATCACTTGCTGAAGGTTAGATGCAAAGTTACTAAGTGTGAGGGCACCCTTGCACTAGCAACGGTGCCCCCACATAGTTCAGGGCCATTTCCCCAGACTTGTGAGTGCAGGGACACCATTACACACGTGCACTACATATAGGTCAATACCTATATGTAGCTTCACAATGGTAACTCTGAATATGGCCATGTAACATGTCTAAAATCATGGAATTGTACCCCTATGCCAAATCTGATATTGGGGTGCCAATCCCATGCATCCCCGGGGCTCCACTATGGACCCCAGGTACTGCCAAACCAGCTCCCTGGGGGTTTCTCTGCAGCTACCACTGTTGCCACCCCACAGACAGAGTTCTGCCCTCCTGGGGTCTGGGCAGCCCAGTCCCAGGAAGGCAGTGTTGCATAGGCTCTCATTATCCTAATGAGACTACTGGATTTTGAGCAGCAAGATCGCCCGCGGTGTGGGAGACTGAGTCTGACCCACTACGGTGACACCTGTCGCTTTAAATCCGGGTTTTGCTCTGGGTAACTAGCAGTGCCTCATCTCCATCACGGGATAAAGATGATTGGGCAGCCGAGCACATGGTATCTGATACTTCTCAGGGAAGTCGTGGTCACTCAGGTCTCAACCGGTTCTCTCACACACTTCGGTCTCATATATAAATGACAAGAAAAGCAGTATAAGTTTTAAGATTGGTTTAATAAAATAACTGCATCTTAGATAGCAAAGCGTGAGCTGCAATAACCAGAATGATACAACATGACAATATTAACATGGTGACCAGGAGAGTGAAACACAAGAATAATGCTATCATCTTGTTACTATTATGAGTGGAACACCTCTGGTCTAAATTATAATTTGAGCACAGCGTGGTAAGCTCTAACTCTGCCTTTCAGGGTTCCCCCGGATGACATCGACCCTCATACCTGAGCAAAGGCCTGTAGTGACCACTCCCCTGTCCATCACCACCCCAGGGGTGGTGCCCAGAGCTCCTCCAGTGTGTCCCAGACCTCTGCCATCTTGGATCCAGAGGTGTGAGGGCATTCTGGAGGCCTCTGAGTGGTCAGTGCCAGCGGGTGACATCAGTGACCACTCCTGATAGGTGCTTACCTGTCTAGGTGGCCAATTCTCCTCTGAGGGCTATTTAGGGTCTTTCCAGTGGGCTTTTCCTCAGATAATGACTTGCAAGAATTCATCAGAGTTCCTCTGCATCTCCCTCTTCGACTTCTGCCAAGGATCGGCCGCTGACTGCTCCAGGACGCCTGCAAAACTGCAACAAAGTAGCAAGAAGACTACCAGCGACATTGTAGCACCTAATCCTGCCTGCTTTCTCGACTGTTTCCTGGTGGTGCATGCTTTGGGGGCTGCCTGCCTTCATCCTGCACTGCAAGCCACGAAGAAATCCCCTGTGGGTCAACAGTATCTTCCCCCTGCTCCAGCAGGCACCAAACTTCAGCATCACCGGTACTCTGGGACCCCTCTCATCCTGAGGAGCGTGGCCCCTGGAACACAAGTGGTGGACCCAAGTGACACAGACTGTCAAGTGGTTCAACTGTCCAAATTTGGAGAAGGTAAGTCCTTGCCTCCCCTCTCCAGACAGTAATCCTGTGCACAGAGTGAACTGCAGCTGTTAGGGCTTCTGTGCACATTTCCAAGAAGTCCTTTGTGCACAGCCACGCCCAGGTCTCCAGCACTCTATCCTGCAATGCTCAGCTCCCTGAGTCAATCTCTGACTTCGTGGAACCCTCTTTTGCAGTGTTGCGATGACCTCCGTGTTCCGTCTTCGTGAACCCGTGTTCAAGGACTTCTCTGGGTGTTACCCTCTTGTGCATGAGCTCTCTACGTTGCTGAGGACCCACTCTGTCTCCTCTCCTAAGTGGGGACATCCTGGTCCTTCCTGGGCCCATGCAGGACCCTTTTTCTTTGACTGCAACTCTTGGAGCTAGCAAGGCTTGTTTGTGGTCCTTTGCCAAAGAAACAACTCTGTATCCTCCAGCAATCCATGGGACATATTCTGCATGAAGGAGAAGTTCCTAGCGCCTTTTGTTAATGCAGAATATTCAGCTTCTTCCATCCGGAGGCAGCCATTTTCCACCTTCAACCGGGGTTTAGTGGGCTCCTGCCCCCCCGGACACATTCACGACCCTTGGACTTCCTTTGCAGGTCCTCAAGTCCAGGAATCTGTCTTCAGTGCTTTGCAGTCTGTTGTGGTCTTTGCAAAATCTTCTATCACGAGTTTAGTGTGTTTCTTGGGTCTTGGGTTGGGGTATCTTGGACACCCTTATTGTTTTCTTACACTCCCAGCGACCCTCTTCACATTACACTAGCCTAGGGGTCCAGTCGTGGTTCGCATTCCACTTTCTTAGTATATGGTTCGTGTTGCCCCTATGCCTATTGCATCCTATTGTTTTCTACAGTGTTTGCACTACTTTCTGACTGTTTTACTTACCTGATTTTGGTTTGTGTGTATATTTTGTGTATTTTACTTACCTCCTAAGGGAGTATATCCTCTGAGATATTTTTGGCACATTGTCACTAAAATAAAGTACCTTTATTTTTAGTAACCCTGAGTATTGTGTTTCTTATGATATAGTACCTATGTGATATAAGCGGTAAAGTAGGAGCTTTGCATGTCTCCTAGTTCAGCCTAAGCTGCTCTGCTATAGCTACCTCTATCAGCCTAAGCTGCTAGAACACCTCTAATCTACTAATAAGGGATAACTGGACCTGGCACAAGGTGTAAATACCACCAGGTACCCACTATAAGCCAGGCCAGCCTCTTACAGGGCCTGCCTGGATAAATTGAAGGGAGAGGTTATGACACTTGGGGCATATTTACGAGCACTTAGTGCCAACGGAACGGCACTTTTAGTGACGCTCCAATGGCGTTTTGCACTGCACCATATTTACAAGGTGGCATTAAGCCACTTTTTGTGGCTTAACCCCACTTGTAAATATGGCCCCTTCACATGCAGCACTTTGCATAGAAGGGGAGTGCAATAGGTGTTGCTGTGAGCGTGCCACATCAGTTTTCAGAAACCAGAGGCAGCGCCAAAATCTAACACCACCCCAGTGGTGGCATTACCATGGTGCAAAGAGGAGAAATGCTTTCATTTCTCCTTGTATTTTTGCTCTTTCTATGTGTGCTGCATTTTGCAGCACACATAGAAAGAGCAAATGGCCATTTAAGATTGTTTCTGTGCAGGAAGATGTTCCTTCCTGCACAAACACAATCTCACACTTAACGCAGACATCCTTGTACTATAGTGCATGGATTGCTGCGTTGGCACACAGCAGCAAATTCAGCGGCAGCACATGGGGCAACACAGGGGTATTCTATTAAATACAGCGCATCACTGTGTTGTGAAAATGATGGTGTGTGGCGCTGCCAAATTTGGGAACCAGATCATGGCCCCACTAAACATTAAGACCTGCATTCCACACCCCATGGCAGAAAGGACTGAAATCTTGGGGAGGCATATTTGGTTCAAAGGGAGCACCTCTGAACCACAACCAACTTCAAAGGCACAGTACAGTATAATTACTTTTTCCATAATTCAGCAGGGCAGAGATACACTTGTGAGGACATGGGACCAGAGAAACTTGATCACACACTGCACACTGCAAAGAAATCTCAATGGAATCTGTTGTGCTCAAGGAGGATTACTGCCATTGGAAGGGACTGCACACCCTTCCTTAGTAGTGGCTGGCCTGGGCGACTACCTGCTGCTGTGTGGCTCCCTAAAGTGTGCTCTCCGAGGGCATCTTGGCTTGCCCCCTGTTCTCTTGTGGAGGTCTCAGGGAGATCAAAGACCTCCTGTGAGGAACCACACTGACTACTTGAGACACCTGGAAAGTGGTGCCCTCATAAGTGCCCACATTGTCTGCTAACTCCCAACTGGTAGCGTGGCGTAAGCGTGGAACTAAGAACTAAGCCTGGAGATTGGGTTGCCTGGTGCAGACCCCAAGAGCATTGCCCGCATCTAGAGAGTGTGGCTCCCGCACCGTGGGGCCTCAAAACGTATAAGCCTCTTGTAGGTGGTGAGCAGATTCACTGGTTGCTGAACTCTTCATGATCCACTTTGTTGAACATGTCGCATCTCTTTTGTGTGACCTGCCGACTGCACGCTCATTGCGTGCGATGCCCAATTCACAGGGACTGACCCTCAGAGGTGAGGGTACACCCATAGTATTGCCTCATTCTACTTCGTGTGACACTGCTGAACTTGCACCTGTGACGGAAACTGTCTGGTGAGAGCCGTATAAACCTGCCCCCCTTGTTGTGTCTCATTTCTGGGGATGCACAGAATGTGCATCTCTTCGTTGTGTGTTATCAGAACTGTTTGGTCCCCGACAGCATTGTGTTGCCAGGTAGGATTGTCCCGACCGGGTCTGGGTAATGAGGTTAATTGATTGGGCTGAAGGAACGCTTCAGAGAGCGATCGGAAGCGGGTGAAGAGAATGCGCGACCTCCTCCCCCGGTGCTTTGCAGAACTGTGCTGGTGCTGGAAGGCACATTATGGAATCCTCGGGTTGAATTAACTATTGCCTTGAGCTGCTTCTGCTCCTTATCCTGGGGGTGAACCTCCCGAGCGGGGGACAAATCCCCCATTTGCCAACTGCCTCCTAATCAGTCTTGCTTCCTACCCCCCACCTCCTCTCGTGGGATCCCGACTAATTGGGACTCTGGCCGCAATCACCCTAGTATCAGGGAGAGGATGATTTCTCTCCAGCTTGTGGGTGTGGGGTATTTGGGGGTGAGCTGAAGGATGGAGGAGGGCATGGCCACGGAGTCTGCATTGTGCTATCAATTGACCTGCTGGATATCAGTTGTACCGCATTATGGTGCTGCATGCATGTGTGTGTGAGTGATTTCCAAACAAACCTGTCTGATTTCCGTGGCACCACATACCGGTGCTGAGTGAGTACGTGCATGTGGGAGTGACTGCCTGAGAACCACCTCTTAGCAATTACCTCTGCTGGTGCTGTTGCTTTATACGTTGATATCTTGCCAACAGAAGTCCACATTTGACATTGGTTTTACCCATGCGGCCTTGGCCCACAGCGCTGCTTAAAAGTGTTGTCATTATCTTTGTGTACACATTTCTGATATCGCTGTGACCCGAGCTGCACTCTAAACTGTGTGGTACTGCATTATAATAATTGCCATGGTCGGCCTAGGGATGACAACATTACACATTGCATAAGGGTGCTGGGGGGGGGGGGAATGTAGGATGTCTCCCCAGTGTACATACTAGTGATGTAACTTTATCTGGATTTAGACCTAGTACTACTAGTAATATTTCCTAGTGTGATAATTGCCCAGAGGTTCACAATGTTCATACTGTGTTAAATAATGTGTGCGTTGAGTACAACCTTTACTTACATACCACACCTGTGAAGTCTCTTTTGTGACGCTCAATGTATTTATTGTGGGAGTGCTGTGCCAATCCTTTACACATTGCCTGTGTGATAAGCCTGAGTGCTCAGTACCACGCTACCCAAGGGTGAGCACAGGTTGTACAGTGAGTGTAATCACCCACCCCTGATGGGAGTGGTAGGTTCTGCCTGGCTTGAGCAGCGCCAAAGCTGCCTAGAACATGTTGCTTCTCTGTAAAACACTCTATCCGCTTAAAACCAGCTGGGAAATAAATCAAGTGCCTAAAATAAAACAAATACCTTTAAACATTGTTTTACTTAAAAAGTCCAAATGCACCACAGAGGTGGACACATCCTAGCGCTACATCTCTTTTCTCATGTTCTCTGAGTGAAAGGTGAACTAAATGTCTATAAAGACATAAATTTTGTCTGTAGGTCTTGATGGATGAAACCTGTTGCTATTTCCTTGTTTTGTTGGCTTAGAAGGGGACATTCCCATGCTAGCATAACTGTGGGAGTGAATGGAGATGTTAGGGGGTATTACTATGAGCGGCCCTGGTGTCACCCTTAGCGGGTGATGAAGTTGGTGTTCATGCCATTTGTCCGGCACGAGTGGTACATGCCGGAGAAGTGACTGAAGTGCGTTTAGTCAGTGATTCCTCTGGAGAACTAATAGGTGCTATGATTTGGAACGTTTTTGACAGCAGCTTGTTTTAGACTGCTGTTTGGTTTAGGGGGCTTTTAACCTTTTTTTTAAATCTTCATCTTTCTGGAAACTAAAGCTTGCCTTTTCATATTAAAAACTGCCCTCACCATATTTGTTGAGACAGTGGGAAGCTGAGGCCAGGGCTGGTGATAGGGTACACAAGGGCAAGGGCCCAGGTTAGTAACTCTCCACAGCCTACTTTTGTTCCACTGCTTCCTGGTTCTTATTATTTTGCTTTTCTTATGAATGCAGGAAATAAACTAATAGTGCACCATGGTGTAGTGTTCTTCCAAGAGGTGTATCATCATCTCTTTTCTAACTTGGAACAGGGTTGGAGTGGTCCTGATCCTGTGTACTGGGCCGGACTGGGAACCCAAAGGAGCCCTGGCAATTGTGCCAGGCCGGCCCCCGGGGTGGGGGGTGCGAAGCGGTGCTGCTTTTGTTGTTTTGTTACTGAGGGCTGATATTGCAGCACTGCTGCAAAACCGGCCCCAGTAACAAAACCGGCCCCCATCCACGAAAAACCAGCCCCCCCCCCTTACAGCCTACCGGGAAAATGCCCGATGCCCGCTACTGCCAGTCTGTCCAGCTTGGGTACGTATTCTGGGTGTATAGATGGAGAGGGCCTGTTACCTTGTTTTTATTTTCTTCTTTTCACTTCTTCATTTCCACTCTTATGGATGTGCAGAGAGCTATCGGAAATGCACAATTTGAGCTCCACCCCTATATGTTAAAGAAGATTGATATTTACATGCATTAACACCATATATTTACTGTAAGTCTGAATTCCATTAATGTAAAGTGAAGCATCAACATACTGCTGTAGTGTATTCTCAGTAGAAGGTAGTCATTCATATAGGTTTGTGTCTAATATTTTCATCAAAATTATACAAAGTTTAGCATTTATATTTCTGAATTGTGAGGTATTTTTTTCATTCCTATGTGCTTATGCTTTCATTTATTAATTGTTACAGTTATTCTACAATCGTAGGTGGACCTATAATCATGAATTCAAAGTGTACTGTGATTGTCTATCTTAAGTTCTTTTAACCAAAAGTTATCTTAACCAAAAGCCTTAAAAATGTTGTCCCTAAAATGTAATTTTAACATGGAAGCTGCTTGCGCTGGAATGTTATTTTTTAAGGTGCGTTCATATGATCTCATAGTTACAAAACGCACATTGTGTTTAAGAGATAGTGAGATCCGGGAGAACTTTTGGCAAGAAGGAGAGGTGCTAACAAACTAAGAGAAGACTTCTATTCATGTCCTGATGTTCAAATGGGATATTCTAGTGAAGTTTGCCAATTTTGTCTGTCAGATGGTCAAAAACTATTGGAGTCGCTGATGTGGAATTCTTGAATGTTCTTGGGTTTAATTGGTGTTAACACTGTTAGTTTAGGGCAGATTTTAGTGGAATAAGAGGGGTACAGACTTCTCTGCTTATATCTCTTTTTGTTGTTTTATGCCATGCATTGCCTTTATTAGGAGAACTTCTACTGAAGTCTCCGTTATGCTGACACCTTCCTGCTATCCCTGATTTAACTAGGTTTCTCTAATTTCCCAAATTTAGTTTAAGACTTGTATAGCCGACTTTAGATTTATTCAAGCATAGACAGGAGAATCTAAACCTGTACAGACCCTATTTATTATATTTTGTGTTGCTGCAATTGAAATTCTTGTAGGCTATTAAGACTTAATTTAATTTGACATTTCAATTTACCTTTGGTCATTTTGTATCTTTATAATTTGTTTTTGAGATTCATATATATCAGTTTGAGCCTTTATTTGAAGTAAAACATACTTAACCTTATATCCGGAATCCTGGTCCTTAATGTGTGGCCAAATGGGCTACACTGATAATGTAATTGTTTGATTGATATTTTCTCCCCAAATAATAAAATGTTGATCAATGGCGAAACGGTAAGACCGGCCCAAAGCTCTAAAGCTATCACAGGTGGTTTGTAGATGATGCAGGTGGTTTGATAATGGTCAACAAGAGGAGCCAGTAGAGTTTCACTAGGATGGGGATGACACGGTCATATTTCTTCAGACACTTTACATGGCGTATCCAGAATAGAGCTAACATATTGGACACTCAATGTGGGGTCTGGGTTGGCCTGTCAAGCAGGACCTTGTCGCCAACCTGATATGAGAGTACCAAAGCAGTTCTAAAGTCGCTTTCTAGGAATGATGATTTCCCTTTCTTTAGAAGAGAGAACTGATACCAGGCCATCTTGGTTTTCTTGGTGATGTGTTCCTTAAGGATGAGGTTGATATCCAGGGAAAATCAGACTTCCTTAATGTTCTTTGAACATATGAGTTCTAGTCCATCCAGGTTCATGCTGTCCAGCCAGTTTTAGACTCGTTGCCTAATGTCAACTGACAAACATTCATCCAGCAATGACTTTTCACCCAACAGCAATTTGAATTCCAGGATTTTTAAGCCCATACTTTTATTACAAAAGTAAACTTCATGGTCCATAGTGGATAGCAAGTAGTCAATAAAGCTAGACCTGGACACGTAGCAGCTATGCAAAAAAGACGAATTGGTCAAAATATCAAAGAAAAATATCATGTGGGCAAAAGATTTTGGTAAGAATATCAAGGTCAAGAAAATCTTGACAGTAACTTTGTATGGGAAAACAAAGCTTCACTCTGTAAAACACCACATGTATGGACCTTGGCAATATATATATATGGTGCATAGTTTTGGAGTGAAGAGTGGTAAATCTTTACTGGCTGATTTGCATTTACCGTCTGAATAGTCTTGTTGTGGATACTTGTTTCATGATATTTTTGGTACCCAATATTTTTGACCTCGATATTCCATCAGACAGCCTAAAAATGGAAGGACAGCTAACATAAACATAACTCTGTGGTGATTCCAATGAGAGAGAGAGAGAAAGAGAAAGAAAGAGATATTTTAAAGCCGGCCTGTCCATCTCTCACATTTCTAAGCCCCCTTAGTCGTCCATTGTATGCTTATTTTTCAGCATGAGACTGGAACAGCTCCATCTTAATTATTTGGAATATCTAGACCTATTTCCCAGATTCTCTAGTTCCACTTTCACACTCTTTATCTGTCTATTTTTTGTTCTCTCTCTTTCCCGTCAAACTCTGTTTTCTATATCACACACTCACATGTGCATTGTCTCACACATCCTTGGTTTTCCTTAGCATGTTCCTCTTTTTCTTCCATACTTCTCTCTTGCTATTTGTATTCTCTTTTTTATGCTATGATCTCCCCTGTCCCTATTTTTCCATCTCTGCCACTCTCTACATAGCTGTATCTTTCTCCATCTTGTGTGATTTCCCTTCTGTGCCACTGATACATGTTTTTGCTGTTATTCTGTCCCTGGTTTCACTCTCTTACCCCCTCTCTCTGCTCATTCTTTCCATCTTTACCCTGCACACTCTTTACTAGTGACTTCTGCGTGTATTTGTCTCCCACCAATGGCCCTCATCTGTGTCTCCCCCTTTTATTACACCTGTCTCCCTTCTTCTGTGACTTCCACTGTTTCCCTTCTTTCATTCTACAATCTATCCTTTATCTCTTCAGAGACCTTCACTGTCTGTCTCTCTTATCTATTCTTTGCTTCTTCGCTTCTGCTGAAAGGATTTCTGTACATTCTCTTTGAATCCTGGTGACGGGAGTTCAGCTTTGGTATTCATCCAAGGTAAATAAATAAATGGATGATTGTTGTACCCTTGTGTAGCAGAAACATGTTTTTATTATGATATAAAATTACAGGACCATAGCAGCAAGCTCTATACAACAGTCTTGTTAGTGTTGCTCGTCTCTGGCTCCTTCTGTCCTCTACTTCACATTTCCCTGCCCCTTTCTCCTAAAAATGTCTCTTTAGCACACTCTTTTGTGTCTCTTCCAACCTCCTTCACTTTTTCTTCCGCCATCCCTTCTTCTCTCCATCTCTTCCCTCTGCCTCCCATCCTTCACTCCTCTGTGAGATGAATTCTAATCCTGGCTGCCCCACCTTGCACCAACAGGTCAAGCATGAGTTGTTTAGTTACCTTCTAACCACTCAATAAATTAACATTATATTGTAGAGATCAGGGAGTAATTCACTTTACCTAGTTGTACAGTACACAACGCCATGCTCACTTTTACCCATTATCCTGTCTCACTTTCCTGCTCTCACTTTAAGTCTGTCGCACTGCTATCTGTCTCAGACCTACAGGAGTGGTAAACACAGCTTAAGTTCGTTTTCTTGTTCCTCTGCTGGTTTCCTGTCATCCTTGCTGCAAGTCCAGACAAGAATCCATCTGGAGAGAAGTGAAAGGAGAACAATGGTGGACTTTCTTTTCTAGCACAATCTCGTCTTCAGTTTCAGGGCTCAAATTTCCTGTCTCCCTTGCAGTGCAAGAGTACTCAGATTCCAGCATTTTTTATGTTACTGTGTAGGAAGCCAGCATCCACTGAAACTTCAGCCAATATTTTTGCTGGGGGTTGTGAAATTGCATTATTGCCTTAGCGTAACTGAAACCCCTGCACACACGTTTTCGCATTCACACTAAGGGCCAGATTATTGCCACAAATGTGACACTAACGGGCCACTACCATAGCACCATATTTACAATGTGGGCAAACTAGGTTTGTGCTACCTTGTAAACCCTTTGAGCCACATCATGCATAATTTATGCAAGATGAATGCAAATGGGGCATTCCCTTGTTAGAGGGTCACTAAAAATGGAGCAATGGAATCTACAAGATTCTATTGCAACAGTTTTAGCGTCATTTTTTATGCCTGCTTAAAGCAGACGTTAAAATGAGGCTCCCATTGATTTAATTGGGCTCTTAACATTATACTGGATTAGCATTGTTTTTTTTACGATAATCCAGTATAGCATTACAATAGCGTCAAGAAATTATGCCATTGCCCCTAACATGCACCATGGTGCACCGCATTGTAAATACAGCGTGACCATGGTTTGGTTAAGGGACGCAAGGGAGGCGCAAGAAAAGTGGCGCATCACTAGTGATGCGCCTCTTTCTTGTAAATATGGCCCTAATTGTGTCCAAGGAAAGCTCCAGGCTGTGAATTTTTAACCCTCATTTTCACATCTTAGCCCCAAGGCAAGATAGTAAAGATTATTTTCTTTAGCCGAAAAAGTTTAGTGTTTGCTTCCATCCTTTCTCACAGTCTCACAGGAATAGGCTTATTTACAGGATTACTGCTCTTCCTTCCTGGCAGTGCCTTCAGATGGGCTACGCTAGTGGCAGCTCCTTCAAAGGAACTGAGGCTTTGTTCATCGGCGGCCATGTTTAACGCAGTCCCTCAGCAAAGTTTTTAGTTTTAGTAACTCCCAAAATGATAGCTTAATTTAGAAAAGCAAAACAATGATTGGCCTACCATTTTAGGAGTCTTCTCCCAGGTTGTGGGGCATAATTTTATTGTATTTTTATTTTTGACTGTTAGGCTTTTCCTGGTAGTCCTGTACAGGAAAATAAGCAAGTCGCTCACATGTCCTAAACAGAGGGGATGGTCTCAGTAACTTGGGCTGCAGCCTGATGTTCATGTTATCTTCAGTCTAAGGTTTTCAGTGGCATGGACAGAAGAGTCTCTCCCAGCAAAATACGATGGTAGACCCAACACTAAATAGAACTCCAGCAAAATACGATGGTAGACCCAACACTAAATAAAACTCCAGCAAAACACAATGGTAGACCCAACACTAAATAGAACTCCAGAAAAACACAATGGTAGACCCAACACTAAATAGAACTCCAGCAAAATACGATGGTAGACCCAACAGTAAATAAAACTCCAGCAAAACACCATGGTAGACCCAACACTAAATAGAGTGGCCAGACAAAGTGTTTGGTGGACAGGCTACTCAGCTATGTTCTCTCCAAAAAACTCTAAATAAGACCCTAAGAAAACATCTATACCCCTTTGTTCAAATAAGTCAAATGCTTTACAGTGAAGGCATGCATTCAAATCTCTATAGTGTTACACCTTGATTCATCTTGTTGAGCTTACATCATTGTGATTTGCTGGCAGGCCACCCGCTCGCTGATTCATTCTGTGATTCACAAGGACATACCTTGTGTCCACAAGTCACTAGATGTACCAGCAGGAGACATGTTCAAAGAGGCAATGTTCCTGAGCTGCTGATAAAGTATTCCAGCTAGACATGTTCTGAAAAAAACAGTCTCTCACAGACAAAAATTAAGCACAATTTTGCAAAGACCTTCTTACCACATACTGAGGATACTTCACTGTGTTATTTGATAAATTTCAGAGATGGCCTTCAGGGCCTATTCTATAGAGTAGAGGTGAACTCATCAGTAACGGGAGATATTTTTCTTCTACAATAGACATTCACTTATTTCCCAAGGGGGCTCTTTTCTCCCAAATCCACCAATAATTGTGTTTCCCCGTAATATGTTTCTTATTACTGCTCAATGTTTCTATGGTGTTTCCAAATTTGCCCTGACACCTCCATGACATTCTTCTATTCTTATTCCAAAATCTCTAATGTCTTCCATAATTCTCTCAGCTTCCTTTCAAGTGAATCACATTTATCACATATATTCGCTACATCACAAACCCATGTGCCTTTCCTCGTCCCAGTTTCTGTTTAACCTTCTTCTACTGGATTTTTACATTCTCTCTTGCCCCATGCGCCTCTTAATCCACCCATGTCCATGTTCTCATTACTCCTCAGTGTTTTACATTCTTCTTTACTACAGATCTTCATCCCAGTTCGCTTCTCACTGTTCTTACAAATAATCTTACCTCAATTAATTTTTCTTTTCTTCCCTTTTTGCACTTCTCATCTTACCCAAACACTAATCCTCCCACGTGTCTATCCTATTATAGAAAACTGTTTCCTATTTTGCCGAGATGTGTGTCCCCTCACTCAATGCTTCACGCCTTTCGATTCACATTGAACGTCTGCCATGTCCCTCATGCATATCTACATCGCAGCCAGTGACATAAGAGATGTCAGAACCCTTTACATGGAATTATGCACATCTATAGTTAATTATTGTCAGCTACACACCACATTAGGTGATGTAAAATGATAAACAGAATGTAAAGTACTTGAAGACAAATATATGAAGGCGGTATCATGCAAACAAAGTACCTAGTTTCAGTCGTTAGGGCTGTGACGTGAACACCATCCTTTCTAAAGTGCTATGAACAAACTGGAAATAGTGCTGCTCATGTGCACTGTTTCATCTGTGATTTGAAACTGTCTAGGAGTGTGCTGATTGCCATTGAAGAGGGTGTTTCTAAGTTGCTTGTACAACGTACGAAGTGAAGGAATTTGCGTAGGACACGTAGTCATTGCTGGGGGCAGCTCAGTTGCTGTCAACAGAGCTTGCTTTGTCACAGAAGGGAACTATCTCAAGGCAGCCTTAAATTATCTGTGCTCACAGGAGCTGAAGCTGTACCTGCCACATGAAATCAATATCAATATCAATATTAGCTTTATTTCGGTAAGTAAAAATACCATAAAAGCACATCAAGTTTAAAAAGGAGCAACAATCTACATAAAAAACAGTTTAGAACATAAAAGGTTAAAATGGAGAGGAAGAAGAAGAAAGAAAAGAAAAGACATAATTGAGCGTAAACATTTCCCTACTATAAAATTGCACCTTGTTATAAATTTACAAAAAGGGACATATCAAATAAAATAGGCATTTCTAAAAAGTATAAAAAAGTATCTAAGCAGAGCAAAATAAGAACAGCGAAAGGGGGATACGTCTAGATCAATTAAGATAATATAATGAGTGCATACAGTGATAGATTCATTAGTGGCTGCTCCCCACATTCATTATTAAATTTTCCCTCTGTTTTTTGAGCGTCTTCAATCTAATATGCCAGATTGAATCTAAATATTTTGTCAAACAGCAAACCACTAGAGCAGATGAGTCAGATTTAAAAATTCTCAGAGCTAGTGAACAGTTTTTAAAACCTATTATCCTACATAAGGGGATAATCCAGCGGGCTCTTTGTTTGTGGTAAGCAGGACATTGGAAAAGGATATGAGTTATAGATTCTTCTCTGGCACAGCCCATCGGACACATCTTGGAAGAACAGCTAGAATTGGACCATTTATATGAGAGGGTACACAGAGGGAGGGAGCCCACCCTAAATCTAATGTATAATGCACGAGCAAACGGAGAGGAGACTATGTCCATATATTGTGCAAACTCATAATGGCATTTAAAATGTAAAAAATTGCCTGTCATGGATAATGGTGAGACGGCAGACAATTGTGAGAGTTGAACATGGAGCCAGAATGCGTCCTTTAATATCTGTGTTGCATTTTTCGGGATGGATAACGGGTCCTTCCAATAGGACCCCAGACCAAGTAGTGAAAAAAATTGTTCTACGTATACACACCACTTGATTTTTGAACTGGTGTTATTGGCCATCAAATTAACTAACCCACATCTGTAGTGGGTGAGGGAGTCTAATGACCATAAACGAATCCAGTACAACAGGGGCCTGAGTGCAAAAATATGGCTAATGGAGGGCAAATTTAGATCCATTCGAATTGGGAGCAGTGGGGTGCTGAGTGGAACTCTTAGCAGTGACCTTAAGAAAGAGTTTTCCACTTTTGTCAGATCGTCTAAACTACAGTGACCCCACAATTCGGCTCCATAGATTGCTCCCCCTCTTGCTTGTAGTTTGTAGATTTCAACGGCGGGCGTCATGGCAAAGCTGGGGGATCTTGCTGCAAATCTTATAATGCCACTCGCACGCTGTTTCAATCGTAGGGTAGCCTTCTGGATATGACACCGCCACTTATGCGAGTCCTCTAGTTTCAGGCCTAGATACTCAAAGTCGCTGACTCTTTCCAATGCAGCACCCTCTAGAAAAATAGGTCGACGCATTCTGCCTTTTCTATCTCCAAACACCATACACTTAGCTTTTGATCGATTAATTTCAAGGCCATGGTCATTGCAGAAATCCATGAATCTTGAAAGCAGAGTTGAGAGGCCTGTGGCTGTTTGAGATATCAGCAGGGTGTCATCAGCAAATAGGAGGCAGGGAATCTTCTGTCCTCCTAGTTTGGGGGAGTCGTTGGAACACTCCATAAGATAAGGAATGCATGCGTTTATGAAGAGGAGGAATAAGGTAGGGGCAAGCACGCAGCCTTGTCTTACACCACGGGCAGTGGGGAATTTGTCGGTTAATTCACCTTGAGGACCCCATCTAATTCTTCCATAATTACCCGTATAGAGATCTCTGATAATGTTTAGAATAGGGCGAGGGACTCCTGCTTTAGTCAAGACTTCCCACAGTTTGTGGCAGGGGACTAGATCGAATGCTGATTTTAGATCAACAAATGCTACATGTAGGTGGCCTAAGTCTATATCGACAACTTTCCATTTAATAGAAATAAAACGAAATAGCTGATCGATTGTGCTGATTTTTTCTCTGAAGCCCGCTTGGAGGTGATTTAAAATTTGGTTTTCTGCTGCCCACTTATTCAGCCTGCTCAGCAACTGATGACAGAATTTTTTTTGAAGGTTGTCGAGGAGGCTGATAGGTCTGTAATTTCCCGGGATGTTCCTCTCTCCTTTCTTATGTATGGGCACAATGATTGCCTCTTTCCAGGAGTCAGGATAGATTCTGGTGATCAAAATGGCATTAGAAAGCCTATTAATATATGGGCCCCATGTGCATTGATCCACTTTGAACATGTCGGAGGGGATCCCATCCGACCCAGGGGCTTTTGCTGCTTTCTGAGCAGCAATAGCCAGCACAGTTTCGTTCAGTGAAAAGGAAGGCAGGAGGGGCATGGGCTCACCCAAAGTTGTAGTCACCCCCCGGGTTATTTCGGGGTTGTGGCTGGTCAAAGAAGAGCCATACAATTCCTTAAAATAGGAGAGCCAAGTATCAGGGGAGATGTGAGACTCCAGGTAAGGTGCTTTGTTCTGATCACCGCAAGACACTAGATGCCAGAACCGTTTGGAATCATGGGCAGAGGCTGCCTCAAATAGATTGCTCCAAAGCCCCTCTTCGTACTCGAGTTTACTTTTATTGCAGATAGAGGTATAATGGCGTCTAGCATTAATAATGCCTGGTCTGTCCCTTGTTTTTAGCACGTTAACCAAGGTATTTTTAGCCTCCCTACACCTCTTGTTAAACCAATTAGTATGGGGATGAGTGCCAGATATAATCGATGACCTAGGGCGTTTGGTAAACAGCTCTTTCAAAGTAGCAAAGAGGGCCAGGTGGAGAGGCAGGACTTCAGTTGGGGCAAAAGTGAGGTTGGCATCAAATAACTGATGGGAAGAAGTCAAAGCATACAAGTTTCCTCGAAGCTTGTTCGATTGCATAAAAGAGTCCCATCTAACAGTACGCCTATTACTAGACAGCTCCATAGTGGTAGAAGAGGCAAGAGGAAGCACGACTCCTGCTAAAAGAGGTCTCCTATACGTGATCTGGAGGGGAGCATGATCGCTAGTATAAGGATTACCCACTTCCACATCTAGGATATGATGCCAAACTCTTAAGTCAAAGAATATGTAATCCAATATATTACTATATGTGCCCCTAAAAAAGGTTGGTCTGGCAGGAGTATCTGCTGGGAAACGGCCATTACCAAGACGAAGGCCGTGGGATAACATAAGGTCTACTATCTGTGTGGCCCTGGCACATAGTTTGTAAGAGTTTCGCCGAATGGAGTGAGGAAGCAAAGGAGAGGGGATGTTCCATGCACTATCTTCAAGCTGCATAATCTCTATGTGGTCTGCATTAAGTTCAAGTTGAACATTAAAATCTCCTGCTATTAAGATGTGATATTTAAGGCGGAGGTCTGGGATTAAAGTATTCAGTAGCTCGATAGTGGAAGAGCGATGGTTGGGTGGGCCCGACCTACTATAGATGTTCACACAAAGGACAGGGAAGCCTGAGGCTGGGTGGATGGCAACGGCCAGAATATCATAAGAATCCACATATATCTTCTTTATACCTTTCGTCTCTGAGGATTTTACCCACGAGATTAGACCACCTGATGCCCTACCCGCTGGAGATGGCTTTGCAGGTTTAAAAAAGGAGCAATACCCATGTTTATATGTGCAGTGTGAAGCCCATGTTTCCTGAAACATACAGACATTGAAGTTGTCAACAAATGCCCCCCACTCAATGTCAGCAAGTTTGCTATTAATGCCCGCCACATTCCAGGACAGAAGTTTTGCTGAATCCTGGGTGATAGAGTTGCTTGAGATCATGATAGTACCATCTGGAACATGGCTATCAACAGGATTCGCCTTAAATGGATTTATGGCTTTGTTGGTAGGTCCAGGTTGTAGATCCAATGAAGGAGGGACACCCGGACTGAGTAGGTTAGATGGACGGATCGTGACCGCTAGAGCAGGACTGGGATTGGAAGTGCAAGGATTGGTAAAGCATAGTCAGTCTATGTCCGAAGTGGTCCCCTGGGACTCTGAATCATGTGCTGGATGGGCCTTTGAGGCAGGACCAGAGCTGTTCATAAAAGCCTGGTCAGGTCGTAGATCTCTCTGAGCCTGATGGCCTGTTGATCTTGGTTCTTGAGTGTTTGTAGAGTGATTCGGGACCAGGTTGGCTATGCCGGTGAGGGAATTCAACCGCATATGCCTAGCGGTAGGGTAGCTGGCTGAAAGAAAAATTGTTGAAGGCTTCCTGCTTGTAGACCGCGATTCCATTTCCAAAAGGCCTGCTACCAAATGGGAATTTTTAAGGTTGAGTATTATTACATCATTGGAGCCAGAGAAACCTCCATCATTTTCATTGTATCCTTAGGCAAATCAAAACAGAAAACATATTTTATAGTTTCAAAACCCTACAAATAGAAGTATACACATGCTGGTAACTTAGGATAACACAATGTGCTTCTTTCTTCCTCGTTTTGAGCTTCCTGTTAGTTCCTATGAATTACCCGCTTTTCCCACAATACTAGATTTAACTATAGCCAGGGTACCTTTACCTCCTCCTACCATGTGTACCAATGCTAACAGTCCTTCATATGCATGGCAGTGTTTCCTTCAGCAGGTGGACAGAAATCAGGGCAACACTTAGCATACAGTCTGCCACATCTCTGCCTCTCCTTGCTAGACGAGTGCAATGGGTTGTGTAAAGGAGACTACCATTCAACAAAAGGGGCTTGTGCCTGGTTCTGATCCTAGCCAGCAGTTCAGATTGGCCCTGGTGTACAGAGGCTTTGGTGTCAATGAGGAGGTTCATAATCATGGCACCGAGATGACAAGATTGCCCTAGAGTTTATTGGTCTCTCAGGATGAGGACATTATATCAAGCTCACCATGCTTGTGTTAATGCCAACAATCACTTTCACCTTACTTCTATTTAAAAGGAATACTATCTAGTGATGCAGCCATCTCCTTAATATCATTCGCAGTGTAACATGATCACATCTATAAGAAACCTAAATTGTGCACTACCTGTAATTGCATTTTATATGACAATGTCAGACTGGAAAATGTGGACTCTTCTTTCCAAATATTAAAGATTCACTTTAATTGAGCAAACTACAATACACAAAGGGGCATATTTAACAGCCCCTAGCACCACCGGAGTGTCACTTTTCTTGACGCTCCAGTGGCGCTACTCACTTCTCCATATTTACAAGGAGGTTTAACGCCACTTTTTGTGGCTTAGCGCCGCCTTGTAAATATGGGCCCCTCTGATGGAGTTTCCTGCATTAGAGGCGCCTACAATGGGCGGTGCAGTGAGCGTTCCACCGTAACACCCATTGCCTTTGCTGCTGCCCCAGATTTATGAGAAATCGTAAATCTGTGGCAGAGCCAAAAACTAACACCACCCGAGGGTGGCGTTAGCATGGCAGATTGAGGAAAAATGCTTTTATTCCTCCTCGTTTTTTTGCTTTTTCTATGTGTGCTGCATTCTGGGAAGCGCGTCAGAGGAGGATGCGGCAAGCGGCACCACGTACTTGGGGCAGGAGCCCTTTAAATTTGCTTCGCGCTCCCGCAACCGCGGGAAGCGCGTCAGACGAGGAGGCGGCAAGCGGCACCACGTACTTGGGGCAGGAGCCCTTTAAATTTGCTTCGCGCTCCCACAACTGCGGGAAGCGCGTCAGAGGAGGAGGCGGCAAGCGGCACCACGTACCTGGGGCAGGAGCCCTTTAAATTTGCTTCGCGCTCCCGCAACTGTCTTGCGCCCGTCATCGCCCGTTAGAGGCTGGGCTGGGCCACCCCTCTTTCTTCTCCAGTGAAAGGGTGACTATTGTATATTTATTATATATTGGGGATCACTTTGGAGCCTTCTTAGTGGGTCTTGTGGGTTTTTTAATATTTTCAATTTATTAATCTGTTTTGTTTGTTATTTCGTTATTGAAACATTTTGTTAAAATGGGCAGGAAAAGAGGTCCGTTAACTGGCCCCATGGGAGGGGGTGGTGGCAGCAGTAGACAGGGAAGTGGTACCACCACATTGGACTCCTTCCTTGCAAGAGCTGTCGGGGTCGTAACAAAGGAGATTGATCTGGCAGAAAGGAGGTTATCAATGGAACTGGAGGACTGGCGTCTGGCCCCAATAGATAGTGGTCCTCGTGAGGTTGTGGATGTGGAGGTGACTTTTCCGGCGGGAGACCAAGGTACTGCTATGGTTGCTGTTGAACCTGCTCAAATTGAGCTAATAGAGACTACAGAGGGTTCTGGTGGCCAAGGCCCTTCCAGAAGAAACAAAAGACTTTTATTATCTTCTCCCCCGGCCTGCCCCCAGGATAAATGTAGCCCCCCAGAGGAAAAAAAAGGCCTTAAAGAAATTGATTCCCAAATCGAAAACATCCCCCTTGGAATTCCCTAAGGGTACGAGTAATGACCCTGCACCTTGCCAGCAGCTGGGTTGTGATGTTACTATTTTTTTGTCAAAATTTCGTGAAATGATCCTGGAGATTTTATCCCCCGTTGTGGCGAAACTCTCGGCCATAGAAAAGGCAGTTTCTCTGATATCTGTGCAAGGAAGTCAGGGGAGGCATTGTGTAGGTGGATGTGTGGCCCCGCCCAGACGATCTCATCCTTGTGAGGAGTTGCTCCTGCCGGAGGACGCTGCAGGGCCATTGGGGCCTCTGGGAAAATCATCTCAGCTATTGGTTAATACTGGAAATTCTGGGGGACAGGGCGCTCATGCTGAGATTGCACCGGCTGCACCGACTTCTATATTAACGGCGGATAGGACTGTCAATAGGCCCAGCTGTAGTAGGCAGCCTGATCCTGAATTTGTGGTAACGGGGGGGCTGACCAACAGCTGGTTGGGAATAATAATCTGAATCTCCAGACGGCCAGGCCTGAATTGACCTGTTTGGATCTCCCCCCAGCTTGTGCCCCTTATGTGGTGGTATTAAAGAATGTACCTGCTCTTGCCCCTGGGGTAACTGAATCCACGTCTCAACTCATAAACAAGGCTGGATATTGGTTGAGTAAGAATTGTGATGTCTCATGTAAGGATTTCAATGATATTCTGTTTGCCAGAAGAATTGGATGGGTTGGGCCCAAAAATAAGGTGGGGGATGATGATTGTATTATTATAAATGTCAGATACCCAGACCTGAGTCAAAGGCTCCTTTCTACCTACCGCCCTGCTGTATTTAGACCTGGTACAATTGGTATGGTCCCTTTGGGTTATTTTTATGACCACATGCGATTGAGTGCCAGGGTGTTTTCGGGTTCTGGTAGGTTCCCCCCGGGTCAGAATAGTCACCAGGCAACCAGCAGAAGAACTGTCACTAACAGTAATCTATCCTTGGAAGGGGTGGATTGACAATGCGCCAAGACCCTGGTTATACGGGAAGAGGTGCCCCCACAGTGTAAACTTACCTCATGGAAGATTGCGGGCTATGATGCTAAGTTATCCGATAAGGCGTGGATTAGGTGTGTGACTAATTTTGATGTGATCATGCTTCAGGAAACCTGGTCAGAGGGTTGTCTGTGTGGGATGGGTATAACAGATTTGCAATTCCAGCTGTGAAGTCTCTTGGTGGCCGCTCAAAAGGTGGCTTGGTTACCCTAATTCGCCTCTCTAAGATAGTGGGTGCATTTCAAATCAACTGCAATCACCAAGGTATATTGCTGGTATGGGTAATTTTCTCTAATAATTTCAATATTTTACTGGTTAACTTTTATAATGCTGTATGGGATATGGGATGTAAAATTGGGGCCCTGTTATCCGTTCTTCAGGTTTTGAAATACAGAATGGAGGAGATGGGGTTAGAAATCTGTGCTATTGTCTCTGGAGACTTTAATGCTAAGCTGGGGAGGCTCAGTCCTGTGGTTAATCCCTTTATTTTTGACTGTGAGGATTATTCAGTGGATGGTCTGCAGGACTCCAGAGGCAGGGCTCTAATCAAGGAACTCAGGAAGTTGGGCCTTCTGAACATGTGTGATATAGAAGCCGCGGGCACTCATCAACTCCCAACTTCTGTGGGAAGAGGATATGAATCCACTATTGACTATATCTTTAGGTCTCCACCTACGAAAAACCTGGTGACTGGGGGGGAGGTGATGGGGGAGAGTTTCAGTGATTACAATCCCCTTATAGTATCCTTTAAAGTCCCTGGGGCCCTACGTAATTTAGGGCGAGGTAGGCCGGTAGTAGTGGAGATAAAGGACCAGGGTAGGCGTCTTGGGTGGAAGCAAGTGGATTCCCTAAAAATTGTAAAAAGGGTGGTGGGGAAAAATTTAAATCTATTTATGGACACACTCTTGACGGAGGCTCCTAATCCTAAAACTGTTATGAATGCAATAACAGTAGTAAATGCAGCAGTGAGAGACTGCCTTTTTTCAATAAACAGCCAACCTAGTAAACGTAATTGTGGTTGGTATGATAAGACCTGCTATGTTGCAAGGGCAAACCTGAAGATGGCCACTAAGAAACATCCTAGAGATTGGGTCCTCATTAAAGAATCTAGAATGAAATATAAGAGGGCCCTGAGGGATAGCAAGATAAAACATAAAGATAAAGCCTGGGAAGAGTTAGAACGTGCCATAGCTCTGAAGGATCCTGGCCTGTTCTGGAGTGTGGTAAATAGAGGTTCCTTTGGAACAGATACATCTGAGGGCCTTGGCTGTAACATCGCCCCGGAAGCATGGGTAACTCACTTTTGTAGTATCTTTGAGGGTTCTCCCCTAAGAAATAACCGGGAGAATGAGTATGAGATGGCTCCCAACCTAGCAATTAGGTTTTCGCTCCAGGAGGTTATGGATGCGATACAGAGTAGTGCGAGCAATAAAGCTCCGGGTCCGGACTCTATCCCTATGGACTTGTATTAAGCAAACCCCCAGTTCTGGGCACCTGTTCTCTTAAATGTCCTTAATGCAGCAGTTACTGTGGGTATCCCTGCCTCTTGAAGACTGGCATGTATTGTCCCAGTTTTTAAAAAGGGCGACCGAAATTATCCTAAGTCCTACCGCCTTATTTCTCTACTGGACTCCTCAGTGAAGATTCTGGGACGGATTATTTTAAGGCGCCTGGAGTCCTGGATGACAGAGAATGATATCTTAAGCCGGGATCAGTATGGTTTTAGGGAAGGCCTTGGCACGCGAGATCAATGTCTCATCCTATTGATGCTGATCGGCAAATACACGCAGGCTAGGAAAGGTACGCTCTATCTTGCTTTTATGGATCTTAGCTGTGCTTTTGATAAGGTGAACCGGTCTATATTATGGGAAAGATTAAATCCGCTAGGGCTGGATCCTAATATTGTAGAGTTGCTCCGATATTTACATTCTGGGACGGTTGCTAATGTGAGGGTGGGGTCGAATGGGGAATGCTCAGAGGCCTTTAAGCTTTCAAGGGGTGTGCGCCAGGGGTGTGTTCTGGCTCCTACTTTGTTCCTTCTATAAACAAAAGGATTGTCTGATTTTCTGATGAAACATTGTAGGGATGTTCCAAAGGTGAATGGTACTGATATCCCTGTACTAACGTACGCGGATGATGCAGTCCACATGGCCCGTACTATGAATGGTCTCCGGGAATCAGTTGGAGCTTATGCCTCCTTTACGTCAGCCTTGGGTTTAGAGGTCAATTTTAAGAAATCTCATTTTATGGTGTGTGGAAGACCCTTGAGTAGGGTGGGGGAGCTAAGGGTGGAGGATCAAATTATTAGTAGGGTCCATGAGTTTCCATACCTAGGGATTATTTTTGATGAGAAAGGATCTTAGAAACCTTGTATTGCCAGAAGGGGTGCGCTTTTTCATGCAGTAGTTGGCGCAACTTTTGACTTTGCTGTAAGGGTAGTTAGTAAACCCATCAAGCCCTTGCTTGAAATTTATAGGTGGAAATGCCTCCCCGTCCTGCTGTATGGTGCTGCACTTTGGGGGTATAGGGACTCCCGAGCCCTTACGGTGGAAGAAAATCGGTTCTGTAGAAGGCTATCGGGAGTTGGACAAAATATCCCTGGTTTCAGCCTTCATTTGGAGCTGGAGCTTGAGTTTGTCCAGGACACTATTCAGTTGGCTCCCCTTCTGCTATGGATTTCAATTTGGACTAACGAACATGCCACTCTGAATAGGGATATCTTAAAGGATTGTCTGGCTTGTGACAATGTAAAGAATATTGCCTGGTTGATGCACATAAGGAAGATGGCTTATGATTTGGGGCGGCCTGATTTGGTTGATTATCCTAAAGGCCTGACCAGTTGTGATAAGAAATGGGTAAAGGAGAATTTTTGTAAAATCCAGAAGGACAGGAGGGAGGGGGAGGCCTTAGGGAAAAAATCGATCAGGGATTTTATTATGCTAAAGATGTGGGTAGGTCCTGAGCGTTATCTCTTAGAGATAAAGGATGTTAGGAGAAAGGTCTCTCATAACCCGTTTCCGTTTGGGGATCATTAGAAGTAATTTGTGTTTCCCGTTAGGGCAGTATGGGGACACATGTATTAGACCCTGCCCCTGTGATGGGGTGTCCCAACAGACCTTGCCCCATTTTACTTTGTTTTGTGTTTTTTATGCACCATTTAGAACTCGTTTTTTATTACCTCTCCTAAGGCCCAAGGGTTTTGTGCAATATCGTCCGGCTTTTATGTGGCTGCAGATGGCCTCAGATGTATTGGTGTGGAAGGGGCTGGGATCATTCCTGAAGGGAGCTATTACTTGGCGTAACAATGTAGAGTTTTTAGAATGAATCCTCCTATTTTATTGTTTCTATGTATGTGGTTATATGTGTTTTTATTCCTGATGGGTGTTCTTATTATTTATGGTTTTATTGCTAATTTTAACACATGTATTGAAGATTATTTATTGTAATGGATGAATTTTTTTCATACCGAATAAAGTTATTATTATTATTACACATAGAAGAAGCAAAATACCATGGATGATTGATTTTGCAAAGGAAGGTGCCCCTTCCTGCACATAAGGAAATATGTCAAAATGACTCTTTGGTATTGCCAAATCACCACTATACTTTGTTTATCTGCAGGAAGGGACATCTTCCTGCACATAAACAATCTATCCCCTCAATGCAGACACATTTGCACTATGGTGCAAGGATGCCTGTGTTGGGACAGGCAGCTTAATTCAGCACCAGTGCAGGGGAAACGCAGGGGTGTGCCATATTCGTGTAAATACGGCGCATCACTGTGTTTCAAAAGTGGCGCGGTGCTGCGATTTTTGGCCCAGCATCGTGCTGCGCTCCTTTGGCATAAATCTGGGACACAGTTTTCTAGGTAACAGTTTAGGCAGGCTAAAGCTGAGATTTGACTGCCTTATTTTGGTAAACATACATATGTATTTGTGTTTGTTTTGTTTTCGATATTTAGAATTAATAATAAACTTGAGGGCACGATGGGAAAATCTAACCTTGCCTCTCTCTGGCTTAGTAAGAAATAAAATAGACTGATATCCATTACTCTATGTCAAGTGAATTTCAAAGGAGATCTCTTGGTTAAAAGACTTACACACTGCTCATGTGACAGAGGGCATTTGGTGGCAAGGTCATAACATTCTCCATCCAGGCGCATGATTTCCTGCCATATTTAGCTCAGAGCACTGTGCCTCCAGAGGAGCTGCTGTTATGGCAGATGCTCTAAAGGCTCTGTAGCTTTGCTGAATCACCACCATTTTAATTCAGCCATTCAGAAAAAATATTAGCCCAAGGAGGGAGTTTATTTTTGCAAAAGACCATGGGAGTTTTCAGCCACCATGTGAGAATTGTATTTCTTTAAATTCTTTCCTCTTTGAGAATGGCAATAGTTTCCTGGCGGTCCTGAACAGCAAAAATGTATGTCACAAAATCTGCCCTAAATAAAGCGAATCATCTGAAGTACTTACCCTGATGGCCCAATGTCTGTGGAGTCACTGGTCTAAAGTTTCTGCCGGCACAGCCAGAGGAGGCTCCACCATCGAAAACATAATGGTTCACCCATGCTGCAAATACAGTCTGCAGACTATTGGCCTGATTCACAAAGGTAAACTTACACTTGTGTCTAAGTTTACATTTGCTTTGGAATTCACAAACTCCTATTTAAGAGTAAGATCACGACTGCGGAGACTCAACAGTTGGTGTGCAGAACTCTGTACTTATGAAGATGCGACATGCCTACCTTTTTATGTACAACTTCTCAGCCTGGACTGCGGAATGGCCTATGTATCTGATGATGTGACTACAGTCCTTTCTGCATATTTCTTTGGACTTTGTATAGCTTCTTCCTTTTAGACATGGCCCTTATTAGGGGGGTTCCTATAACCTTTTGTTTTTTCCTCCTGGGTTTTTTGCTGTCTCTCTTTCCATGACCTTAGGACTCTGGGCACCTTCCCCTTGCACTACAGAGGGAAAGTGCGTGCACCCTGCCTACACATGCCAGGAAGTAGAGCGATAAGCCTAGTATCGTGGGGGACAATTTCTCTACAAACTCATGAGTGAGGGGTAGTCGAGGTGAGCTGGAGGTTGGAGGCTGGAGATGGGGCCTGGACCACAGGGTCTGCATTGTGATATCAGTTGACCTGCTGGATGTCAGTTGCATCGTATTACGGTGCTGCGTGCACGTGTGCAAATGTCTCCCAAACAAGCACGCCTGATTTCCATGCCATTCCGTACCAGTGTTGAGTGAGTGCGTCCATGTGACAGTGACTCCTGAGGACTGGCTGTCAGCGATTACATCTGCCAGCAGTGTTGCTTTAAATGTTGATTTCTTGCCAACAGAATACTATGTTTGAGACTGGTTTGACCTGTTCGGCCTTGGCCCACAGTGCTGCTTACAATTGCTGTCATTATCTGTGCTAGTACGATTCTAATATTGTTGTGATCTGGGGTGTACGCTAAACTGTGTGGTATTGCATATAATAATTGCCAGGGTGGGCCTAGGGTTGACAACGTTATGCTTTGCATAAGGATGCTGGGGGGTAAAGTAGAATCTCTCCCTAATGTGCATACTACTGATGTAATTTTAACACGGTTAGGGCTAAGTACTGCTAGGAATATTTCCAAGTGTGACATATGCCCAGAAGTTCACAATATTCATATTGTGTTAATTAATGTATGTGTTGAATACAACCTTTATTTACATACCACACTTGTGAAGTCTATTTTGTGACACTCCGGGCCTTAATAAAACTCTTTAGGATGGAAAACCACCACTCTGGTGCCTTGCAGGCAATGAAAAGCAAGATGGGGCTGTCCATGCTCCTTTCCAAAGTGAAGGGGGATTTGGAGCAGGCAAATGCCCAGGAGGTTTCATGTTCCCTCGCAAATTGAGGGGTTAGTTAGGGAAGGGCAAAACCCCAGAACACCCTACACCAACCCTTGGGCCTGGTGGATCCCTAAATGGAGCGCCAGGTGGGAAAGCTGGCCTGTGATGGGAAAAAATAAACAATGGGGGTCCCCTAGTAGCAGGGTTAGGAGAGGGGATCACTGGAGCTGGTAGCCCACTAGTTCGGATTCTGAGTGGTACCCCTTTCATAAAAAGGGGCAGGGGAAAAATTACTCACCTCTGGCCCCTGTCCAGTCCCAGGATACAGACCCAAGGCTGTAGGACCAGGTGAAGGAAGCCATCCCTGACCTGGTTAAAAGGAGAGTGGGAGAAAGATGCAAGACATCTGGGGCCACTGGCCCCTCCTTTTGGGAGCCACGAGGACCGAGGTCCTTGTGTGGCTAGGTGCTGGGTTGTGGATGCTGGCTGCTGTTGGCCTGGTGTTGTTCCAGTTACGTAAGGTGGCCCGGGGTTAGGGCCAGAAGTTTCACCCCATGACAGAAGTTGCCACACCCTAGGAAGGGCCCTGAGAATGGCAAAAGGGATCCTACTGGGATCATGGGGCCTATTGCTTGAGAGGGTACACTGCAATGGCGGGCCATCATCCAGGCTCTATCACCTTGAGCCAGGTAGTTTATCAAGGGGGATGATTAAACTACCCAGCCATTAGGCGGGAGGGGTGGTCCTGTTGGACATGGTTCTTCTTAGGGGATTTTCCTAAAATGTTTTGCTTTTCCTCCTGGGTTTTTTGCTGACTCTCTTTGCATGGACTTAGGTCTTTGGGCACTTTCTTCCTGTACTGCAGTGGGAAAGTGCACCCGCCCTTCCTATACATGCCAGGAAGGGGCGCTTACGTGATTGGTTTAGGTGCTGTACCCAGGAGTGCCTTGAAATAAAGAACACCATGTACCAGGAGTAGGTTTGGCCCTAGCTAGCAGTGGGACGCAGCACTAAGTGTCTGACCACCAGAATAGCCTATCAAACATGTATCAGGCCCACAATTGCATGCCTGTGGAGGTGCAGTTGCACTTGTAAACTTCACACTTGTATAGCACACTACTCACCTGTTAGGGTCTCAAGGCGCTGTATGCATACCACTGTGGAACCCCTCCTGGCTTTTCCTGTGAGGTGCCCACTCCTGGGCAACCCCCAGGGTGAAGCCAGGCATCCAAACGCTGTCAGGGCCGTTGTGGAGATTAAGCAAGCTATTGCCCAGAGTTACAGAGTGGGACCCGATAATTAGATTAGGCACAGAGGCGAGAATTATCTGGTCTAAGGGAACTGAGCCCAAGACCCGCTGAGGCGGGAATTGAACCCTGTTCCCAGGCCAGATCTCTGCATCAGGGTCTGCCGCTCTAACCATTGTGCCCCACTTCTCCACTTAGGAGAACTTAGGGGTGCATGACTCACTCATTAGCCAACCTTGAATGGGTGTTCCACTACCCCTAGAAGACCCCCGAAAACCCCTAGAAGACCCCCAAAGGGCAGAGAAAGTAGTAGATGAAAGGCTGGGCAGGTTCACATGTCTGTTCCATGCCCCAGTAGTGAAGAAGATCCACTTGGATTTGCCCTACCTAGGACATAGGCTCTTCTCATAGGTTTGCCTGATTCTCTTTAGTAGCCTTAGGGTTCTGGGCACTTTCCCACTGTAAGTACAATGTGGAAGTGTGCACGCCTTTTTTTCTACACATGTTAGTATTTGGCGCTAACCAGTATGTGTGCACTTGCACCAAGGGTGTTTTTAAACGTGTGCTAAGCCTGCCATTACAGGTCTGAGTGTTCACACTTGCACCATAGTCTTTTAAACATATGTCCAGCCTGCCATTACAGGCCTATGTGAGCGCCACTGCACGTGTGCTCTGCTTGGCCTTTCTCAATCCCCAGCCAGTAGTGGGGAGACTTTTCATTACTAAAAGGGCACCCTTAAGGTAAGTCCTGAATGGTTGAAGCAAGTGGTAGGTAAAAGGCATGGCTAGTACACAGATGTGTTCTCTGATTAGGTAGTGAAGGATACCTATGAGTGTTTCCCCTACCTTTGAAGGTTGCTCTTCTTATAAGGTGAACATGTGGGATGATTGAAATCACTCCAAACTGCAGTGGAGCAGCCTCATAATGTTTCATATCATTGGATTTGCAAAGACAAACCCCTTTCTTTGGTAAAAGTGGTTTGGTCAGTTGTAGCTTAGAAATGCCTCTTCTGGAAAGTGGGCATTTCTCTCCCTTAAAATTCATTGTGTGCCTTTCTACTTGGCACTAATCCACACTGGAGGGTGGTGGAGCACATCTGTGCATTCCCGAACGACAGCTATAAATATTGAGCATCCAATTTGAGCAACAGACCTCTGACATTTGAGGGCTTGTAGGAAAGCACCATCTTGCCTGGTATGTTACCCCCATTTTTACATGTCTGTTAGTTTGTTTTTGCCTGTCTCACTTGGATCCTGCTAGCCAGGACCCCAGTACTCATACTTTGTGGTCTGAATGTGTGTACCTGTGTAGTGACTAACTGTGTCACTGAGGCTCTGCTAACCAGAACCCCAGTGCTAATGCTCTCTCTGCCTTTAAAATTGTCACTATAGGCTAGTGACCATTTTGTATCAATTCTAATTGGCACACTGGAACACCCTTATAATTCCCTAGTATATGGTACCTAGGTACCCAGGGTATTGGGGTTCCAGGAGATCCCTATGAGCTGCAACATTTCTTTTGGCACCCATAGGGAGCTCAGCCAAATCTTACACAGGACTGCCACTGCAGCATGAGTGAAATAATGCACACATTATTTCACAGCCATTTCCACTGCACTTAAGCAACTTATAAGTCACCAATATGTCTAACCATCACTTGCTGAAGGTTAGGTGCAAAGTTACTAAGTGTGAGGGCGCCCTTGCACTAGCAACGGTGCCCCCACATAGTTCAGGGCCATTTCCCCAGACTTTGTGAGTGCAGGGACACCATTACACACGTGCACTACATATAGGTCAATACCTATATGTAGCTTCACAATGGTAACTCTGAATATGGCCATGTAACATGTCTAGGATCATGGAATTGTACCCCCATGCCAAATCTGATATTGGGGTGCCAATCCCATGCATCCCCGGGGCTCCACTATGGACCCCAGGTACTGCCAAACCAGCTCTCTGGGGTTTTCTCTGCAGCTAGCGCTGCTGCCACCCCACAGACAGGGTTCTGCCCTCCTGGGGTCTGGGCAGCCCAGTCCCAGGAAGGCAGTGTTGCATAGGCTCTAATTATCCTAATGAGACTACTGGATTTTGAGCAGCAAAATCGCCCGCGGTGTGGGAAACTGAGTCTGACCCACTACGGGTGACACCTGTCGCTTTAAATCCGGGTTTTGCTCCGGGTAACTAGCAGTGCCTCATCTACATCACAGGATAAAGATGATTGGGCAGCCGAGCACATGGCATCTGATACTTCTCAGGGAAGTCGTGGTCACTCAGGTCTCAACCGGTTCTCTCACACACACTTCGGTCTCATATATAAATGACAAGAAAAGCAGTATAAGTTTTAAGATTGGTTTAATAAAATGACTGCATCTTAGATAGCAAAGCGTGAGCTGCAATAACCAGAATGATACAACATGACAATATTAACATGGTGACCAGGAGAGTGAAACACAAGAATAATGCTATCATCTTGTTACTATTATGAGTGGAACACCTCCGGTCTAAATTATAATTTGAGCACAGCGTGGTAAGCTCTAACTCTGCCTTTCAGGGTTCCCCCGGATGACATCGACCCTCATACCTGAGCAAAGGCCTGTATTTCGCGCTAGCATCTGCGGCGAAGTGTTCAGCATTCAGCTCACAGTTGTGGTTCCCTGGCTGGAATCTCCCACTTGATCTGTGCCGGGACTAGCAAGCGTTTTTATAATAACCCAGCTAAATGTCTGCAGAAATGTTCCTACGTAAGGACATGTAATGTCTACGAGTGTTGGAGACATAACTTCTACCATGTTCACCGACAAGTACAAAACTATAGCCTTGACTAAAACACAGAGTGAACAAGAATGTCATTTTTGAGAACACAGTGTTGGGCCAAGCTAAACAATATGATAAACGTAAACTAAAACAAGACCGTGAAACAGGCTATTGTAAGAAAAATAAGTGAAGCCGAATAAAATATATCTAGGTGAGAGGGCGCAGCTGCTCTAGGTGAAGGTGCACAGCAGCACAGCGGCCTAGTGTGTTAAACTTGACGCGCATAGAGATGTAACTAAAATAGCTCCGCAACAGCAGAAGAAAGAATTTCCTCTGAGAGAGGGTGTTACAGGCTGGGGAGGGGTAGCCTCTCCCAGCTTCTGGAAATGCTTTGAAGGGCACAGTTGGTGTCCTCCTTGCATAAGCCAGTCTACACAGGTTTAAGGAACCCCCAGTCCCTGCTCTGGCGAGAAACTGGACTAAGGAAAGGGGAGTGACCACTCCCCTGTCCATCACCACCCCAGGGGTGGTGCCCAGAGCTCCTCCAGTGTGTCCCAGACCTCTGCCATCTTGGATCCAGAGGTGTGAGGGCATTCTGGAGGCCTCTGAGTGGTCAGTGCCAGCGGGTGATATCAGTGACCCCTCCTGATAGGTGCTTACCTGTCTAGGTGGCCAATCCTCCTCTGAGGGCTATTTAGGGTCTTTCCAGTGGGCTTTTCCTCAGATAATGACTTGCAAGAATTCACCAGGGTTCCTCTGCATCTCCCTCTTCGACTTCTACCAAGGATCGGCCGCTGACTGCTCCAGGACGCCTGCAAAACACCGACATTGTAGTGCCTACTCCTGCCTGCTTTCTCGACTGTTTCCTGGTGGTGCATGCTTTGTGGGCTGCCTGCCTTCATCCTGCACTGCAAGCCACGACGAAATCCCCTGTGGGTCAACAGTATCTTCCCCCTGCTCCAGCAGGCACCAAACTTCAGCATCACCGGTACTCTGGGACCCCTCTCATCCTGAGGAGCGTGGCCCCAGGAACACAAGTGGTGGACCCAAGTGACACAGACTGTCAAGTGGTTCAACTGTCCAAATTTGGAGAAGGTAAGTCCTTGCCTCCCCTCTCCAGACAGTAATCCTGTGCACAGAGTGAACTGCAGCTGTTAGGGCTTCTGTGCACATTTCCAAGAAGTCCTTTGTGCACAGCCAAGCCCAGGTCTCCAGCACTCTATCCTGCAATGCTCAGCTCCCTGAGTCAATCTCTGACTTCGTGGAACCCTCTTTTGCAGTGTTGCAATGACCGCCGTGTTCAGTCTTCTTGAACCCGTGTTCAAGGACTTCTCTGGGTGCTACCTTCTTGTGCATGGGCTCTCTACATTGCTGAGAGCCCCCTCTGTCTCCTCTCCTAAGTGGGGATATCCTGGTCCTTCCTGGGCCCAGTCAGCACCCTTTTTCTTTGACCGCAACTCTTGCAGCTAGCAAGGCCTGTTTGTGGTCCTTTGCCAAAGAAACAACTCTGCATCCTCCAGCAATCCGTGGGACATATTCTGCATGAAGGAGAAGTTCCTAGCACCTTTGTTAATGCAGAATCTTCAGCTTCTTCCATCCGGAGGCAGCCATTTTGCACCTTCATCCGGGGTTTAGTGGCCTCCTGCCCCCCGGACACATTCACGACTCTTGGACTTCCTTTGCAGGTCCTCAAGTCCAGGAATCTGTCTTCAGTGCTTTGCAGTCTGTTGTGCTCTTTGCAAAATCCTCTATCACGAGTTTAGTGTGTTTCTCGGGAAATAGTAGTACTTTACTCCTACTTTCCAGGGTCTTGGGTTGGAGAATCTTGGACACCCTTATTGTTTTCTTACAGTCCCAGCGACCCTCTACACACTACACTAGCCTAGGAGTCCAGTCGTGGTTTGCATTCCACTTTCTTAGTATATGGTTTGTGTTGCCCCTATGCCTATTGCATCCTATTGTTTTCTACAGTGTTTGCACTACTTTCTGACTGTTTTACTTACCTGATTTTGTTTTTTGTGTATATTTTGTGTATTTTAATTACCTCCTAAGGGAGTATATCCTCTGAGTACCTTTATTTTTAGTAACCCTGAGTATTGTGTTTCTTATGATATAGTACCTATATGATATAAGCGGTAAAGTAGGAGCTTTGCATGTCTCCTAGTTCAGCCTAAGCTGCTCTGCTATAGCTACCTCTATCAGCCTAAGCTGCTAGAACACCTCTAATCTACTAATAAGGGATAACTTGACCTGGCACAAGGTGTAAGTACCATCAGGTACCCACTATAAGCCAGGCCAGCCTCCTACAGGGCCTGCCTGGATAAATTGAAGGGAGAGGTTATGACTCTTGGGGGCATATTTACGAGCACCTAGTGCCACCGGAACGTCACTTTTAGTGACGCTCCAATTGCGTTTTCACTGCACCATATTTACAAGGTGGCATTAAGCCACTTTTTGTGGCTTAAGCCCACCTTGTAAATATGGCCCCTTCACATGCAGCACTTTGCATGGAAGGGGCGTGCAATAGGTGTTGCTGTGAGCGTGCCACATCAGTTTTCAGAAACCAGAGGCAGCGCCAAAATCTAACACCACCCCAGTGATGGCATTAGCATGGTGCAAAGAGGAGAAATGCTTTCATTTCTCCTTGTATTTTTGCTCTTTCTATGTGTGCTGCATTTTGCAGCACACATAGAAAGAGCAAATGGCCATTTAAGATTGTTTCTGTGCAGGAAGATATTCCTTTCTGCATAAAAACAATCTCACACTTAACGCAGACATCCTTGCACTATAGTGCAAGGATTGCTGCACTGGCACACAGCAGCAAATTCAGCGCCAGCACGTGGGGCAACACAGGGGTATTCTATTAAATACAGCGCATCACTGTGTTGTGAAAATGATGGTGTGTGGCGCTGCCAAATTTGGGAACCAGATCATGGCCCCACTGAACATTAAGACCTGCATTCCACACCCCATGGCAGACAGGGCTGAAATCTTGGGGAGGCATATTTGGTTCAAAGGGAGCACCTCTGAACCACAACCAACTTCAAAGGCACAGTACAGTATAATTACTTTTTCCATACTTCAGCAGGGCAGAGATACACTTGTGAGGACGTGGGACCAGAGAAACTGGACCACACACTGCACACTGCAAAGGAATCTGTTGTGCTCAAGGAGGATTACTGCCATTGGAAGGGACTGCACACCCTTCCTTAGTAGTGGCTGGCCTGGGCGACTACCTGCTGCTGTGTGGCTCCCTAAAGTGTGCTCTCCGAGGGCATCTTGGCTTGCCCCCTGTTCTCTTGTGGAGGTCTCAGGGAGATCAAAGACCGCCTGTGAGGAACCACACTGACTACTTGAGACACCTGGAAAGTGGTGCCCTCATAAGTGCCCACATTGTCTGCTAATTCCCAACTGGTAGCGTGGCGTAAGCGTGGAACTAAGAACTAAGCCTGGAGACTGGGTTGCCTGGTGCAGATCCCAAGAGCATTGCCCGCATCTAAAGAGTGTGGCTCCCGCACCGTGGGGCCTCAAAACGTATAAGCCTCTTGTAGGTGGTGAGCAGATTCACTGGTTGCTGAACTCTTCATGATCCGCTTTGTTGAACATGCCACATCTCTTTGGTGTGACCTGCCGACTGCACGCTCATTGCGTGCAATGTCCAATTCACAGGGACTGACCCTCAGAGGTGACGGTACACCCATAGTATTGCCTCATTCTACTTCACGTGGCACTGCTGAACATGCGCCTGTGACTGAAACTGTCTTGTGAGAGCTGTATAAACCTGCCCCCCCCTTGTTGTGTCTCATTTCTGGGGATGCACAGAATTTGCATCTCTTCGTTGTGTGTTATCAGAACTGTTTGGTCCCCGGCAGCATTGTGTTGCCAGGTAGTATTGTCCCGACCGGGTCTGGGTGATGAGGTTAAGTGATTGGGCTGAAGGAACGCTTCAGAGAGCGATTGGAAGTGGGTGAAGAGAATGCGCGACCACCTCCCCCGGTGCTTTGCAGAACTGGGCTGGTGCTAGAAGGCACATTATGGAATCCTCGGGTTGAATTAACTATTGCCTTGAGCTGCTTCTGCTCCTTATCCTGGGGGTGAACCTCCCGAGCGGGGGACAAATTCCCCATTTGCCAACTGCCTCCTAATCAGTCTTGCTTCCTACCCCCCACCTTCTCTCGTGGGATCCTGACTAATTGTGATTCTGGCCGCAATCACCCTAGTATCAGGGAGAGGATGATTTCTCTCCAGCTTGTGGGTGTGGGGTATTTGGGGGTGAGCTGAAGGATGGAGGAGGGCATGGCCACGGGGTCTGCGTTGTGCTATCAATTGACCTGCTGGATATCAGTTGTTCCGCATTATGGTGCTGCATGCATGTGTGTGTGAGTGATTTACAAACAAACCTGTCTGATTTCCGTTGCACCACATACCGGTGCTGAGTGAGTGCGTGCATGTGGGAGTGACTGCCTGAGAACCACCTCTTAGCAATTACCTCTGCTGGCGGTGTTGCTTTATACATTGATTTCTTGCCAACAGAAGTCCACATTTGACATTGGTTTTACCCATGTGGGCTTGGCCCACAGCGCTGCTTAAAAGTGTTGTCATTATCTTTGTGTACATATTTCTGATATCGCTGTGACCCGAGCTGCACTCTAAACTGTGTGGTATTGCATTATAATAATTGCCAGGGTCGGCCTAGGGTTGACAACATTACACATTGCTTAAGGCTGCTGGGGGGTAACGAAGGATGTCTCCCCAGTGTACATACTACTGATGTAATTTTATCTGGATTTAGACCTAGTACTACTAGTAATATTTCCTAGTGTGATAATTGCCCAGAGGTTCACAATGTTCATACTGTGTTAAATAATGTGTGCGTTGAGTACAACCTTTACTTACATACCACACCTGTGAAGTCTCTTTTGTGACGCTCAATGTATTTATTGTGGGAGTGCTGTGCCAATCCTTTACACATTGCCTGTGTGATAAGCCTGAGTGCTCAGTACCACGCTACCCAAGGGTGAGCACAGGTTGTACAGTGAGTGTAATCACCCACCCCTGATGGGAGTGGTAGGTTCTGCCTGGCTTGAGCAGCACCAAAGCTGCCTAGAACATGTTGCTTCTCTGTAAAACACTGTATCCGCTTAAAGCTAGCTGGGAAATAAATCAAGTGCCTAAAATAAAACAAATACCTTTAAACAATGTTTTACTTAAAAAAGTCCAAATGCACCACAGAGGTGGACACATACTAGCGCTACATCTCTTTTCTCATGTTCTCTGAGTGAAAGGTGAACTAAATGTCTATAAAGACATAAATTTTGTCTGTAGGTCTTGATGGATGAAACCTGTTGCTATTTCCTTGTTTTGTTGGCTTAGAGGGGGACAGTTCCATGCTAGCATAACTGTGGGAGTGAATGGAGATGTTAGGGGGTATTACTATGAGCGGCCCTGGTGTCACCCTTAGCGGGTGATGAAGTTGGTGTTCATGCCATTTGTCCGGCACGAGTGGTACATGCCGGAGAAGTGACTGAAGTGCGTTTAGTCAGTGATTCCTCCGGAGAACTAATAGGTGCTATGATTTGGAACGTTTTTGACAGCAGCTTGTTTTAGACTGCTGTTTGGTTTAGGGGGCTTTTAACCTTTTTTTTAAATCTTCATGTTTCTGGAAACTAAAGCTTGTTTTTTCATATTAAAAACTGACCTCACCATATTTGTTGAGACAGTGGGAAGCTGAGGCCAGGGCTGGTGATAGGGTACACAAGGGCAAGGGCCCAGGTTAGTAACTTTGTTCCACTGCTTCCTGGTTCTTATTATTTTGCTTTTCTTATGAATGCAGGAAATAAACTAATAGTGCACCATGGTGTAGTGTTCTTCCAAGATGTATATCTTCATCTCTTTTCTAAATTGGAACAGGGTCGGAGTGGTCCTGATAATCCGTGGACAAGGCCGGACTGGGAACCCAAAGGAGCCCTGGCAATTTTGCCAGGCCGTCCCCCGGGGTGGGGGGTGCGAAGCGGTGCTGCTTTTGCTGTTTTGTTACTGAGGGCTGATATTGCAGCACTGCTGCAAAAGTGTCCCCCTGTAACAAAACCGGCCCCCATCCACGAAAAACCAACCCCCACCCTTACAGCCTACTGGGAAAATGCCCGATGCCCGCTATTGCCAGTCTGTTCAGCTTGGGTACGTATTCTGGGTGTATAGATGGAGAGGGCCTGTTACCTTGTTTTTATTTTCTTCTTTTCACTTCTTCATTTCCACTCTTATGGATGTGCAAAGAGTTATCGGAAATGCACAATTTGAGCTCCACCCCTATATGTTAAAGAAGATTGATATTTACATGCATTAACACCATATATTTACTGTAAGTCTGAACTCCATTAATGTAAAGTGAAGCATCAACATACTGCTGGAGTGTATTCTCAGTAGAAGGTAGTCATTCATATAGGTTTGTGTCTAATATTTTCATCAAAATTATACAAAGTTTAGCATTTATATTTCTGAATTGTGAGTTATTTTTTTCATTCCTATGTGCTTATGCTTTCATTTATTAATTGTTAGTTATTCTACAATCGTAGGTGGACCTATAATCATGAATTCAAAGTGTACTGTGATTGTCTATCTTAAGTTCTTTTAACCAAAAGTTATCTTAACCAAAAGCCTTAAAAATGTTGTCCCTAAAATGTAATTTTAACATGGAAGCTGCTTGCGCTGGAATGTTTTTTTTTAAGGTGCGTTCATATGATCTCATAGTTACAAAGGCACATTGTGTTTAACAGATAGTGAGATCCGGGAGAACTTTTGGCAAGAAGGAGAGGTGCTAACAAACTAAGAGAAGACTAATATTCATGTCCTGATGTTCAAATGGGATATTCTAGTGAAGTTTGCCAATTTTGTCTGTCAGATGGTGAAAAACTACTGGAGTCGCTGATGTGGAATTCTTGAATGTTCTTGGGTTTAATTGGTGTTAACACTGTTAGTTTAGGGCAGATTTTAGTGGAATAAGAGGGGTACAGACTTCTCTGCTCATATCTCTTTTTGTTGTTTTATGCCATGCATTGCCTTTATTAGGAGAACTTCTACTGAAGTCTCCGTTATGCTGACACCTTCCTGCTATCACTGATTTAACTAGGTTTCCCTAATTTCCCAACTTTAGTTTTCAGACTTGTATAGCCGACTTTAGATTTATTCAAGCATAGACAGGAGAATCTAAACCTGTACAGAACCTATTTATTATCTTTTGTGTTGCTGCAATTGAAATTCTTGTAGGCTATTAAGACTTAATTTAATTTGACATTTCAGTTTACATTTGGTCATTTTGCATCTTTATAATTTGTTTTTGAGATTCATATATATCAGTTTGAGCCTTTATTTGAAGTAAAACATACTTAACCTTATATCCGGAATCCTGGTCCTTAATGTGTGGCCAAATGGGCTACACTGATAATTTAATTGTTTGATTGATATTTTCTCCCCAAATAATAAAATGTTGATCAATGGCGAAACGGTAAGACCGGCCCAAAGCTCTAAAGCTATCACAGGTGGTTTGTAGATGATGCAGCTGGTTTGATAATGGTCAACAAGAGGAGCCAGTAGAGTTTCACCAGGATGGGGATGACACGGTCATATTTCTTCAGACACTTTACATGGCGTATCCAGAATAGAGCTAACATATTGGACACTCAATGTGGGGTCTGGGTTGGCCTGTGAAGCAGGACCTTGTCGCCAACCTGATATGAGAGTACCAAAGCAGTTCTAAAGTCGCTTTCTAGGAATGATGATTTCCCTTTCTTTAGAAGAGAGAACTGATACCAGGCCATCTTGGTTTTCTTGGTGATGTGTTCCTTAAGGATGAGGTTGATATCCAGGGAAAATCAGACTTCCTTAATGTTCTTTGAAAATATGAGTTCTAGTCCATCCAGGTTCATGCTATCCAGCCAGTTTTAGACTACTTGCCTAATGTCAACTGACAAACATTCATCCAGCAATGACTTTTCACCCAACAGCAATTTGCATTCCAGGATTTTTAAGCCCATACTTTTATTACAAAAGTAAACTTCATGGTCCATAGTGGATAGCAAGTAGTCAATAAAGCTAGACCTGGACACATAGCAGCTATGCAAAAAAGACGAATTGGTCAAAATATCAAAGAAAAATATCATGTGGGCAAAAGATTGTGGTAAGAATATCAAGGTCAAGAAAATCTTGACAGTAACTTTGTATGGGAAAACAAAGCTTTACTCTGTAAAACACCAGATGTATGGACCTTGGCAATATATATATATGGTGCATAGTTTTGGAGTGAAGAGTGGTAAATCTTTATTGGCTGATTTGCATTTACCGTCAATAGTCTTGTTGTGGATACTTGTTTCATGATATTTTTGGTACCCAATATTTTTTACCTCGATATTCCATCAGACAGCCTAAAAATGGAAGGACAGCTATCATAAACATAACTCTGTGGTGATTCCAATGAGAGAGAGAGAGAAAGAGAAAGAAAGAGATATTTTAAAGCCGGCCTGTCCATCTCTCACATTTCTAAGCCCCCTTAGTCGTCCATTGTATGCTTATTTTTCAGCATGAGACTGGAACAGCTCCATCTTAATTATTTGGAATATCTAGACCTATTTCTCAGATTCTCTAGTTCCACTTTCACACTCTTTATCTGTCTATTTTTTGTTCTCTCTCTTTCCCGTCAAACTCTGTTTTCTATATCACACACTCACATGTGCATTGTCTCACACATCCTTGGTTTTCCTTAGCATGTTCCTCTTTTTCTTCCATACTTCTCTCTTGCTATTTGTATTCTCCTTTTTATGCTATGATCTCCCCTGTCCCTATTTTTCCATCTCTGCCACTCTCTACATAGCTGTATCTTTCTCCATCTTGTGTGACTTCCCTTCTTTGCCACTGATACATGTTTTTGCTGTTATTCTGTCCCTGGTTTCACTCTCTTACCCCCTCTCTCTGCTCATTCTTTCCATCTTTACCCTGCACACTCTTTACTAGTGACTTCTGCGTGTATTTGTCTCCCACCAATGGCCCTCATCTGTGTCTCCCCCTTTTATTACACCTGTCTCCCTTCTTCTGTGACTTCCACTGTTTCCCTTCTTTCATTCTACAATCTATCCTTTATCTCTTCAGAGACCTTCACTGTCTGTCTCTCTTATCTATTCTTTGCTTCTTCGCTTCTGCTGAAAGGATTTCTGTACATTCTCTTTGAATCCTGGTGACGGGAGTTCAGCTTTGGTATTCATCCAAGGTAAATAAATAAATGGATGATTGTTGTACCCTTGTGTAGCAGAAACATGTTTTTATTATGATATAAAATTACAGGACCATAGCAGCAAGCTCTATACAACAGTCTTGTTAGTGTTGCTCGTCTCTGGCTCCTTCTGTCCTCTACTTCACATTTCCCTGCCTCTTTCTCCTATAAATATCTCTTTAGCACACTCTTTTGTGTCTCTTCCAACCTCCTTCACTTTTTCTTCCGCCATCCCTTCTTCTCTCCATCTCTTCCCTCTGCCTCCCATCCTTCACTCCTCCGTGAGATGAATTCTAATCCTGGCTGCCCCACCTTGCACCAACAGGTCAAGCATGAGTTGTTTAGTTACCTTCTAACCACTCAATAAATTAACATTATATTGTAGAGATCAGGGAGTAATTCACTTTACCTAGTTGTACAGTACACAACGCCATGCTCACGTTTACCCATTATCCTGTCTCACTTTCCTGCTCTCACTTTAAGTCTGTCGCACTGCTATCTGTCTCAGACCTACAGGAGTGGTAAACACAGCTTAAGTTTGTTTTCTTGTTCCTCTGCTGGTTTCCTGTCATCCTTGCTGCAAGTCCAGACAAGCATGCATCTGGAGAGAAGTGAAAGGAGAACAATGGTGGACTTTCTGCTCTAGCACAATCTCGTCTTCAGTTTCAGGGCTCAAATTTCCTGTCTCCCTTGCAGTGCAAGAGTACTCAGAGTCCAGCATTTTTTATGTTACTGTATAGGAAGCCAGCATCCATTGAAACTTCAGCCAATGCATTATTGCCTTAGCGTAACTGAAACCCCTGCACACACGTTTTCTCATTCACACTAAGGGCCAGATTATTGCCACAAATGTGACACTAACGGGCCACTACCATAGCACCATATTTACAAGGTGGGCAAACTAGGTTTGCGCCCCTTGTAAACCCTTTGAGCCACATCATGCATAATATATGCAAGATGAATGCAAATGGGGAATTCCCTTGTTAGAGGGTCACTAAAAATGGAGCAATGGAATCTACAAGATTCTATTGCGACAGTTTTAGCGTCATTTTTTATGCCTGCCTAAAGCAGACGTTAAAATGAGGCTCCCATTGATTTAATTGGGCTCTTAACATTATACTGGATTAGCATTGTTTTTTTTACGCTAATCTAGTATAGAATTACAATAGCGTCAAAAAATTATGCCATTGCCCCTAACATGCACCATGGTGCACCGCATTGTAAATACAGCGTTACCATGGTTTGGTTAAGGGACGCAAGGGAGGCGCAAGAAAAGTGGCGCAAGAAAAGTGGCGCATCACTAGTGATGCGCCTCTTTTTTGTAAATATGGCCCTAATTGTGTCCAAAGAAAGCTCCAGGCTCTGAATTTTAAACCTTCATTTTCACATCTTAGCCTCAAGGCAAGATAGTAAAGATTATTTTCTTCAGCCGAAAAAGTTTAGAGTTTGCTTCCATCCTTTCTCACAGTCTCACAGGAATAGGCTTATTTACAGGATTACTGCTCTACCTTCCTGGCCGCGCCTTCAGATGGGCTACGCTAGTGGCAGCTCCTTCAAAGGAACTGAGGCTTTGTTCATCGGCAGCCATGTTTAACGCAGTCCCTCAGCAAAGGTTTTAGTTTTAGTAACTCCCAAAATGATAGCTTGATTTAGAAAAGCAAAACAATGATTGGCCTACCATTTTAGGAGTCTTCTCCCAGGTTGTGGGGCATAATTTTATTGTATTTTTATTTTTGACTGTTAGGCTTTTCCTGGTAATCCTGTACAGGAAAATAAGCAAGTCGCACACATGTCCTAAACAGAGGGGATGGTCTCAGTAACTTGGGCTGCAGCCTGATGTTCATGTTATCTTCAGTCTAAGGTTGTCAGAGGCATGGACAGAAGAGTCTCTCCCAGCAAAATACGATGGTAGACCCAACTCTAAATAAAACTCCAGCAAAACACAATGGTAGACCCAACACTAAATAGAACTCCAGAAAAACACAATGGTAGACCCAACACTAAATAGAACTCAAGCAAAATACGATGGTAGACCCAACCGTAAATAAAACTCCAGCAAAACACCATGGTAGACCCAACACTAAATAGAGTGGCCAGACAAAGTGTTTGGTGGACAGGCTACTCAGCTATGTTCTCTCCAACAAACTCTAAATAAGACCCTAAGAAAACATCTATACCCCCTTTGTTCAATTAAGTCAAATGCTTTACAGTGAAGGCATGCATTCAAATCTCTATAGTGTTACACCTTGATTTATCTTGTTGAGCTTACATCATTGTGATTTGCTGGCAGGCCACCCGCTCGCTGATTCATTCTGTGATTCACAAGGACATACCTTGTGTCCACAAGTCACTAGATGTACCAGCAGGAGACATGTTCAAAGAGGCAATGTTCCTGAGCTGCTGATAAACTATTCCAGCTAGACATGTTCTGAAAAAAACAGTCTCTCACAGACAAAAACTAAGCACAATTTTGCAAAGACCTTCTTACCACATACTGAGGATACTTCACTGTGTTATTTGATAAAATTTCAGAGATGGCCTTCAGGGCTTATTCTATAGAGTAGAGGTGAACTCATCAGTAACGGGAGATATTTTTCTTCTACAATAGACATTCACTTATTTCCCAAGGGGGCTCTTTTCTCCCACATCCACCAATAATTGTGTTTCCCCGTAATGTGTTTCTTATTACTGCTCAATGTTTCTATGGTGTTTCCAAATTTGCCCTGACACCTCCATGACATTCTTCTATTCTTATTCCAAAATCTCTAATTTCTTCCATAATTCTCTCAGCTTCCTTTCTAGTGAATCACATTTATCAAATATATTCGATACATCACAAACCCATGTGCCTTTCCTCGTCCCAGTTTCTGTTTAACCTTCTTCCACTGGATTTTTACCTTCTCTCTTGCCCCACGCGCCTCTTAATCCACATTCAGCAGGTGGACAGAAATCCGGGCAACACTTAGCATAAAGTCTGCCACATCTCTGCCTCGCCTCGTTAGACGAGTGCAATGGGTTGTGTAAAGGAGACTACCATTCAACAAAAGGGGCTTGTGCCTGGTTCTGATCCTAGCCAGCAGTTCAGATTGGCCCTGGTGTACAGAGGCTTTGGTGTCAATGAGGGGTTCAGTCATAGTGGGAGGAGGTTCATAATCATGGCACCGAGATGACAAGATTGCCCTAGAGTTTATTGGTCTCTCAGGATGAGGACATTATATCAAGCTCACCATGCTTGTGTTAATGCCAACAATCACTTTCACCTTACTTCTATTTAAAAGGAATACTATCTAGTGATGCAGCCATCTCCTTAATATCATTCGCAGTGTAACATGATCACATCTATAAGAAACCTAAATTGTGCACTACCTGTAATTGCATTTTATATGACAATGTCAGACTGGAAAATGTGGACTCTTCTTTCCAAATATTAAAGATTCACTTTAATTGAGCAAACTACAATACACAAAGGGGCATATTTAACAGCCCCTAGCGCCACGGAGTGTCACTTTTCTTGACGCTCCAGTAGCGCTACTCACTTCTCCATATTTACAAGGAGGTGTAACGCCACTTTTTGTGGCTTAGCGCCGCCTTGTAAATATGGGCCCCTCTGATGGAGTTTTCTGCATTTGAGGCGCCTACAATGGGCGGTGCAGTGAGCGTTCCACCATAACACCCATTGCCTTTGCTGCTGCCCCAGATTTATGAGAAATCGTAAATTTGTGGCAGAGTCAAAAACTAACACCACCTCGAGGGTGGCGTTAGCATGGCAAAATGAGGAAAAATGCTTTTATTCCTCCTCTTTTTTTTGCATTTTCTATGTGTGCTGCATTCTGGGAAGCGCGTCAGAGGAGGATGCGGCAAGCGGCACCACGTACTTGGGGCAGGAGCCCTTTAAATTTGCTTCGCGCTCCCGCAACTGCGGGAAGCACGTCAGACGAGGAGGCGGCAAGCAGCACCACGTACTTGGGGCAGGAGCCCTTTAAATTTGCTTCGCGCTCCCGCAATTGCGGGAAGCGCGTCAGAGGAGGAGGCGGCAAGCGGCACCACGTACTTGGGGCAGGAGCCCTTTAAATTTGCTTCGCACTCCCGCAACCGTCTTGCGCCCGTCATCGCCCGTTAGAGGCTGGGCTGGGCCACCCCTCTTTCTTCTCCAGTGAAAGGGTGACTATTGTATATTTATTATATATTGGGGATCACTTTGGAGCCTTCTTAGTGGGTCTTGTGGGTTTTTTAATATTTTCAATTTATTAATCTGTTTTGTTTGTTATTTCGTTATTGAAACATTTTGTTAAAATGGGCAGGAAAAGAGGTCCGTTAACTGGCCCCATGGGAGGGGGTGGTGGCAGCAGTAGACAGGGAAGTGGTACCACCACATTGGACTCCTTCCTTGCAAGAGCTGTCGGGGTCGTAACAAAGGAGATTGATCTGGCAGAAAGGAGGTTATCAATGGAACTGGAGGACTGGCGTCTGGCCCCAATAGATAGTGGTCCTCGTGAGGTTGTGGATGTGGAGGTGACTTTTCCGGCGGGAGACCAAAGTACTGCTATGCTGTTGAACCTGCTCAAATTGAACTAATAGAGACTACAGAGGGTTCTGGTGGCCAAGGCCCTTCCAGAAGAAGCAAAAGACTTTTATTATCTTCTCCCCCGGCCTGCCCCCTGGATAAATGTAGCCCCCCCCGAGGAAAAAAAAGGCCTTAAAGAAATTGATTCCCAAATCGAAAACATCCCCCTTGGAATTCCCTAAGGGTACGAGTAATGACCCTGCACCTTGCCAGCAGCTGGGTTGTGATGTTACTATTTTTTTGTCAAAATTTCGTGAAATGATCCTGGAGATTTTATCCCCCGTTGTGGCGAAACTCTCGGCCATACAAAAGGCAGTTTCTCTGATATTTGTGCAAGGAAGTCAGGGGAGGCATTGTGTAGGTGGATGTGTGGCCCCGCCCAGACGATCTCATCCTTGTGAGGAGTTGCTCCTGCAGGAGGACGCTGCAGGGCCATTGGGGCCTCTGGGAAAATCATCTCAGCTATTGGTTAATTCTGGAAATTCTGGGGGACAGGGCGCTCATGCTGAGATTGCACCGGCTGCACCGACTTCTATATTAACGGCGGATAGGACTGTCAATAGGCCCAGCTGTAGTAGGCAGCCTGATCCTGAATTTGTGGTAATGGGGGGGGCTGACCAACAGCTGGTTGGGAATAATAATCTGAATCTCCAGACGGCCAGGCCTGAATTGACCTGTTTGGATCTCCCCCCAGCTTGTGCCCCTTATGTGGTGGTATTAAAGAATGTACCTGCTCTTGCCCCTGGGGTAACTGAGTCCACGGCTCAACTCATAAACAAGGCTTGATATTGGTTGAGTAAGAATTGTGATTTCTCATGTAAGGATTTCAACGATATTCTGTTTGCCAGAAGAATTGGATGGGTTAGGCCCAAAAATAAGGTGGGGGATGATGATTGTATTATTATAAATGTCAGAAACCCAGACCTGAGTCAAAGGCTCCTTTCTACCTACCGCCCTGCTGTATTTAGACCTGGTACAATTGGTATGGTCCCTTTGGGTTATTTTTATGACCACATGCGATTGAGTGCCAGGGTGTTTTCGGGTTCTGGTAGGTTCCCCCCGGGTCAGAATAGTCACCAGGCAACCAGCAGAAGAACTGTCACTAACAGTAATCTATCCTTGGAAGGGGTGGATTGACAATGCGCCAAGACCCTGGTTATACGGGAAGAGGTGCCCCCACAGTGTAAACTTACCTCATGGAATATTGCGGGCTTTGATGCTAAGTTATCCGATAAGACGTGGATTAGGTGTGTGACTAATTTTGATGTGATCATGCTTCAGGAAACCTGGTCAGAGGGGTTGTCTGTGTGGGATGGGTATAACAGATTTGCAATTCCAGCTGTGAAGTCTCTTGGTGGCCGCTCAAAAGGTGGCTTGGTTACCCTAATTCACCTCTCTAAGATAGTGGGTGCATTTCAAATCAACTGCAATCACCAAGGTATATTGCTGGTATGGGTAATTTTCTCTAATAATTTCAATATTTTACTGGTTAACTTTTATAATGCTGTATGGGATATGGGATGCCAAATTGGGGCCCTGTTTTCCGTTCTTCAGGTTTTGAAATACAGAATGGAGGAGATGGGGTTCGAATTCTGTGCTTTTGTCTCTGGAGACTTGAATGCTAAGCTGGGGAGGCTCAGTATTGTGGTTAATCCCTTTATTTTTGACTGTGAGGATTATTCAGTGGATGGTCTGCAGGACTCCAGAGGCAGGGCTCTAATCAAGGAACTCCGGAAGTTGGGCCTTCTGAATATGTGTGATATAGAAGCCGCGGGCACTCATCAACTCCCAACTTATGTGGGAAGAGGATATGAATCCACTATTGACTATATCTTTAGGTCTCCAGCTATGCAAAACCTGGTGACTGGGGGGGAGGTGATGGGGGAGAGTTTCAGTGATCACAATCCCCTTATAGTATCCTTTAAACTCCCTGGGGCCCTACGTAATTTAGGGCGAGGTAGGCCAGTAGTAGTGGAGATAAGGGACCAGGGTAGGCGTCTTGGGTGGAAGCAAGTGGATTCCCTAAAAATTGTAGAAAGGGTGGTGGGGAAAAATGTAAATCTATTTATGGACACACTCTTGACGGAGGCTCCTAATCCTAAGACTGTTATGAATGCAATAACAGTAGTAAATGCAGCAGTGAGAGACTGCCTTTTTTCAATAAACAGCCAACCTAGTAAACGTAATTGTGGTTGGTACGATAAGACCTGCTATGTTGCAAGGGCAAACCTGAAGATGGCCACTAAGAAACATCCTAGAGATTGGGTCCTCGTTAAGGAATCTAGAATGAAATATAAGAGGGCCCTGAGGGATAGCAAGATAAAACATAAAGATAAAGCCTGGGAAGAGTTAGAACATGCCATTGCTCTGAAGGATCCTGGCCTGTTCTGGAGAGTGGTAAATAGAGGTTCCTTTGGAACAGATACATCTGAGGGCCTTGGCTGTAACATCGCCCCGGAAGCATGGGTAACTCACTTTTGTAGTATCTTTGAAGGTTCTCCCCTAAGAAATAACCGGGAGAATGAGTATGAGATGGCTCCCAACCTAGCAATTAGGTTTTCGCTCCAGGAGGTTATGGATGCGATACAGAGTAGTGCGAGCAATAAAGCTCCGGGCCCGGACTCGATCCCTATGGACTTGTATAAAGCGAACCCCCATTTATGGGCACCTGTTCTCTTAAATGTCCTTAATGCAGCAGTTAATGTGGGTATCCCTGCCTCTTGGAGACTGGCATGTATTGTCCCAGTGTTTTAAAAGGGCGACCGAAATGATCCTAAGTCCTACCGCCTTATTTCTCTACTGGACTCCTCAGTGAAGATTCTGGGACGGATTATTTTAAGGCGCCTGGAGTCCTGGATGACAGAGAATGATATCTTAAGCCGGGACCAGTATGGTTTTAGGAAAGGCCTTGGCACGTGAGATCAATGTCTCATCTTATTGATGCTGATTGGCAAATACACGCAGGCTAGGGAAGGTACGCTCTATCTTGCTTTTATGGATCTTAGCTGTGCTTTTGATAAGGTGAACCGGTCTATATTATGGGAAAGATTAAATCAGCTAGGGCTGGATCCTAATATTGTAGAGTTGCTCCGATATTTACATTCTGGGACGGTTGCTAATGTGAGGGTGGGGTCGAATGGGGAATGCTCAGAGGCCTTTCAGCTTTCAAGGGGTGTGCGCCAGGGGTGTGTTCTGGCTCCTACTTTGTTCCTTCTATTTACAAATGGATTGTCTGATTTCCTGATGAAACATTGTAGGAATGTTCCAAAGGTGAATGGTACTGATATCCCTGTACTAACGTACGCGGATGATGCAGTCCTCATGGCCCGTACTATGAATGGTCTCCGGGAATCAGTTGGAGCTTATGCCTCCTTTACGTCAGCCTTGGGTTTAGAGGTCAATTTTAAGAAATCTCATTTTATGGTGTGTGGAAGACCCCTGAGTAGCTAAGGGTGGAGGATCAAATTATTAGTAGGGTGCATGAGTTTCCATACCTAGGGATTATTTTTGATGAGAAAGGATCTTGGAAACCTTGTATTGCCAGAAGGGGTGCGCTTTTTCATGCAATAGTTGGCGCAACTTTTGACTTTGCTGTAAGGGTAGGTAGTAAACCCATCAAGCCCTTGCTTGAAATTTATAGGCGGAAATGCCTCCCCGTCCTGCTGTATGGTGCTGCAATTTGAGGGTATAGGGACTCCCGAGCCCTTACAGTGGAAGAAAATCGGTTCTGTAGAAGGCTATCGGGAGTTGGACAAAATATCCCTGGTTTCAGCCTTCATTTGAAACTGGAGCTTGAGTTTGTCCAGGACACTATTCAGTTGGCTCCCCTTCTGCTATGGATTTCAGTTTGGACTAACGAACATGCCACTCTGAATAGGGATGTTTTAAAGGATTGTCTGGCTTGTGACAATGTAAAGAATATTCCCTGGTTGATGCACATAAGGAAGATGGCTTATGATTTGGGGCGGCCTGATTTGGTTGATTATCCTAAAGGCCTGACCAGTTGTGATAAGAAATGGGTAAAGGAGAATTTTTTTAAAATCCAGAAGAGGGAGGGGGAGGCCTTAGGGAAAAATTTGATCAGGGATTTCATTATGTTAAAGATGTGGGTAGGTCCTGAGCGTTATCTCTTAGAGATAAAGGATGTGAGGAGAAAGGTCTCTCATAACCCGTTTCCGTTTGGGGATCATTAGAAGTAATTTGTGTTTCCCGTTAGGTCAGTATGGGGACACATGTATTAGACCCTGCCCCTGTGATGGGGTGTCCCAACAGACCTTGCCCCATTTTACTTTGTTTTGTGTTTTTTATGCACCATTTAGAACTCGTTTTTTATTACCTCTCCTAAGGCCCAAGGGTTTTGTGCAATATCGTCCGGCTTTTATGTGGCTGCAGATGGCCTCAGATGTATTGGTGTGGAAGGGGCTGGGATCATTCCTGAAGGGAGCTATTACTTGGCGTAACAATGTAGAGTTTTTAGAATGAATCCTCCTATTTTATTGTTTCTATGTATGTGGTTATATGTGTTTTTATTCCTGATGGGTGTTCTTATTATTTATGGTTTTATTGCTAATTTTAACAAATGTATTGAAGATTATTTATTGTAATGGATTAATTTTTTTCATACCGAATAAAGTTATTATTATTATTACACATAGAAGAAGCAAAATACCATGGATGATTGATTTTGCGCAGGAAGGTGCCCCTTCCTGCACATAAGGAAATATGCCAAAATGACGCTTTGGTACTGCCAAATCACCACTATACTTTGTTTATCTGCAGGAAGGGACATCTTCCTGCACATAAACAATCTATCCCCTCAATGCAGACACATTTGCACTATGGTGCAAGGATGCCTGCGTTGGGCCAGGCAGCTTAATTCAGCACCAGTGCAGGGGAAACGCAGGGGTGTGCCGTATTCGTGTAAATACGGCGTATCACTGTGTTTCAAAAGTGGTGCGGTGCTGCGATTTTTGGCACAGCATCGTGCTGCGCTCCTTTGGCATAAATCTGGGACACAGTTTTCTAGGTAACAGTTTAGGCAGGCTAAAGCTGAGATTTGACTGCCCTATTTTGGTAAACATACGTATGTATTTGTGTTTGTTTTGTTTTCGATATTTAGAATTAATAATAAACTTGAGGGCACGATGGGAAAATCTAACCTTGCCTCTCTATGGCTGAGTAAGAAATAAAATAAACTGCTATCCATTACTCTATGTCAAGTGAATTTCAAAGGAGATCTCTTGGTTAAAAGACTTACACACTGCCCATGTGACAGAGGGCATTTGGTGGCAAGGTCATAACATTCACCATCAAGGCGCATGATTTCCTGCCATATTTAGCTCAGAGCACTGTGCCTCCAGAGGAGCTGCTGTTATGGCAGATGCTCTAAAGGCTCTGTAGCTTTGCTGAATCACCACCATTTTAATTCAGCCATTCAGAAAAAAAATTAGCCCAAGGAGGGAGTTTATTTTTGCAAAAGACCATGGGAGTTTTCGGCCACCATGTGAGAATTGTATTTCTTTAAATTCTTTCCTCTTTGAGAATGCCAATTGTTTCCTGGCGGTCCTGAACAGCAAAAATGTATGTCAGAAAATCTGCCCTAAATAAAGCGAATCATCTGAAGTACTTACCCTGATGGCCCAATGTCTGTGGAGTCACTGGTCTAAGGTTTCTGCCGGCACAGCCAGAGGAGGCTCCACCATCGAAAACATAATGGTTCACCCATGCTGCAAACACACTCTGCAGACTATTGGCCTGATTCACAAAGGTAAACTTACACTTGTGCTTTGGAATTCACAAACTCCTATTTAAGAGTAAGATCACGACTGCGGAGACTCAACAGTTGGTGTACAGAACTCTGTACTTATGAAGATGCGACATGCCTAACTTTTTATGTACAACTTCTCAGCCTGGACTGCGGAATGGCCTATGTATCTGATGATGTGACTAGAGTCCTTTCTGCATATTTCTTTGGACTTTGTATAGCTTCTTCCTTTTAGACATGGCCCTTATTAGGGGGGTTCCTATAACCTTTTGTTTTTTCCTCTTGGGTTTTGTGCTGTCTCTCTTTCCATGACCTTAGGACTCTGGGCACCTTCCCCTTGCACTACAGAGGAAAGTGCGTGCACCCTTCCTACACATGCCAGGAAGTAGTGCGATAAGCCTAGTATCGTGGGGGACAATTTATCTACAAACTCATGAGTGAGGGGTAGTCGAGGTGAGCTGGAGGTTGGAGGCTGGAGATGGGGCCTGGACCACAGGGTCTACATTGTGATATCAGTTGACCTGCTGGATGTCAGTTGCATCGTATTACGGTGCTGCGTGCACGTGTGCAAATGTCTCCCAAACAAGCATGCCTGATTTCCATGCCATTCCGTACCAGTGTTGAGTGAGTGCGTCCATGTGACAGTGACTCCTGAGGACTGGCTGTCAGAGATTACATCTGCCAGCAGTGTTGCTTTAAATGTTCATTTCTTGCCAACAGAATACTATGTTTGAGACTGGTTTGACCCGTTCGGCCTTGGCCCACAGTGCTGCTTACAATTGCTGTCATTATCTGTGCTAGTACGATTCTGATATTGTTGTGATCTGGGGTGTACGCTAAACTGTGTGGTATTGCATATAATAATTGCCAGGGTGGGCCTAGGGTTGACAACGTTATGCTTTGCATAAGGATGCTGGGTGGTAAAGTAGAATCTCTCCCTAGTGTGCATACTACTGATGTAATTTTAACACGGTTAGGGCTAAGTACTGCTAGGAATATTTCCAAGTGTGACATACGCCCAGAAGTTCACAATATTCATATTGTGTTAACTAATGTATGTGTTGAATACAACCTTTATTTACATACCACACTTGTGAAGTCTATTTTGTGACACCCCGGGCCTTAATAAAACTCTTTAGGATGGAAAACCACCACTCCGGTGCTTTACAGGCAATGAAAAGCAAGATGGGGCTGTCCATGCGGGCCCCTGCACTACAGTGCAGGGGCCCATATGGGGCCCTTGGCACCCCGTCTCCGCCAACATTCGCATGACGGTGGAACCTACATGCAAAAGATGGCGGACACAGGACTCGGAATCCGAATTAGGACTACTGACACTGCCAGGCTGTTGACCAGTGGCAACCTGCTTCTGCCGGTACTCCGACCGTGGGGCTTTCCCCAGGGTAGTAATATGGCAGTCTGACCGCCACTTTGGCGGCAGTCTGACCGCCACCACAAGTGTGGCTGTCTTAAGACCACCACACTCGTAAAAAGGCCCTCAGTGTATTTATTGTGGGAGTGCTGTGCCAATGCTCTGTGATAAGCTTGACTGCTCAGTGCCAAGCTACCCAAGGGTTGGTGCAGGTTTTTACAGTGAGTGTAATGACCCATCCCGGATGAGAGTGGTAGGTGCTGTCAGTCTGTGGCACCACCACAGACACCCAGAATGGGCCATTGCCAACATTTGTCGGTCAAGAGGTGGGATAGGACGTGCATTTGCACGGTAACCAACTGCACGTCATACTTCCTGTAGGCAAAGAGTTCCTTTGTTTCCTAAGGTGTGCCTGAAGGATGGATTAACCTTGATGTTGGTGTTTTCTCTTCCCTATATATCTCTATTTCTGCTCCCGCTGGTTTGCCACCATGCCTGGGGTCCTACCTAAGGGGGACTTGTTTGAGATGACTGATCTAGAACTGTATACAGTTACACAGCTCAAAGAGTTCTGTCAGGAGAGGTGAGTGTTTGACAGGGGAAGGTCCACAAAGGCGGATCATCAGAAAGCCCTGCAAGCATGGGCAAAGGCCCACCCAGAAGGGTTACTGAATGGTGGGAGGGATCCTGATTGTGGGGAGGGATCAGAGCTGATGAAGGGGATTCCAGATGGACTAACTATTGTCGCGGGAGCCCCTGCTCTTTGGGATGGGGGGGTCTAATTGGCCAAGGGCAGCAGTGTGTTCTTCAGGGGCATATCCTCTAAAGAGCTGGAGGACAGAAGGGAAGAAAAGATGCTAAAATTAGAACTTGCCAGATAAGACAATGGCCCTACCCTTTGCTAAATTAGAAAAAGAGAGGGTCCTTGCCAAATTGAAAACTGAGCAAGCCCTGGCTGAGAAGAGGCTATCCATTGAAGAGGAAAATATGGTCCATGAGCTTAGCCTCAAAGTACTGGATGTTAGAACCCTACAAATAGGGTCCAATTCCAGTAATGGTGGCAGAGCACCTGCAGTGTCTGACAGTGAGAGGAGAGTTTGCATCCCCAAAAACATAATACCAGGATTCCATCTGGGGAGGGAGACCAAGAAATGGCTGCCAACCTATGAGGCGCCTTTTACAAGGCACGGAGCCCCAGAGGAAATCTGGGGAGGTAACTTATGTTGGTTCTAATCTAAGGTGGGGATGGACGCATCCTTACACCGAAAGAGAAGGACATGGTGAGCTACCTGGTCAAGAAATCCATTTAGATCAACATGTTTGGAGGAGGACCCAAACTGTCTGTCCCGGAGGGGGTGGATGTCCTACTCTTCCCAGGAAAGACATTGGGGGATGTTCCTCAGTTGGATGGGCTGGGTATCCCGCACCTATGGGTGGGGGAGATTTGTGTCAGTGTAGGCAGTTCCCCGTGGAGCTGGGTGAAGAATGGGTCCCTTGTTCCTTCTCAGGGGGGAGTTGGAGATGGGCCAAAGCCCAGGAGGTCCCATGTTCCTTTCCAAAGTGAAGGGGGATTTGGAGCAGGCAAATGCCCAGGAGGTTTCATGTTCCCTCGCAAATTGAGGGGTTAGTTAGGGAAGGGCAAAACCCCAGAACACCCTACACCAACCCTTGGGCCTGGTGGATCGCTAAATGGAGCGCCAGGTGGGAAAGCTGGCCTGTGATGGGAAAAAATAAACAATGGGGGGTCCCCTAGTAGCAGGGTTAGGAGAGGGGATCACTGGAGCTGGTAGCCCACTAGTTCGGATTCTGAGTGGTACCCCTTTCATAAAAAGGGGCAGGGGAAAAATTACTCACCTCTGGCCCCTGTCCAGTCCCAGGATACAGACCCAAGGCTGTAGGACCAGGTGCAGGAAGCCATCCCTGACCTGGTTAAAAGGAGAGTGGGAGAAAGATGCAAGACATCTGGGGCCACTGGCCCCTCCTTTTGGGAGCCACGAGGACGGAGGTCCTTGTGTGGCTAGGTGCTGGGTTGTGGATGCTGGCTGCTGTTGGCGCCCTTGGCCTGGTGCTGTTCCAGTTACGTAAGGTGGCCCGGGGGTAGAGCCAGAAGTTTCACCCCATGACAGAAGTTGCCACACCCTAGGAAGGGCCCTGAGAATGGCAAAAGGGATCCTACTGGGATCATGGCGCCTATTGCTTGAGAGGGTACACCGCAATGGCGGGCCATCATCCCGGCTCTATCACCCTGAGCCAGGTAGTTTATCAAGGGGGATGATTAAACTACCCAGACATTAGGCGGGAGGGGTGGTCCTGTTGGACATGGTTCTTTTAGGGGATTTTTCTAAAATGTTTTGCTTTTCCTCCTGGTTTTTTTGCTGACTCTCTTTGCATGGACTTAGGTCTTTGGGCACTTTCTTCCTGTACTGCAGTGGGAAAGTGCACCCGCCCTTCCTATACATGCCAGGAAGGGGCGCTTACGTGATTGGTTTAGGTGCTGTACCCAGGAGTGCCTTGAAATAAAGAACACCATGTACCAGGAGTAGATTTGGCCCTAGCTAGCAGTGGGACGCAGCACTGAGTGTCTGACCACCAGAATAGCCTATCAAACATGTATCAGGCCCACAATTGCATGCCTGTGGAGGTGCAGTTGCACTTGTAAACTTCACACTTGTATAGCACACTACTCACCTGTTAGGGTCTCAAGGCGCTGTATGCATACCACTGTGGAACCCCTCCTGGCTTTTCCTGTGAGGTGCCCACTCCTGGGCAACCCTCAGGGTGAAGCCAGGCATCCAAACGCTGTCAGGGCCGTTGTGGAGATTAAGCAAGCTATTGCCCAGAGTTACAGAGTGGGACCCGTTAATTAGATTAGGTACAGAGGCGAGAATTATCTGGTCTAAGGGAACTGAGCCAAAGACCCGCTGTTCCATGCCCCAGTAGTGAAGAAGATCCACTTGGATTTGCCCTACCTAGGACATAGGCTCTTCTCATAAGTTTGCCTGATTCTCTTTAGTGGCCTTAGGGTTCTGGGCACTTTCCCACTGTAAGTACAATGTGGAAGTGTGCACACCATTTTTCTACACATGTTAGTATTTGGCGCTAACCAGTATGTGTGCACTTGCACCAAGGGTGTTTTTAAACGTGTGCTAAGCCTGCCATTACAGGTCTGAGTGTTCACACTTGCACCATAGTCTTTTAAACATATGCCCAGCCTGCCATTACAGGCCTATGTGAGCGCCACTGCACGTGTGCTCTGGTTGGCCTTTCTGAATCCCCTGCCAGCAGTGGGGAGACTTTTCATTACTAAAAGGGCACCCTTAAGGTAAGTCCTGAATGGTTGAAGCAAGTGGTAGGTAAAAGGCATGGCTAGTACACAGATGTGTTCTCTGCTTAGGTAGTGAAGGATACCTATGAGTGTTTCCCCTACCTTTGAAGGTTGCTCTTCTTATAAGGTGAACATGTGGGATGATTGAAATCATTCCAAACTGCAAAGGTGGATTGCAGTGGAGCAGCCTTATAATATTTCTTATCATTGGATTTGCAAAGACAAACCCCTTTCTTTGGTAAAGGTGGTTTGGTCAGTTGTAGCTTAGAAATGCCTCTTCTGGAAAGTGGGCATTTCTCTCCCTTAAAATTCATTGTGTGCCTTTCTACTTGGCACTAATCCACACTGGAGGGTGGGGGAGCACATCTGTGCATTCCCGAACGACAGCTATAAATATTGAGCATCCAATTTGAACAACAGACCTCTGACATTTGAGGGCTTGTAGGAAAGTACCATCTTGCCTGGTATGTTACCCCCATTTTTACATGTCTGTAAGTTTGTTTTTGCCTGTCTCACTTGGATCCTGCGAGCCAGGACCCCAGTACTCATACTTTGTGGTCTGAATGTGTGTACCTGTGTAGTGACTAACTGTGTCACTGAGGCTCTGCTAACCAGAACCCCAGTGCTAATGCTCTCTCTGCCTTTAAAATTGTCACTATAGGCTAGGGACCATTTTGTACCAATTCTAATTGGCACACTGGAACACCCTTATAATTCCCTAGTATATGGTACCTAGGTACCCAGGGTATTGGGGTTCCAGGAGATTCCTATGAGCTGCAACATTTCTTTTGCCACCCATAAGGAGCTCCGCCAAATCTTACACAGGACTGCCACTGCAGCCTGAGTGAAATAATGCACACATTATTTCACAGCCATTCCCACTGCACTTAAGCAACTTATAAGTCACCTATGTGTCTAACCATCACTTGCTGAAGGTTAGGTGCACAGTTACTAAGTGTGAGGGCACCCTTGCACTAGCAACGGTGCCCCCACATAGTTCAGGGCCATTTCCCCAGACTTGTGAGTGCAGGGACACCGTTACACACGTGCACTACATATAGGTCAATACCTATATGTAGCTTCACAATGGTAACTCTGAATATGGCCATGTAACATGTCTAAGATCATTGAATTGTACCCCCATGCCAAATCTGATATTGGGGTGCCAATCCGATGCATCCCCGGGGCTCCACTATGGACCCCAGGTACTGCCAAACCAGCTCCCTGGGGTTTTCTCTGCAGCTACCGCTGCTGCCACCCCAAAGACAGGGTTCTGCCCTCCTGGGGTCTGGGCAGCCCAGTCCCAGGAAGGCAGTGTTGCATAGGCTCTCATTATCCTAATGAGACTACTGGATTTTGAGCAGCAAGATCGCCTGCGGTGTGGGAGACTGAGTCTGACCCACTACGGGTGACACCTGTCGCTTTAAATCCGGGTTTTGCTCCGGGTAACTAGCAGTGCCATCACGAGATAAAGATGATTGGGCAGCCGAGCACATGGCATCTGATACTTCTCAGGGAAGTCGTGGTCACTCAGGTCTCAATCGGTTCTCTCACACACACTTCGGTCTCATATATAAATGACAAGAAAAGCAGTATAAGTTTTAAGATTGGTTTAATAAAATGACTGCATCTTAGATAGCAAAGCGTGAGCTGCAATAACCAGAATGATACAACATAACAATATTAACATGGTGACCAGGAGAGTGAAACACAAGAATAATGCTATCATCTTGTTACTATTATGAGTGGAACACCTCCGGTCTAAATTATAATTTGAGCACAGCGTGGTAAGCTCTAACTCTGCCTTTCAGGGTTCCTCCGGATGACATCGACCCTCATACCTGAGCAAAGGCCTGTAGTTTGCTTTAGCATCTGCGGCGAAGCGTTCAGCATTCAGCTCACTGTCGTGGTTCCCTGGCTGGAATCTCCCACTTGATCTGTGCCGGGACTAGCAAGTGTTTTTATAATAACCCAGCTAAAGGTCTGCAGAAATGTTCCTACGTAAGGACATGTAATGTCTACGAGTGTTGGAGACATAACTTCTACCATGTTCACCGACAAGTACAAAACTATAGCCTTGACTAAAACACAGAGTGAACAAGAATGTCATTTTTGAGAACACGGTGTTGGGCTAAGCTAAACAATAGGATAAACGTAAACTAAAACAAGACCGTGAAACAGGCTATTGTAAGAAAAATAAGTGAAGCCGAATAAAATAGGTGAGAGGGCGCAGCTGCTCTAAGTGAAGGTGCACAGTGGCCTAGTGTATTAAACTTGACGCGCATAGAGATGTAACTAAAATGGCTCCGCAACAGCAGAAGAAAGAATTTCCTCTGAGAGAGGGTGTTACAGGCTGGGGAGGGGTAGCCTCTCCCAGCTTCTGGAAATGCTTTGAAGGGCACAGATGGTGTCCTCCTTGCATAAGCCAGTCTACACAGGTTTAAGGAACCCCCAGTTCCTGCTCTGGCGAGAAACTGGACTAAGGAAAGGGGAGTGACCACTCCCCTATCCATCACCACCCCAGGGGCGGTGCTCAGAGCTCCTCCAGTGTGTCCCAGACCTCTGCCATCTTGGATCCAGAGGTGTGAGGGCATTCTGGAGGCCTCTGAGTGGTCAGTGCCAGCGGGTGACATCAGTGACCCCTCCTGATAGGTGCTTACCTGTCTAAGTGGCCAATCCTCCTCCGAGGGCTATTTAGGGTCTTTCCAGTGGGCTTTTCCTCAGATAATGACTTGCAAGAATTCATCAGAGTTCCTCTGCATCTCCCTATTCGACTTCTGCCAAGGATCGGCCGCTGACTGCTCCAGGACGCCTGCAAAACAGCGACATTGTAGCGCCTAATCCTGCCTGCTTTCTCCACTGTTTCATGGTGATGCATGCTTTGGGGGCTGCCTGCTTTCATCCTGCACTGCAAGCCACGAAGAAATCCCCTGTGGGTCAACAGTATCTTCCCCCTGCTCCAGCAGGCACCAAACTTCAGCATCACCGGTACTCTGGGACCCCTCTCGTCCTGACGAGCGTGTCCCCTGGAACACAAGTGGTGGACCCAAGTGACACAGACTATCAAGTGGTTCAACTGTACAAATTTGGAGAAGGCAAGTCCTTGCCTCCCCTCTCCAGACAGTAATCCTGTGCACAGAGTGAACTGCAGCTTTTTGTGCTTCTGTGCACATTTCCAAGAAGTCCTTTGTTCACAGCCAAGCCCAGGTCTCCAGCACTCTATCCTGCAATGCTCAGCTCCCTGAGTCAATCTCTGACTTCGTGGAACCCTCTTTTGCAGTGTTGCGATGACCGCCGAGTTCAGTCTTCTTGAACCCTTGTTCAAGGACTTCTCTGGGTGCTACCTTCTTGTGCATGGGCTCTCTACATTGCTGAGGGCCCCCTCTGTCTCCTCTCCTAAGTGGGGATATCCTGGTCCTTCCTGGGCCCAGTCAGCACCCTTTTTCTTTGACCGCAACTCTTGCAGCTAGCAAGGCCTGTTTGTGGTCCTTTGCCAAAGAAACAACTCTGCATCCTCCAGCAATCCGTGGGACATATTCTGCATGAAGGAGAAGTTCCTAGCACCTTTGTTAATGCAGAATCTTCAGCTTCTTCCATCCGGAGGCAGCCATTTTGCACCTTCATCTGGGGTTTAGTGGGCTCCTGCCCCCCCGGACACATTCACGACTCTTGGACTTCCTTTGCAGGTCCTCAAGTCCAGGAATCTGTCTTCAGTGCTTTGCAGTCTGTTGTGGTCTTTGCAAAATCCTCTATCACGAGTTTAGTATGTTTCTGGGGAAATAGTAGTACTTTACTCCTACTTTCCAGGGTCTTGGGTTGGAGAATCTTGGACACCCTTATTGTTTTCTTACACTCCCAGCGACCCTCTACACACTACACTAGCCTAGAGGTCCAGTCGTGGTTTGCATTCCACTTTCTTAGTATATGGTTTGTGTTGCCCCTATGCCTATTGCATCCTATTGTTTTCTACAGTGTTTGCACTACTTTCTGACTGTTTTACTTACCTGATTTTGGTTTGTGTGTATATTTTGTGTATTTTAATTACCTCCTAAGGGAGTATATCCTCTGAGTACCTTTATTTTGAGTAACCCTGAGTATTGTGTTTCTTATGATATAGTACCTATATGATATAAGCGGTAAAGTAGGAGCTTTGGGTGTCTCCTAGTTCAGCTTAAGCTGCTCTACTATAGCTACCTCTATCAGCCTAAACTGCTAGAACACCTCTAATCTACTAATAAGGGATAACTGGACCTGGCACAAGGTGTAAGTACCATCAGGTACCCACTATAAGCCAGGCCAGCCTCCTACAGGGCCTGCCTGGATAAATTGAAGGGAGAGGTTATGACTCTTGGGGGCATATTTACGAGCACCTAGTGCCACCGGAACGTCACTTTTAGTGACGCTCCAATTGCGTTTTCACTGCACCATATTTACAAGGTGGCATTAAGCCACTTTTTGTGGCTTAAGCCCACCTTGTAAATATGGCCCCTTCACATGCAGCACTTTGCATGGAAGGGGCGTGCAATAGGTGTTGCTGTGAGCGTGCCACATCAGTTTTCAGAAACCAGAGGCAGCGCCAAAATCTAACACCACCCCAGTGATGGCATTAGCATGGTGCAAAGAGGAGAAATGCTTTCATTTCTCCTTGTATTTTTGCTCTTTCTATGTGTGCTGCATTTTGCAGCACACATAGAAAGAGCAAATGGCCATTTAAGATTGTTTCTGTGCAGGAAGATATTCCTTTCTGCATAAAAACAATCTCACACTTAACGCAGACATCCTTGCACTATAGTTCAAGGATTGCTGCACTGGCACACAGCAGCAAATTCAGCGCCAGCACATGGGGCAACACAGGGGTATTCTATTAAATACAGCGCATCACTGTGTTGTGAAAATGATGGTGTGTGGCGCTGCCAAATTTGGGAACCAGATCATGGCCCCACTGAACATTAAGACCTGCATTCCACACCCCATGGCAGACAGGGCTGAAATCTTGGGGAGGCATATTTGGTTCAAAGGGAGCACCTCTGAACCACAACCAACTTCAAAGGCACAGTACAGTATAATTACTTTTTCCATACTTCAGCAGGGCAGAGATACACTTGTGAGGACGTGGGACCAGAGAAACTGGACCACACACTGCACACTGCAAAGGAATCTGTTGTGCTCAAGGAGGATTACTGCCATTGGAAGGGACTGCACACCCTTCCTTAGTTGTGGCTGGCCTGGGCGACTACCTGCTGCTGTGTGGCTCCCTAAAGTGTGCTCTCCGAGGGCATCTTGGCTTGCCCCCTGTTCTCTTGTGGAGGTCTCAGGGAGATCAAAGACCGCCTGTGAGGAACCACACTGACTACTTGAGACACCTGGAAAGTGGTGCCCTCATAAGTGCCCACATTGTCTGCTAATTCCCAACTGGTAGCGTGGCATAAGCGTGGAACTAAGAACTAAGCCTGGAGACTGGGTTGCCTGGTGCAGACCCCAAGAGCATTGCCCGCATCTAAAGAGTGTGGCTCCCGCACCGTGGGGCCTCAAAATGTATAAGCCTCTTGTAGGTGGTGAGCAGATTCACTGGTTGCTGAACTCTTCATGATCCGCTTTGTTGAACATGCCACATCTCTTTGGTGTGACCTGCCGACTGCACGCTCATTGCGTGCAATGTCCAATTCACAGGGACTGACCCTCAGAGGTGACGGTACACCCATAGTATTGCCTCATTCTACTTCACGTGGCACTGCTGAACTTGCAGCTGTGACTGAAACTGTCTGGTGAGAGCTGTATAAACCTGCCCCCCCTTGTTGTGTCTCATTTCTGGGGATGCACAGAATTTGCATCTCTTTGTTGTGTGTTATCAGAACTGTTTGGTCCCCGGCAGCATTGTGTTGCCAGGTAGTATTGTCCCGACCGGGTCTGGGTGATGAGGTTAATTGATTGGGCTGAAGGAACTCTTCAGAGAGCGATCGGAAGTGGGTGAAGAGAATGCGCGACCACCTCCCCCGGTGCTTTGCAGAACTGGGCTGGTGCTGGAAGGCACATTATGGAATCCTCGGGTTGAATTAACTATTGCCTTGAGCTGCTTCTGCTCCTTATCCTGGGGGTGAACCTCCCGAGCGGGGGACAAATTCCCCATTTGCCAACTGCCTCCTAATCAGTCTTGCTTCCTACCCCCCACCTTCTCTCGTGGGATCCTGACTAATTGTGATTCTGGCCGCAATCACCCTAGTATCAGGGAGAGGATGATTTCTCTCCAGCTTGTGGGTGTGGGGTATTTGGGGGTGAGCTGAAGGATGGAGGAGGGCATGGCCATGGGGTCTGCATTGTGCTATCAATTGACCTGCTGGATATCAGTTGTACCGCATTATGGTGCTGCATGCATGTGTGTGTGAGTGATTTACAAACAAACCTGTCTGATTTCCGTGGCACCACATACCGGTGCTGAGTGAGTGTGTACATTTGGGAGTGACTGCCTGAGAACCACCTCTTAGCAATTACCTCTGCTGGCGGTGTTGCTTTATACATTGATTTCTTGCCAACAGAAGTCCACATTTGACATTGGTTTTACCCATGTGGGCTTGGCCCACAGCGCTGCTTAAAAGTGTTGTCATTATCTTTGTGTACATATTTCTGATATCGCTGTGACCCGAGCGCCACTCTAAACTGTGTGGTATTGCATTATAATAATTGCCAAGGTCGGCCTACGGTTGACAACGTTACACATTGCATAAGGGTGCTGGGGGGGTAACGTAGGATGTCTCCCCAGTGTACATACTACTGATGTAATTGTATCTGGATTTAGACCTAGTACTACTAGTAATATTTCCTAGTGTGATAATTTCCCAGAAGTTCACAATGTTCATACTGTGTTAAATAATGTGCGCGTTGAGTACAACCTTTACTTACATACCACACCTGTGAAGTCTATTTTGTGACGCTCCATGTATTTATTGTGGGAGTGCTGTGCCAATCCTTTACACATTGCCTGTGTGATAAGCCTGACAGCTCAGTACCACGCTACCCAAGGGTGAGCACAGGTTGTACAGTGAGTGTAATCACCCACCCCTGATGGGAGTGGTAGGTTCTGCCTGGCTTGAGCACCATCAATGCTGCCTAGAACATGTTGCTTCCAACACTACCTCTAACATTTTACACTGTTGTGTTAGTTACATATTCAATAAAAACAATTTACTAAAACAAATTCTCTGTAAAACATTTTATCCCCTTAAACTAGCTTGGAAATAAATCAAGTGCCTAAAATAAAACAAATACCTTTAAACATTGTTTTACATAAAAAGTCCAAATGCAGCACTGAGGTGGACACATGCTAGCGCTACATCTCTCTTCTCATGTTCTCTGAGTGGAAGCTGAACTAAATGTCTATAAAGACATACGTTTTGTCTGTAGGTCTTGATGGATAACTGTTGCTATTTCCTTGTTTTGTTGGCTTAGAAGGGGACATTCCCATGCTAGCATAACTGTGAGAGTGAATGGAGATGTTAGGTGGTGTTTCTATGAGGGGCCCTGGTGTCAGCCTTAGCGGGTGATGAAGTTGGTGTTCAGCCATATGTCCGGCACGAGTGGTACATGCCGGAGAAGTGACTGAAGTGCGTTTAGTCAGTGATTTCTCAGGAGATCTAATAGGTGCTATGATTTGGAACGTTTTTGACAGCAGCTTGTTTTAGACTTCTGTTTAGTGTAGGGGGCTTTTAACCTTTTTTTTCAATCTTCATCTTTCTGGAAACTATAGCTTGTCTTTTCATATTAAAAACTGACCTCACCATATTTGTTGAGACAGCTGGGAAGCTGAGGACAGGGCTGGTGAAAGGGTACACAAGGGCAAGGGCCCAGGTTAGTAACTTTGTTCCACTGCTTCCTGGTTCTTATTATTTTGCTTTTCTTATGAAGGCAGAAAATAAACTAGTAGTCCATCATAGTGTAGTGTTCTTCCAAGATGTATATCTTCATCTCTTTTCTAAATTGGAACAGGGTTAAAGTGGTCCTAATCCTGTGCCCAGGGCCAAACTTGGAACCCAAAGGAGCCCTGGCAATTGTGCCAGGCCGGCCCCCGTGGTGGGGTGTGCGAAGCGGTGCTGCTTTTGCTGTTTAGTTACTGAGGGCCGATATTGCAGCACTGCTGCAAAAGTGCCCCCAAAACAAAACCGGCCCCCATCCACGAAAAACCAGCCCCCACCGTTACAGCCTACCGGGAAAATGCCTGATGCCCGCTACTGCCAGTCCGTCCTGCTTGGGTACGTATTCTGGGTGTATAGATGGAGAGGGCCTGTTACCTTGTTTTTTTTTTTTTTTGCACTTCTTCATTTCCAATCTTATGGGTGTGTGAAGAGCCATTGGAAATGCACAATGTGACCTCCGCCCCTCTATGTTAACCTCTTAGCTGCTGCCCCCCCCGTGCTGAGCACTTTTTTGGCTATTTGGGGTAGTTTGCACTTAGGCCTTCATAACTTTTTATGCACATAAGCTATCCACGCCAAATTTGCATCCTTTTTTTCCAAAATCCTAGGGATTCTAAAGGTACCTAGAGTTTCTGGGTTCCCCTAGAGGAGACCACGAAATTAGCCAAAATACACCTAAAATTGTGTTTTTTGCAAACAAATGGGAAAAAAGGGCTGCCGAAGAAGGCTTGTGGTTTTTACCCTGAAAAATGGCATCAACAAAGGGTTTTCTGTGCTAAAATCACCATCTTCCCAGCTTTCTGGAACAGGCAGAGTTCAAACAGAAAACCACATTTTTCAACACAATTTAGGCATTTTACTGGGACATACTTCATTTTTACTATTTTTGGTGCTTTCATCCTCCTTCCAGTTAGTGACAGGAATGGGTAAGAAACCAACACAGGGTCCCAGACAGCTAAGTGTTTCTGAAAAGTAGACAAAATTCTGAATTCAGCAAGGGGTCATTTGTGTAGATCCTATAAGGTTTTCCTACAGAAAATAACAGCTGAAAAAAACAAATATTGAAATTGAGCTGAAAAAAACAGCCATTTTTCTCAGAGTTTTACCCTGTAACTTTTTCCTGCAATGTCAGATTTTTTAAAGCAATATACCGTTATGTTTGCTGGACTCTTCTGGTTGCAGGGTTATATAGGGCTTGTAGGTTCATCAAGATCCCTAGGTACCCAGAGCCAATAAATGAGCTGCACCTTGCAATGGGTTTTCATTCTATACCAGGTATACAGCAATTCATCTGCTGAAATATAAAGAGTGAAAAATAGGTATAAAGAAAATCTTTGTATTTTCAAAATGGGCATAAGATAAGGTATTGAGCAGCAGTGGTTATTTGCCCATCTCTGAATTTCGGGTGCCCATACTAGGATGTGAATTGCAGGCCATTTCTCAAATAGACGTCTTTTTTACACACTGTCTTACATTTGGAAGGAAAAAATGTAGAGAAAGACAAGGGGCAAGAACACTTGTTGTGCTATTCTGTGTTCCCCCAAGTCTCCTGATAAAAATGGTACCTCACTTGCGTGGATAGGCCTAATGCTCGCGACAGGAAAGGCAATATGGACACATCACATTTTTACATTGAAATCTGATGTGTTTTTTGCAAGTGCCTAGCTGTGGATTCTGGCCTCTAGCTCAGCCGGCACCTAGGGAAACCTACCAAACCTGCACATTTTTTAAAACTAGACACCTAGGGGAATCCAGGATGGGCTGACTTGTGGGGCTCTGATCAGGTTCTGTTACCCAGAATCTTTTGCAAACCATAAAATGTGGCCAAAAAAACACTTTTTCCTCACATTTCAGTGACACAAAGTTCTGGAATCTGAGAGGAGCCACAAATTTCCTTCAACCCAGCATTCCCCCAAGCCTTCCGATAAAAATGATACCTCACTTGTGTGGATAGGCCTAGTGCCTGCAGCAGGAAATGCCCCAAAACACAAAGTGGACATATCACATTTTCACAAAGAAAACAGCTGTTTTTTGCAAAGTGCCTAGCTGTGGATTTTGGCCTCTAGCTCAGCCGGCACCTAGGGAAACCTACCAAACCTGCACAGTTTTGAAAACTAGAGACCTAGGGGAATCCAACATGGGGTGACTTGTGGGGCTCTGATCAGGTTCTGTTACCCAGAATCCTTTGCAAACCTCAATATGTGGCCAAAAAAAACACCTTTTCCTCACATTTCGGTGACAGAAAGTTCTGGAATCTGAGAGGAGCCACAAATTCCCTTCCACCCAGCGTTCCCCCAAGTCTCCCGATAAAAATGATACCTCACTTGTGGGGGTAGGCCTAGTGCCTGCGACAGGAAATGCCCCACACCACAACGTGGACATATCACATTTTCACAAAGAAAACATAGCTGTTTTTTGCACAGTGTCTAGCTGTGGATTTTGGCCTCTAGCTCAGCTGGCACATAGGGAAACCTAGCAAACCTGCACAGTATTGAAAACTAGGCACCTAGGGGAATCCAAGATGGGTGACTTGTGGGGCTCTGATCTGGTTCTGTTACCCAGAATCCTTTGCAAACCTCAAAATGTGGCCAAAAAAACCCTTTTTCCTCACATTTCGGTGACAGAAAGTTGTGGCATCTGAGAGGAGCCTCAAATGTCTTTCCACCCAGCGTTCCCCCAAGTCTCCCGATAAAAATGGTGCCTCACTTGTGTGGGTAGGCCTTGTGCCCGCGACAGGAATAGATCACATAACGGTCAATGTTGGTACTTACATGTGGCAACTGTTGATCCTGGGGTGATCCATTCCTTACGCAGGCACTAAGGTATAGGCACTCAAGTGTGGTAGTGTTTTTATCAGGACAGGTGAGGAATCACTGGGTGGTAGGAATTTTGTGGATCGCAGCATATTCCTGTAGTATGTGTGACAGAAAAGCAAGAAAAATAGAGTTTTTATTCAACATTTCAGCTTTGCAGGGTATTCTGGGTAAGAAAACCTTGGGGAATCCACACAAGTCACACCTCTGTGGACTCCCCTGGATGTCTAGTTTCCAGAACTGTTTGGGTTTAGTATATTTCCCTATATAGCCGCTGAACCCAGGACCAAAAACACAGGTGCCTGCTTTACAAAACCTATTTGTTTTGTGATAGATAATTTTGATGTCTCCACAATACAATTTGGGCAGTGGAATTCAGGGCTGAACTAAATTGGGGAGCTCCCAAGAGAGCACCCTCTCTGTGCTTGCCCCCGCATTCACCTGCTCTCTGGGTTGGGCTAACCCACTATTGCCCTGTTGCACAGACTGTGCTTGCGAAGGGACAACAGGACTGCCCTCATTACCTCCCTCACAATTTACCGGAAGGAGTTATCGAATGAGACTCCTCCAACTGAAAAATCACTCCCAGAGTCTGCGCTATTGTCCTATCCCTCAGATGCTGTCCCAGTATCTGCTATCTCAGTCTCTGATTCCTATGTCAGAGCTGTCCTCTATAACCAGAGTGACGTCAGCAGTCATCCATCAAGATGCCATCTCTGCTATTGGCTAAACTGTTGCTCTAAAACACTAGCCTACGTAGACAGTCACAAAATTACTGGTGTGTGTGTGTGATACGTGCAACTGTAGAGGCCACCTTACCTGCGCTTCTTCCCTCAATCAGCATGTTCTTTCAAGACACTCAAACACCTTGTCACATACCATTCGTCACAGTCTTTAGCACCTCCTGCGCCCAGTCCAACAATCATTATTGGTGCTCCCACTCCCTCCTCCTCCTCGGATTCCCTCATTACCACCCAGCAAACGTGCTCTTCATCTCTCCATATTCACCCCCCACCCTGCACACACATCGCAGGTTTTGGCTGACTTTACTAATGTACTCAGCTATTTACATAAAGTACAGATTTGCTCTTTGCAGTAATCATATAAAAACTTCTGCGCTTCTTTATGGCACTAAAACTGCCACTAGACAAACGTCTGATCCTTTTGGAGCAGAAACATAATCACAAGACTTACTTGACTTCTTTATTGCTGCCTAAAAGCTACAGTTCAAATGTGTCAGTTGAAGTATGTGCACTGCTTTGAAAACACAAGCTGCAACTGCAAGACAACTGGTGGCAAATATATATATATATATATATATATATATATATATATATATATATGTATATATATATGGATCACTTTTATATGTGGGTCTGGTTTTCCTGGGGGCCGATTGCAGCCCCCAGGGAAACCACACATGCACTGACAAAAGTGATATATATAGATATATAGATATATATATATATGTATATATATATAGATAGATAGATAGATAGATAGATATAGATCTATCTATAAATATATCCATGTAGATAGACATATCTATCTACATGGATTGATATATCTATATATCTATATATAATTGCCCTGCCTACAGACGACCCCCTGTCAATTTTGTTATTTTGTTTTTTAAATTAGCCCCTGGTGGTGGCACGGTCGCGCCCTCCCAGGGGGCCCCAACGTTGAAATCTAAAAATATGGACCCACAGGGGGTCGCCCTGTCTACAGGCGACCCCCTGTCAATTTCATTATTTAAAAAAAATAAAATTAGCCCCTGGGTGTGGCACAATCGCACGCGATCGTGCCCCCCCAGGGGGCCCCAACATTGAATTTTAAAATTATGGCCCCCGGGGGGGTCCGGCCCGTTTTCCTAGGGAGGCCGACCCCCCCAAGTGAAATCTCTGGCATCTAGTGGCGTTTCCTGGCCCTCGAATGCAGCTGTGCTGTGATCGAGGGCCAGGAAACGCGCTCAGGAAAGCTATGTATGAAATGGGAGAGTGGGGAAGGCCGTTTGGGGCCGTTTTCCCCATCGGAGCAGGAAGGGGATGGGGAAAACAACACTGTGAAATCAGTGCGCCTCGCAGCGCGCTGACATCACAAAGGGGCAGGTGGGGGGTGAGGGGAGACACG